>NW_026534329.1:6590298-6651730 GCF_026225885.1 Hylaeus anthracinus | reverse complement strand
TTTTTTCTGCTTTCCGCTTTGTAATATCGAAACTTCATTCGCACATTGCAGCGTAACAGTAAACGCGTTGCTTGTTGACGAGACACGTTAGAAGGGGCAAAAGTAATGGAGCAGTCGGTCTTCAATGAAACACGCACGAGAGTGTTTTCTGCTCCGGGTCTCTCATTTTCTTTCGCGGAACTTTAGCCACCTTATCGCGCATTATGTGAGTTACAGATTAGACCCCCAGCTGCTCTCCGATCCCTCTTCTACCGTCGCTTCTATACGGCTCCGTACCCCAAGAAAAGAGAGTAGGGAGACGACGACCCTACTAGCCGGAAGAGACCATGATTCGAAGTAACCTTAGCGACCGTGTAGAGAGTTCGCGAAAGAAAGGCATTCAATCGGCCATCCAGTCTCACGGACTGTCGTGAACGAGAAAAAATATATTCCGTCGCCGTGAAATATTCTATCCGTCCCCGTGAAATATTCTATCCGTCCCCGTGAACATTGTCGTGTCGTTTATAATTCGTTACCGCGGCGAAATCGAATAACAACGAGTAATCAAATTTTTCACGGATCGACTGAGGCTTTTCTGCTGGCGCGCGATTCGTCCAAACTATCGGAAGATGGTAAACTCCTTCCAAGTTTTTTCAAAGTTACGATGTTCGATGGGAGAACGTAACTGGAACGATATTTAAGGACGACTTGTTACGCATTGTATTCAACGGGAAGCAGTTTGTCAACCGAATTGCTCTTCTTTCTGTATTTGTATTATACGGAAAAGAAATTTTGCAATTGGAGCGTATTATGTTAAAGAAGGAAGAAATTCGATAACTCGGTCGCTGTACGTCGAATCAAGGCAAAGGTTCGATGGGATCGGTAAATAATAAAATTCGAAAAGATTTGAGAGAAATATCTTGCGAATGTTAACACTGGTTTGATGCGTATTTATTTCTTGCTTCGAAACGGGAATTATGTCTATACGTGAATTAATTCTATGATACACGCGATTCGGAAGAAAAATGAGCTCAAGTTGCACCGAATGCAAATTTTAAATTAGTATAAAACGTCAAGTAACATTCTTTTTTATTATGAAACGATACGCTTACTCGTAGGTAATTTTTAAGAATGGGAAAACAACTTTAACCGTTACGAAAGATAACAGCACTCTAGAATTTCTGTTTGTATTTATTTAAAATATAGCGGGAACGACTGAACCGATAGCGTTCAAATTTTCACGAAAGCTTCGAAACTTTGTTTTTTAGTCTTTAGTCGAAGGTTTTCTCAGACCAATCAATATTATTCGTTTTACAAACGATCTAAGACGAAATATTTTGGTCGAAAATGAAAAGTTTTGTTTGGAGAAACTGCCGTCTTCGATATGCTGGAATCGTTGGACTATATTTATATAATGCAGTCATAATCAAAATGGCAATTTAAAAAACGATCACAGTTAATAAAGCAACCCAAACTTCAACAAAAATATGTAAAATAGAGAAATTGCAAATAATATATTTATAAATGATCTTTCTGCGTCTACTTCAATGTTAGGTAACAAGCAATTATATTTTTAATCATCTAATCAAGAAATGAAATATTATATATTTATTATACCCGTTGAAGACAAATTTCAACTGATATCAACCTTTAATTCCATTTAAAATCAACTTTCAATAGAAACTAAATTCAATTGCCAATACAAAATTGAGGATTAATCGTCAATTAAATTAAATTGTGCCCCAAAAATTCCACGTAAAGAAGAACGTAATACTCAATAATTGCCAAACGTAGTTTAAAAAACATGATCATAGGTATTTTTGCTTGGCGTGGCGAATTATCGAAATTTTACCGTACAACTCCTTAATTGTTCCATTATTCATCACAGAAAAATGTGCGATGTAAAAATTGCAAGGCAACCGAAGCTTAATGTTACTTGACGTGGTTTCACGCGTTCGAAAAAGACGGTACTTCGAATGCGCCAATCCGAGTAATTAGTGGACGAAAAAAAGGCCGCGGCAAAGGTCTTCGAACTTAATCTCATTCATTACGAGGAATTTCCCGCCCATTGTTTCGTCGCTTTCGTATTCAACGTTTCACGGCGATCTGGTTATCGAGGCAGCCAGCTGATTAATCAGTAGAGACACGTTTTCTCGTGTATCGTAGCCAACGGACGTTGCGAGATCGCAACGCGAACGCCCCGGGACGAAAGCGGTGCGACGAGTTTTTCAATGGAAAGCTTTCGATGCCGTCCGCTACCGTTACATCGATTTCGTACAATGGCTAGATCTCGCAGTTCTAGGGAAGTTCGCGGTAAGAAGGCCACCGATCTCGGTATCGGGCACGATATGTTTATTCCATCGTTGCGCGTATCGCGAACGCGTACCGAGCGATTTCGTCGAGGACGAAAGACGAGGCAACGCGAATATGAGAAAACGCTGCGATACAGGCTGCTCCAAAATCTGCGCCACCGTACGATAACGAGATAATCATTTTCCTCGTAAGAATGGCAACATCGTTCTACAATTTCCTGATAATAAAAATTCTCTCGCTTTTAACACTCCGAATTCCTAATTAGAAATTTGTCAACTATAATATGTAGAAGATTATACTGTGCCTCTATGATTAATCGTTTATAGACTACGGATGTTTATGCATTTATGGGAAATGGAAACATGAGGAAATCTCGGAGAACGTACGCAAATGCGATATTATATAAAATATCAGCAATAATATAGACGTTACACAATTTCGAAGATAAAACGTACTTGCATCTTGAGTTTCAATTTTTTGTCTGCAACATTCGCGGGCCATTTACTATTCTAGTTTAAACAGATATACTTACTCGTTTTAAAACGTTAAAGTACCAACCTATTAAGTCCTAAACCTGATTGCAATACGTGGTATTTAAAGGATACGGATACCCTCAGTCTCAACCTGATGGCCATTAAACTATAGCCATACGAACTTTAGTAGTCATGAAATGTTGATTATTATTATGTAGTATACATAGTATACATAATATACATACTATACATATACTATACATAATGTACATACAATACATATACTATATATATAGTATATATAAGCATATATATATATATATATATATATATATATATATATATATACTATACATAATATACATACATAGTATACATATATATACTATACATAATGTACATACAATACATATACTATATATATATACTATACATAATATACATACACAGTATACATATACAGTAATTATAATTATCAAGTACACTTGTAGTTGTTAAAAGAACAACAATAAGGAAAACTGTTTGGCTAAATAGATACACGCTAATGGCCATTAAATTATGACTTAGGTTATGTACCTATATACAGGGTGTTTCGTTTAAATCGAAACGGATAAATATCTCATGAAGGGATGAAGCTATCAAAAAAATGTATCTACAAAAGTTATTTGGTTCAAGTGGACTAATTATACGGTGTACATACTTGCGTTGTGAATAAAATAGAGAGATTTGAAAAATAAATAAATGTTTTTAAGTAGAACCTCATATTTTGTTATCCATAACATAATGGCACTTGTTTAGACAAATTAATCGACCTATAATACATGGTCATTTATTGTAATATATAGTCTTAAATTGGAGTTGGAAATCGGTAGATCTAACGCAGACCACCCGGTTGGTCGAACAAGGACGGAAGGTGGAACGAAAGAAAGAAGATGGTCTATCTTTTTTCGACCAACTGGCGGGGAAATACAATTTTCTCAAACGCAAACTATGGACGCAGAATTATTGAGCCGGTTTATTTGGAATTTCTAGATTCGAAGCAACATAACTCGGAGCAGTTTACAAAGAATGTACGAATGTTATTTATTCTAGTGTTTACATTAAAAAAAAACGACTTTGAAAATACACGGGTTATGCGAGTATTTGTCCAAACACCCGATTCGATGAATTTTACTCTGAATATCAGTTGTGTTTGCACGATGTAAAATGTAGATTAAATTATTATTTTTTGAATGTGTAGAGTAACATATGTAGAAAAAGGAAGGATTAATTTCATCATTTATAAGATAGAAATTTACTTAAGAAGTATTAACACTTTACCGACCGGTAGCCTATTAATTGTCTCTTTTCCATGGCAAATAATACTTTTTTACTTATTTTTATACTTATAATAATATTAGTATTAAGTATTATATACTTATAATAATACTTTTATACTTTTTTTTTACTTATTTTATATATATATAAAATATAATGTAACAGTAGTTATGAAAATAAACATTATTGAATTTAAGTACATACATGTCGAAACGCTACCGGTCGGTAAAGTGTTAAGCGTCGAAGATAGAAATTTATACCTAATCTTTAGGGAAACTAGCTGAATAGATTTTTATCTCCAAAATGATCAATCAAAGTTCCATAACGGTCGGTCTTCGTAAAGTTAAACGAGCCGCCCACTACTTGCACCGATCATCAAAACCTACATAACCCACACTTGCCAATGATCAAATCTAAAAAGCAGATTGTCCATCGCGCTATATATTTAGGTTGTCCCAAATATTTCTTTCGCTTTATTAACAAGTAATACATGCACAATATTTTATGTTTTATGTTACATTACTGAATTGTCCACGATTCATGTTGCTCCATTACTCTTACAACATGAATATCTAGGAAATTAGATTGTTTATTTATATTGGATTGTCCGGAAAGTTCGTGCCGTTTTTTGGTAGGTGACGTTAGAACAGGTCTGAATATATCAGAATGGACAGAATATTCAAATTGTCTGGAAGATGGAAAAAGGTGGTAGATCAAAATTGCACCTATATAACCTAATAAATTTGTACTACAATTTAAATATTTTGCGTTCCAATTTTCCTTCGAAAACGGCACGAACTTGCCGGACAACCCAATACGTGGTATCTAAACAATACCGATATCCTAAGTCTCAACCTGATGGCCATTAAACTATAGCCATACGAACTTCAGTAGTCATGAAATGTTGATTATTATGTAGTATACATAATATACATATACTATATATATACTATACATAATATACATATACCACATATATACTATACATAATATACATATACTACATATATACTATACATAATATACATATACTATATATATACTATACATAATATACATATACTATATATATACTATACATAATATACATATACTATACATAATATACTATACATACTATACATATACTATACATACTATACATAATATACATATACTATACATATATATATATACTATATATACTATACATAGTATACATATACAGTATACATAAACACGACCACATAAAATAATTGAGTGAAACTCGCGAAAGAAACTTTCGGGAGAACCTAATAGTTTCGAACAGCAGTATCCTATCATAACTTTTTTCAAGCATGAGCCCGATACCGAGATACACGTGCCGAGACTCGCCAGAACTCCTTGATCGAACTTCCGTTTTTGAAATCAATTACCGAAACAACGTTGGTTCGCGCTAAAACTGTGTTCGACTTTTCGTTCCGTTCGCTCAAGAATCACGAGCGATCGGGTGGTTTCTTTTGGACGACCCTGTATAATACGAGCGCGCGTGCGAGAGCGAGTCGCGCACAGGTTAGAAAAAGACGGTGATCGCGCGAGAGGATAGAAAGAGGAGAGGGGAAAAAGATGGAGGAAACCGCCCTCTCCATCTCTCTCTCTGTCGTTTCTCGGCATTCAACCGGCGAGTTAGGCCTATGTGCAGACAAGCGTACACGCTCGAAAGGCGCTATATCGGGCGGTGGTGCGGTGTGCGTGCGTGTACTTACGTGCGAGCATGCGATGATCGTAGTGGCAAACGCTATCCTCTATGGTAGCGGAGCATGCTGGTCCCCGTAAGCGCACTGAGAGATGCCGTGTCGTTCGTCCTCCAGCGATACCGCGAAGGAGACGCGAGCTATCGCGAGCGTTCGTGCACCGTAAACTCGGTGCTCCGTGTTCCCTGTTGTGAACGCGAGGTGCGGGGTGTCTAGGCAACAACTACCACGTCGCGTGTTGGATGTGCAGCCGATTTCGCGAGGCGCGAGCGGTTTCCGTGGCATTCGGGCACGGGGCTCCACCGACGCGGGATTTACTTTCACCTTTTCGCCAGACTCCGGAAGAACGCCAGGGCCTGGCCGCACGGGATTCGCGATGGGAAAATAAAAAAAGAAAACACAGAGAAACGAACCCGACACGACGAGGAAGAGTGCGATACGACGAACCGTACGAAGGCGCCACGGAACACGGCGCGGCGTTTTCTGGAACTATGCCGCGGAAATGAACGACATCGTACGTCGAACGATTCACGGACAACAACACCGGCCAGAACGGCGACTCACGCCAAACTAAACCGAAACCCCGAGTGGGATATGCCCTTTCCCCTCCCGCCCCACCCTTCACCCGTCCCTACGTCCCTTTACCGCGCGCCCCTTTTGCGCTCCACGTTCACCCCCTCCATCGTCTCTTTCTCTCCTGTCCTCCAGGCTCTACGCGCTCCTCGCTACGCCTGCCGTTTCGTTTCGCTCCTCTCTTTTCCCCTTTTCGATCGCTCTCGCTCTCCGTCTCTCTCTCCCCCTCCCTCTCTCGCTCTCTCTCTCTCTCTCTCTCTCCCTTGCCCGTAATACTCTCTCCTGCCCCTTCGAGGCTCGTATCTGCGCCCGGCTGTTCGCCTACCTAGCCTGCCTAGCCTGTCAACCTGGCTCGCTCGACTTGCCTGCGCTGCTTGCTTGCCTGTGCCGAGTCGTTTTTCTCTCCACTCCTCTAACCTAGCTTCTAGATAACCCTCCTCCCTCCGCCGCGAATGGTACGTACCGACACTACATAGCAAATACACCAGCGTGAGCTCACCAACGAACCCGACTGCTCTTCCCCTTCGCCCCAAACGACGAACGCCGGCGTTACCGGCCGGGTTAGGAGCTCCCCCCTATTCCATGCTCCGATACCTAACCCTTCTCGTTACCTACCCCACTCTCCTCTTATCGTTCCGCCGCTCTCTCTTTCCGTACATCTCCGACTCTCTTTTCGTCTCCGCGGACGCAGAAACGAATCCCCCTAACTGGTCGATCCATCGCCTCCTTCGCCCTCGGTTCGATATTTTTCTCCGATCGGTTTCTCCTCGCACGGAACCTCGAATTATATAGCGAGATTGAAAACGGAAATCGGCGCTCTGAAACGCGGTCAGATGGATTTCCGCGTGTGCACGAATAAACGCGCGACAAACCCGTTTACGTTTGGAAAACCTGTGCCGGTTGGTGTCCTCCTGCCGCTGCAGGACGTACGAATGGACGTCCAACCGGCGGATAAAACCAGCTAGATTATGGGGAAACCGTCGGACTTTTATTACGGAATGGTAATTTCGCGTGCTGCACGGCTTGGTATAAGTAGAGGTTTGTTTTTTAAATGCATTACCAGCCTTCTTGTCTGTTTGGATCCTGTATTGAATTTTATTGCAGGACGTCAGTTTTCGATTCGGTGGAGAGTGTTTTATAGTCGACCGGGGAACCTTCCCTTCCAGCGGGTTCCTTAGCCACGCCGCTAATGGGAAAACAAACGAAAGGAAAATGAAGGGCCAAGCGTTGCGGCGCGACAGAGGTCTCGTTAGCCTGTTGCGACCACTTTTTATTGAATTTTCTGCTGACCCTTTAATGTACTCGCCATGTGTACGGTTGAGATGCTGCGCGATCCCAGCAAACACTGCTTTCCGTTTATGAGTTCTTGGTGAATAGGTTTACAAGTTTATGTCGAATCGTAAACGCTTACATACGGCTTTCTTCGTCGCGTTCAGAATGCATCGACGAACAACCCTACACTTTTTATCTACGTACAGGGTGCCCCCAGGTTATCCGGCAAATCGAGTCAACCTGTTTTATAAGCAGAAATGAGGAAAATTGTTTCGTGGACGAAGGTCCGTAAACGGTTCATTAAAATCTTATAACAAAAGTCTGAAATATGAAGGAAATAACAAGGGATCTCACACGGGATGCTTCAATCGTTCAATATTAAGCGCAAATCTTTCAAAATTTATTTACTGCTTTCGTTGAAATTTATAATTGAATAGAAAGAGTGAGTTCGATTGGACAGGTTGGAATTTTAATATGGAAACGTACTTTTAATGAACAGGTGAATACGTGTATTTAATTTGTTATTATTGTCGTTATTAATAGGAAACGTTTTATCGCGAAATTTATACATAGATAATCACTTTTCGTGTGCTTTGCTGTAACATCCCTTAAAAACATTAAGGAACGATTACAGGAGTGCTACAAAGTTAAACAAAAAACGCAAAGTATGGGTGGTAGAGAATCATAAATAATTAGGAAGTTTAAAAGTATCAAAAATATTACTGATATGTAAATAGGAAAGTACGGATCTGAGGTATAATTCTTGCAGGAGTACAAATTATTCAACATTACTACCTGCATTCTGCCGACAATAAAACTAGACCACCAGGAGACTTTCTGTGGAAACTTGCAGGTATTCCAAGACTGGGTGGTTTGTATAATAAAACACTCTAGAATGATTGACAAAGCCATAAGGTTGTAAATAGGGAAGGCTGTAAAACAGTTCAATTCGCTGAACCTCGTTCTTTGCAAGTTCATTATATTTCAGTTTGGTATGGCGAATGGAAACGTTAAATGAATAAATACAAGAAATGAGCAATAATTGTAAGTTATTCCAATCGTAGCTCCAGTATTTAATAATCAATAGTAATTACATCACCTACAAACGTTATTCTACACCGTATTTTACGGATTATAAGACATACCTTAATTTTTAAGCAATTAAAAAAAAAATAACATTTTTATTATTAGATTGCCTCTATATGGCGATTCTTAAGACTGGCGGGAATTGTAAATCAAACACATTTTTATATTAATTTCGAGTATAAGATGCATTTTGGAGACAATTTTTCGAAGAAAAAAGTGCGTCTTATAATCCGTAAAAATACGGTACTTTGTATACAGACAGATCTATTATCTATAAATAGATGATTGATCTTTAGGTAATCTGGAGTAACCTGTGGAGTAACATAGCACATTCTCCATTTTGGAGTAAAAATACTCGTATAAAGCGATATATGAAGAATAAGTAATATGAGACATGATAAATTTCCTAGTTTTAACAAACTTTGAATGAACATTATCGTAGCTAGGGCCAGATTTAGTTTGAATATTATCAAAACAGGTATAAATTATCGATATGTATTGACATACGACGCAAACTATATTTTTCTTGAGATCATTGGAAACGATCAATGTAACATCACCTAATATACTCTTCAAAATATCAACCGGTATTATCAATAACAGACTTGAACAATTCTATTTCGTATTTTGATTATAACTTTTGAGTGTAGCATTCATGAACCTTTATTTGTAGCATTTACTCTAATGAATTGATTACAACCTATATGTAATTCTATTTATTTCTACAAATTAATTACTGTAACATTTGTTTTCTATTGATACTAAAAGAACAAACTGACATTTTTAAAAATGCAGCGATTAACACATGACATAATTACTTTCATACGATTTTTTCCGTGTTACAGTATCGCATGCCCTACAACAAATTTTGAAGCGGACGAATCCTACCGTTGGAAAAGTATGAAAACTGTAGAAAAAACTAAATGTTACTTTCCGTATCAATTACCCCGAGTTTGAAAATGAAAATCTCAGCGACTCAACGATTTCCCCCACTAGCCGAACAAGATTTCGGGCGTATAGATTACTGCCACATACCTTTAAACATTATTCCACGATTTCCCGATAATAAAAATTCTCTCGCTTTTAACACTCCGAATTCCTAATTAGAAATTTGCCAACTATATTATGTAGAAATTTATACTGTGCCTCTATGATCAATCGTTTATAGACTACGGATGTTTATGCATTTATGGGAAATGGAAACACGAGGAAATCTGGGAGAACGTGCGCAAATGCGATATTATATAAAATATCAGCAATAATATAGACGTTACACAATTTCGAAGATAAAACGTACTTGCATCTTGAGTTTCAATTTTTTTTTCTGCAACATTCGCGGGCTATTTACAATTCTAGTTTAAACAGATACACTTACTCGTTTTGATACGTTACAAGAAGTAACGAAGTTTTAGAAGTACCAACCTATTAAGTCCTAAAACTGATTGCAATACGTCTATGGTATCCAAAGAATACCGATACCCTAAGTCTCAACCTGATGGTGTATAGATTACTGCCACATACCTACATAAGAGATTAGTGCCCGACATGTTCACCACCCCGAGTTACAGTCCAGTGAACGCGCATTTAATGGGCGTGGCGATCGTACCGAAATTTTTCAACCACCCTAAATACCTGCCCTTGTATCGCAGAAGCCCGGGTCCCCTGAAGTGCCAATTAGTACAAACATCGGAGCTTCCGCCTAGCGTTAGTCATCGAATGACCGCGCGAGTCATTCGATATTTCCAAAAAGAGTGAGGTTATTATTCGAACGAGGTTATTAGGGCCGTCGTAGACCCGCATCGAGCCATGGATAGGTCCGCGGTGAAGACGATGAATCGAAAAAAGAACAAGTTTAACGCGTTCATTACTACACTGATTCACATGAAAATGTGTACAAGACTAAAATTTTGTCTCGAGACTATTGGGAATTATAGAATCTATCATTTGTCGTATTACCAAATTTTATATCCCTGTACAAATTTACGAATTCTATCTATTAGGTTGTCCCGAAACACTCAATTATTTGATGTGGTCGTGTTTATATAAATAGACAATCTAATTTCCTAGATGTTCATGTTGTAACAGTAATGGAGCAAAATGAATCGTGCACAATTCAGTAATTTAATATAAAACATAAACTATTGTGCGTGTATTACTTATTGATAAAGCGAAAGAAACTTTTGGGACAACCTAATAGATTCGTTTTCATTAACACTCAGTCCTTAAAATTAATTTTTGAAGTTTCTCAGTGAAAAGCTCTGTCACCCATATATGTGTGACGTGGCGTTCAACGTGTTAAAGGTTACCTGAAATACAGTGATGGGCAAAACCCTAGACTTCGACTAAATCTGAAGTTTGCCGATGTGTTTCTCTCGTTTCCTTCTTTGGAAAATGTTCTAAAGAGGAAACGAGACAAACACATCGGCAAACTTCAGAATTATTCGAAGCCTAGGGTTTTGCCTATCACTGCGTGAAATATGAATCAGTTTACGACTCCGAATGTAATAATCTACAAGCTAATATCCACGTTTACGATCAGATTGCATTAGGTTGTCCAGAAAGTTCGTGCGAATTTCTAAGAAACATTCAAAAACACGTTTGAATTTTAATATATATTTATTGAATTACATAGGTGCCATTTTGTTCCTATCCACAACCTTTCCATCTTTTAAGGGATGTATGCATGTTATCTGCTATCAACTACTTCGATATATTCAGACCTGTACCACCTATCAAACATCGGCACGGACTTTCCGGACAACCCAATACTTACACATCTCTGCGAGTTTTACTTTTAACACGAAAAACAGTTTGTCCGCCAGGTACACAGGATACCGGACATTGTTAGCATGCACCTATTGTTCTGTTCCTGACGGTAACGCGGACCTTTGACCCAACGCGACGAGGCTTCCTCTGCCTTAGCCGCCATTTTGATTGCTGCCGAAAAACAGGTCAGATACGTCAACCTGTCTATCTAATCTAGAATGTCACGGCATTACGTAACGGTTAATCAGACATTCTGGTATCGTGTGCGAGCGTTGTTAAAACGCTTGTCTAGAACACAGAAGTTCCTTTCATTCGGCTTTTTCCGTGCGCTTTTATCTCGCAGCTTTCCACTCGGTTCACCAATCGAAGCGATCGCTCGTATTGCTTTGTATCGGAAGAGTGCAACGCGGAAATGTACAAGTTATCAACAGAGAGGTGTAAAATATAATTTACCCAAGGATAATACACGATTTCTCGTCCAAAGAGATCAAACAATGGATGCTCGGTAGAATTCTAGAATAGTACCTTGCTTGTTCGAATAACGGCTTGCGACTACTTTCTTTCGAGTCGTTTTTTCCTCGATAAACTACACAATTCGTCGAACACGACGCGCAGTTAACACTTTATTCACCGGGAGCCTATTTTTAGGCTTTTCAATTGCAGTATTTAGCTATTCGAATTTATTTACTGTGTTGATGGTGTCTCCTTACAACGTACTCCTTACAAATCTCCTTACAATGTTTGGAAACAGACTTGGCTTTCAATGTACCTAGTATTAGGTTGTCCCAAAAGTTTCTTTCGTGAGTTGCATTCAATTATTTTCTGTGCCAGTGTTTCTATAAATAGACAATCTAATTTCTTAGACATTGATGCTGTAACAGTAATGGAGCGAAATAAATTGTACACAATTTTGTAATGTAACATAAAACGTAAAATATTGTGTATGAATTAATTATTAATAAAACGAAAGAAACTTTTCGGACAACCTAGTAACAGTATGAAGAAATTATTGTCAGCCTAGATTGGCATATGATACCGTAGAAAATTCATTTTTGAATTAAAGTCTGTTTCTAAATAGCCCGGTAGATAAGGTGTTAAAGAACATATAAATGATTACAGGAGCGTGTAACCGTGGCGGTAGACGAATTGCGTTATCATTCCCGTATCCGAGTATCCGTACGCGAGTCTTCGTGTGCAAGTACAGCGTACAGATCTCCGCAACGTGCACCCGTTCGCTATTTGCGCGTACGGCGCGCTTGCGCTGTCGAATAATCTTTCAATCCACTGACGCTTTCGTCTCACCGGGGACACGTAGTCTTGACGATCCTCGAGGCTATTATTAGAAAACTGGCGCAATTGGCGTTGGTCAGGCGTGAAACGACGTTTAAAAAGAGCACGATCCTACGAGTGCAATGTCCGCGACACTCTCGGATACGGTTCGATTTCCTGTCCTCGGAAACAGGTATCAACCGATGCCGTTGCAGACGCGTGAACGATATCGCACGACTGTCGAATACGTCCGCCTACGATGCAGTTCTTCGTAAAGAACGCGAGCCAGAGTTCACCGGAACGCGATGCACGAAGCAAGTTTCTGGAATTTAGGGGAATGCATCGGTGAGGACCAAAATGGCGGGCCTGCCTCGTCGAAGGGCGACCGTCGACGATCACGGTTCACGATGCTACGAAACCCGGAGTCGATTAATTGCGGGGAACGAATGCAAATGCGAAGCGTTTGAACGATACAAGTATTATTGTTGCGAATCGAACGCGTAGCGACTATACGCATAATTAATCTCTGTCGTGGAGAATAACGCGTTTACGTCCATGCACACCGCGATTACTGACGAGATTTTATCCACGGATGAAAAATCCATCTGGATGCTGCATCAGTGTTATTGAATTTGCCGCGTAGTCAATTCGAATCCCGGAAAGGGAGTATCCGAAAAACGGCAGAGATCTCTATGACAAAAAGGTGTTGATCGATGTTTCCGATGTAGGTAGTACGCGAAATGCAGTAGATATCAACAGTCTACCTATCAGACATCTATTCGTGATAGGCTTTTTAATTGCAGCGCATTCATATCGGTGCCCGTCAACCGCGGTTCCCGTTACTTGCAATAATGATTTCGAGAAAATAAGGATCTTAACGTACCAACGGTGTGCACGATTTGGTGTTAGACCAGATTAACCCCTTGCACTCGAATGGCGCCTCTAGGGCGACATGTGTAATTTAAAAGTGATTTTTTTGAACGTACAATTTCAATTTTTCTTATATTCGAATACAGCTAATTATTTATTAAAATAATAGTATATCGGGTACATGTATAATAGTATACAAATAGTATATATTAATGAAATAATATTACATACGTACATGTTCGTAGATGTTTCTTTCCGAAGTAGAGTTTTTGATTGTACAGAAATTTATTATAATAAAAATGGACTGGATTTGATATCGGTCGTATATTCGTACAGTAAGTCTTTTTCCTAAGTTTGAATAAAAAAATTATAGGTTTTCCGGGACAAACGAGCGTGCCACTGAACAATAACCTCTTTCTTGGTACCGTGTTTTCGTAGGTACATAACTAGGCTGGTATTTGTTATACGTCATTTACTTATACGGTAAATTCTCGATTTAACGAAGCTGGACATGAAGGATTCATTTCTGTGTTATTTAAACGCTTTTGAAGTTCTCATAGTCTGTACCATACGAAGCCTATACCTCTTCGATCAGCGGTGTAAATGTCTTGACAATTCGTATTAAAACTACAATATACATAATACTCAAGCACTATAGATTATAATACATGAAATAATAATGGCATAATGTATCATGATACAACGAAATACTACATATCGTAAGTCTAGTACTGCAAAATATAGAGTATATTCGACAGTAACATTCAAGCATCATAGAGCATAATACATCGAATAATAGAATAATGGATCGAGATACAACGAAATATTACATATCGCTACACGGTATAATATTGCAAAATACAGTATATTACCGAAAAAAGTTGCAAAATAGAGCTTAAAACTACAATATACATAACATTCCAGCATCATAGAGGATAATACATGGATTAATAGCATAATTTATCATGATACAACAAAATATTGCATATCGCCACTCAGTATAATACTGCATAAGTATATTACCGAAAAAAATTGCAAAATAGAGCTTAATACTTTACCGACCGGTAGCCTATTAATCGCCTCTTTTCCATGGCAAGTAATACTTTCTTCTTATTACTGACAGTACGATCCCATTGTATGCTCTCGTCATTATGTGAATTATGAAATATTATATATAAATATAATTCATAAAACGATTCTAACGGATAAAATAAACTTTGTATAATACTAATGTTATGAAAATAAACAATATTATTAAATTCAAGTACATGTATGTCCAAACGCTACCGGTCGGTAAAGTGTTAAAATAAAGATAACAGATAACAAACTGAATGTACAATATTACGTTGTTAAGAAATAATAACGAAAACTACTTTACGAGTCCAATCCATGTTGATGTGTTCCTCGATGTCTATGCTACATCTGTAATATCTATTTGCCCAGTGGAGCAATCAACTACACAAATCGTGCCAGTTTAGCTGATTAGTATCCACTTCGGAACGCTGATACAAAAATATACGAATTCGTATCGTATCCTCCTTAAAAATACATAACTCCTCGCCGAACGAACGTTTCGATTTCGCATAGGTGGTATTTTACGACGTTCCACTGTATTTTCCATGGACATTCGTAAATCATCTTTCGGTCGACCACTTTCTCGTAACCAAACATATAGAAATTTCCATCTTTCACGAAAGATAACTTCCATTTTCGTGGCGCAGGGTGTTCGGAAATAAAAATTCCGAAGATTGCACTCGAGGGATGAGAGGGTCGAAATGCTCGAGTCCAGTGCACCCGGATAATTTCCGTTCTCCCCGGTATTTGTGGGGTAGCCGGTTGTCGGAATCGTTCGGGGTACCTACACAGGGAGCATTAATTACGGGCGTTTTTAATTACACCAGTCAGCTATGAGCCAACAAACAACGCACTCCCACCACGGCGATCGACCTTCCAATCCTGACACTCCCTGGGTGTACTTTAAGAACAGTTCCCCCCTTCTGCCTCTCCCCGCCGAGCAGTCGGAGGACGCCGACAAAAATATTCGCATGGTGCGTGCGTTCCTTTCCCCTCCAACCCCGGGCGAGCAGCGCCGATCTCCCCCCTGTCGTATGCATCGTTCGGGAACAGCGACCGCGGGCTTCCTCCCGAGGCTTTCTCTGGAAAGGATCCCTTGGAGGGCTATCCCCACCAAGAGGGCTCGGACGGATGGTCGGTCGTTCGGCTGTGGAACGCGGCTCCAATTCACGAGCGAATGAGACGCCGCTAGATGTGCACCTCGGCTATCTTTTCCCTTGGTCCTTTCTCCGCTTCCTCTCGGCTGGTTCTTTGTCCACCGTTCCGCGAATCGTTCCCTTCTTCGTGTATAGAGACTGTAGGTGATACGTGGGCGGCCCCCGATCGGAGCTAACGCTCCGAGGATGCGCATGTGTTGGTGTATTCGCGCGGAGGTGATCTCCGCCGAGTCTGCGCCGTGTTATCGGTCGATACACGCATTTGGGAAACCTTTCACGTGTTTCGGCGGAGCCGCGTGAGGCCGATCGTCTCCTCGCTCCCGCTGCTCGATCGAAAAACCAGTCGTCAAAATCGTGCCTCGTGAAACGTTCCGCGGAAGGATCCTTCGGGCGAATTAAAGTCTGCCACGATTTTCTTTCCATCGCTAATGGGGATCGGTATTGCTTCCACAGGTGCGCGATTATTTATAGATACCGCGAAGACGATCGCATCGTTAAAGGCCGAGCATTCATGCTCGAGCATCATCGATACGGCATTCATCGGCTTGAATATTAACGCGAGATCGTCATCGCGGTCGGTTCGTCATCGGCGGCATCCTACGATCGCCTACGTGCAATCCTGTCGCAGACGGCCGCGCCGTTTCGATAAACGGCCTACAAACCCTACGGAGGGGACGGGCCGATGCTTGCATTCCCTGGAGCCCCTCCTGACATCGGCTGTACGTGGGTACATTATTCATTCTCTACTACATTCGACAGCAGGAGGGTGCACGCGAGTGTGTGCGTGCGTATCCCTCGTAGTCGATGACGCGACATGCACTTGCGCCAGCTCTGCGTGTGCGTACGTATAGACACACACGCGTGTCTACTTCTCTCTTTTCCGAACTCGACGCTGTTTTTCTCTCTCGTTTTTCTGCCAACACCCCCCCTCCTTTTTCTGTCTCCTCGTTCACCCCTCTGTCCAACGCGTCCATCCTTGTCCCGGCCTCGTTCATCCCGATACGCCCGTCACCGTTGCTCTTCATCCCTTTTTTTTTTGTTCGCCTTATCTATCATCCCCTTCTAAGTACGTTTCTCTCTTTTCCCAGTCCCCGACCCCGTCATGAACACGTTACGTGCCCGCGTGGCGTATACAGAAGCCAGTGAAAGGATAGCTCGGTAGGATGGAGGGCTACAAGGGCAGGCCGCGATGGGACGGGAGGTTGTGGAGGGATCGAAGGGGTGGCGGCATTAGCGCGTACCGAGCGGGGCAACAGGGCGCGAGTAGAAAAGAGGGAGACCGAAATCTGTCGGGTTCTGGGGCGCGAGCGAGACGAGGCGATCGTCGAAGGGACAGATACGAAGGTAAAGGGAAGTGGTTACCAAGGGAGCCAGTTGCACACGATGCGGCAGGATAACGTTGCGAGCGCGGTGACGACTCGGAACCTGATCCGGTCGAGGAGCGAACATTTCGCATCGTGTGCGAGGGGCTCGCTCTAGGCATGTTCACCCCTCTTCACTTCCGACGCTCGCGACGCACTTCCCTGGGGGAGGTTGTAGCCAATCAGCGGTCGAGTTTCCGTGGCCCGCGGCCGCAGGCTGACTCCACGGTCTCCCGTACCTAATGTAGGTTGTCGAAGGTAGGCATCCTCTGTACCCTCCTCGCCTTTTTTTACCTTTGGTTCCCTGCCTCCCGCTCGGACCGAAGGTAACGAAGGTCATCCGGCCGTTCCCTGTTCCTGACTCGATCTCTCCTTTCGGCCTTCTAGCTTACTCTCTTTCTCTCTCCTCTTTTGTACCCCTCTTTGACGAGCACGCGTCCTCCAGCTTGCTCGCAAGAAACCATTCGTCAACGAGGCGACACGGTATAGACCATTAGCTTCCTCGAGGATGTTCGCCAGGACGATGTCTATATATTCCGAGGGAGAACTCGAGGAACGATCGTTCGATGGGGGGATTCCCATTAGGAAAACGACTAATTAGGCAATTATTGAAAGTTTCGATACGATAACACCCCCGATTAACACCGGGGGATTCGTTTCAATCAGTTTTAGCGTTAAATGAGGTTATCTTAACAGTTTGTTCACCGGAAGCCTATTTATAGGCTTCTTAATTGAAGTATTTAGCTACTCGAATTTATTTACTGTGTCGATGGTTGTCTACTTGCAATGATCGGTGTTTCGAAACAGGTTGGCTTTCAATGTACCTAGTAATATGTAGTATGGAGGAATTATTGTCAGGCTAGATTGGCACATGATACTGTAGAAAATTCTTTTTTGAATTAAAGTCTGTTTTTAAATAACCCGGTAGAGATAAAGTGTTAACGCCTAAATAATGGATTCGTTTCAATTAGTTTTAGCGTTAAATGAGATTATCTTAACAGTGTGTTCACCGGAAGCCTATTTATAGGCTTCTGAATTGAAGTATTTAGCTACTCGAATTTATTTACTGTGTCGATGGTTGTCTATTTGCAATGATCGGTGTTTCGAAACAGGTTGGCTTTCAATGTACCTAGTAATGTGTAGTATGGAGGAATTATTGTCAGGCTAGATTGGCACATGATACTGTAGAAAATTCTTGTTTCGATTAACACGTTGATCGCCATGTCACCCATATATGGGTGACAGTGTTTTTCACTCAAGAACTAGAAAGATTAATTCTGAAAGTTAGACGTCACAGGAGACGAATCCAAATGAAGTTCTTGAACTTTGATGTAATTACAAAACTAAATACCACGATAGATGTTTCATTACCCAGACTCCGATAGCCTAAATAATATTTAATCTTAGCAGAAATTTTCAAGAATATTCGTTTGGCAGTCAACGTGTTAAAGACGGTTTCTAAATAACGCGGTAGATAAAGTGTTAACGGGTAAATAATGGAGTTGGGTGAAACTGAACAGAAAATAAAAAAGTTATTCAATAGCAATTATTGAGATAATAGTACTACAAGAAACAGTATCTATCGCTATTTATTAATAAAAATGTATTTAGTAACTTACTGGTGAAGTGTCAGAGCAGGCCTTTTTGTTTTCTTAACTTTTACTTCGGGACGTGAGACTTCTACAGCTACTACCATCTTTTCCACAACCTCGAGCAAATTTCTCTCTGATACAAATTTATGCTATTTCGGTTAGATTTGACATCGAGCCACGTTAAATATTTTGTTTATACACACCGAAATTGTTTTAAGGTTCACCTTAACAGCGATAAGTCAAAATGTATGTTTAGCAGTATTCTATGGCAATACTGTCCGCTCGAACGCAATGAATGTTTTACTATGAAAAAAATATATGAAAAGCTACATAATGAAATTTAGTATGGATATATTAGGTATGAGCAAACAAAATGGCGTTGATCTCGCACTTCGAATCTTGCACGGATGGTTGCCCCGTCCGATTCCGAACGTAAAAATGGCGAGGAAATGGAGTAGAAATTGAATAAGTACGAATGCAACGCGCAGGAGTCGAAGGTTAACTAAACTACGAATAATAACTATAGCACCATCGATATTCTTAAACGTTTCGGACTTTTGAATTGGTATGCAATAGAGTCGTATGAATTGAACATGTCAGGACCATCAACGTTGAATTCTTTTCGTCTGGAAAAATGTAAAAACTAATAAGGGATGGTCAAATTACTTAAAGTTTCAAAAGATGCTTCAATGTCTAAAATTAACTAACGTTTTTCCAATTCTTATGCATGTTTTATTATATTCTAATCATACTCTGGTCTACAGACTTCATTACGTTTTAAAAGTTTAGGGATAGACATTTACTTTTGTCCGACAACGTAAGGATCCCTTTTAAGGAATCGATGTGAAATCCATCGTGAGACATTTAGATTATATTCTCTTGCTTTTGAATCGCAAGATTACATTGAGATGTTGGCAACTTTCGTCATAGTTGGGTTACTTATAAAGTTGATCGCGATATTCATCGAATTCTGACAATTTCCACACGATATGCTAAAATTGCACTTTTCATCATTTAGAAAAATTTACCACTGGTCGTATTTTAACACATAATATAATGTTTAACTTTATTAAAAAAAAAAGGATTGGGAAGTTCATCCACATGTGTCGCAAATCTAAAGCTAACAAAACTTGTTTATTTATATCGGTGCTATAGTTATATAACAATTGAAAATCACTATTTTGATTATTTCATGTAAAATATAAGAGCAACTTCGAAGAGATTAATATAAAACTCGTTACTTATCATGTCCTTTCAGTTCATATAATCTTTTTTTACTCCTATTCGGAAGGCTGAAACATTTATAAATATAGGGTGCTATAGTCATGGTACGTCGTATAGGATTCGAGTCTGAAATTCTCGCTTTTCTTTGCTTTAACCCTTCATTTACTGAATTTCTCAAAAGTTTTTAAAATCTAGACGTCCATTTTGGTCTTACATCATCTTATAGAGTTGTCTCCAACAAGCTTCCAAAAGAAAGAATGCTTGTGCTGCCATCCGACAGTTAAAAACGAACGTCGTAGAAGTGGACTTGACAGTCACAGTAAGTTTCAAAGCGTTTAATAGTACCACGAGAAAATTAACTGGACTTATAAGTCACGCCAGTAAATAAAGGGTTAAAAGAAACGAATTACGTCTTTCGTCTTAAAACAGGGCTCCTTAAACTACAAGTCGCGAGATTTTAATGTAAATTAATATTCTCTTTTGTTTATGTTGTTGCAAAGAGTGCAGCTTTTATGAAAAATAGGGTATATCATTTTTGCAAAATATAATTAATACAATTTTACAACTTTCTGTGGAATTTTCAATTTTCAATTTTTGTATGTCTTTAAACAAATTCTAAAACCATATTTTTTCATATGTATATATATATATATATTGTTACCTGATCGATCATCACAAATTATTTACATATCCTTATTTTATATTTTTTGGTTTGCGAAAAAACTTACAATCATAAATGGGGTCGCGAATGAAAAAAAGTTTAAGAAGCCCTGGCCTAGAATTACAACATAAGGAGTGTACGTGGCTGCAATGGAATCAAACACTCGTTTGTGGTTATCATAGATTACGATTTATTGACGAGCAACGATGCAACACGATTTCCGAAAACAATTTTTAACAAAATATCGGAGTGGATACGGTATTATATAATAGCTAATTAGCGATAACAAATATTGTCGAATAGCATTTGTCGACAGAACGCAGCTGGGCAATTCTCGAACGAAAAGAACCTTTGCGACAATTTCTGGGTATTTAGATACTCGAACGATCAATAGTATTAGATATACGATAATATAGTTACGCATTTACAATCTGGATTATGTTGCGATTCGGACTACGATAAAATTTCGACTCCTATTGCGTTGATTTTGATTTAACGAGTGAACTGGCAATGTTAGGACCGTTTCGTGTGTAGTTCGAATAACTAAACATGGACCATACGGGAATAGAAGGGTTCGGATACTTTAATAATTGTATTCTTAGCGATTATTCATATTCTTATTTCGATTACATTCACAGCTTGTTTATCGTGGAAATACTGTACTGAATTACACATGTAATATTTATGGCGACATTAATATCGATAGCGATCGTAATAAGTAGTTGCGATATCGCGTCGAAACAATTTAATCGCGACAACGTTCTTCACGGTACGATCGATTACATTTACGCGTTACGATTTTAAAATTTCAAAACGAAAATAAACGTAACTATCCGTTAGATGATCGATCGGAAAACAACATAAATTTTTCTGCTAAAATCGCAATAACTCTTTAAAATTTCAAATACTCCCATAACCCTTGATCGATCGAACACGCGATTCTTAACGACTGCGCTCGTAACACGGTCTCGTACATATTTTTCTTCATTTTTTTTTTTTTTCTTTTCTTTGTTGGCATTCTACAGTTAAAAAGTTATCTTCGAAGTATCCAAATTTCGGGGACACGTTTGTTTCGGGGATAAAAAGGTTTTCCTCGTAACTGGAAGTTTGACGAAAACACGACGACGTTAACAAACGAGAAACAAGAAAATGCCTTGTCGATAGAAAGAATTCTTGATCCCTGGTTGTGACGCGCGTACCGACGTACACTTGCGCGTTGAAGTCTTTTCGTATCGCTACTTTACAAACGATTTATATCGACGATTCGTTGAGTGTAGTCGTTTCCTAGCGTTTCGTTCCCGTTAACAATGACGCTCGCGAACGTTCCTTCGAACAATGGATCAACATCTCTACTTACGGCGCAATCGCGCGGCAGTTCGTTCGCGGAACGGTTCGGATATTAAAACGATCGAATAGTGTTCGCTATCGTCTCGCGAATAACCGAGCACGAAGGCCGTCCTTCTACTTGTTCGACGTAGGTATTCCATAATAGGCGGATCAATGGATAAATTATGATCGATTGCGACGACGGAACCTGACGCGTTTCTCCTCCGTGTCGCGATTTCGTTTAAAAAAGGCCGTAGAAAAATAACGTGTAAAAATCTGGGTCCCTTTTAATTCGCCGCGAATTCGAAAGGAGCAACGGCTCCGACGCGGCCACCTCGTTATCCGTGAACAGGCAGTTTTCTTTAGTTTATTTTTTTTTTTTTTTTTTGATTTTCAGCTTAATCGAAATCCGTGGCTTTCGCTATGAGATTATTCGTGACGGGTAGCTACGAAACTAATTGACGCAAATTTCGTGTTTTTCACTCGGATATCTGATTCCGTCGCGGACAGCGGATATACGTACGTTCTCTCCTTTTATTTATTTTTTTTTTTTATTTTTGCGCGTGCAAGAGCAGAGGCGGAATAATTGGACACCGCGATCGTTAGAGCTATACGTACGTCTACTAATTGATGCGCTGCTTTTCTACACGGATATTATTATATAATGTACCGACATCCTGCCTGGTTTCATTCGTTCGCGTTTCTCGTTGACAAACGTCCCGTTTGCGGCGTACGTTTCGAACTGCATCGATCCCTCTCAAAGTTCGCTTTCAAATATTCAATTATGCCTGTGTTTGCACGTACCCGCCTTGATGTTCGTTCGATAAATACGTATATTCCGTTCTTTATACGCGACGCGTAGGCTCGATCGATGCATTCACTGAACCAGCGTTTCCCAAACTGTGTCTCGCGTGGGGCGAACAAGTGCTCCGCGAAAATCGTAATTGAATATTTAATAAACACGGCGAAATGTATCGGTTTGATCGAGTAATATGACATTTCTTTTTCCTCGATAATTTCTAGCAAGAGTGCATTATGCATTATTTATGGATTATTAATGATAAACAGATCGTTCTTAAAAATAAATTTTACGAAAACTTTATATGAAAACATTTTGTGAAAACTTCGAAGTTTAAAATTGTCTGTGAGAGTATGGATATACATACAATAAATAAACTATGTACATTTGTACAGTACTCTTTGTATCGCAATTGTTAACGTTAACTTTTTCCTGTTGTTAATTTACTAGCAAAATTTAATAACACAATAGATGACAGAATCGAGGATGTATTAAAATTTAATTCTTCTTATTTAAAAATTGCAATGTCTATCTATATATTAATCACTCCAAGCAGTTTGGCTATATGCAGGTAGTCGACTCCAAGACCGTTTTCTTTAGATTTCTGAGTTATGGAATGGCCACGAAAAACTCTTTGCAGTTTGTTAAATTACACGACGCTTTTTAGTTAGTAATTAATTCTGTGCTTTGCTAAGGTAAACTCATCATTTACTTATAAAGAAGAACCACTCAAGCTTTAATTTTCCCTCAGTCATATACTCTAAGAGAACTACACATGTAGTTGTAAAACCAAATTTCAAAACAATTTATTTAGTTCATCACTACGTAACAAACTAGGGTTATAAATAAAAAATAATAATTTCTACATGTAATATTTGTCAAGTACAGTTGTAATACGTGGAAGAATTAAATGTCGAATGAATATTTATATATACATATATATAAAGTATATATATAGTATATAAGTAGTCTAGTGGGTTTAGGTCGGAACTGTTAGGAGGCCAGAAATCCTTCGACCAAAACATGTCGACATTGTCAGACAACCAGTTCTGAACAAGATGACTCGTGCGAGCAGATGCGCCATCTTGGTGAAATAAATACGGTCTTCCAGAAGCCATAGTCTCCATCCACGGCTTCACAACTGTCTTCAGGACCTCCAAATAAACCTCCTTTCTGACTGTTTCGCCTTTCTGAAAGAAGTGTGGCGGCATGACGTCGCCCTCGCTTGAGACGACGCTCAGAACGCGGACACTGGCTGGAAATTTGGTTTTGCCCACAACAGGGGCATTCTCGGGACTGTGGGCAAGCCAACGGTCGTTCCTCCGATTTACTTTGGCATACACAGTAAAAATTTTCTCGTCAGAGAAGAACCTAATGCGGCCAGCCGCTTCGTGTTTTAATGAACACAGAAGCAAATTACAACGGGCATGTCTTTCAAGCTTGGCGGCTTCGGAGAGCATCTGACGGACTTTGAGAACATAGGAGGTATATCTAAGATTCTCTTGTGCGATTCGACGGACGAGTGTGGAGGACCAGGTCGATGCCAGAGTCGGCCAGATGAAGGGCAGAGATGCACGTCCGTCTTCAGAAGTCGAGGCGCCACGTGGCGCCAAGTCGCAACACTACTCCGGGGGGTTGCAACATTTTCACACCGTAGCGACGATGTAACTCGGAACTGTAGTGCGGCATTTTCATACCGTCGCAAAAGTATATATAATGTACATATATATATATATATACACTGACTGACAAAATTAAAGGGACACTTTTTTAAAACGTCATATCTATGGGAGTTTTCAACCGATTTTGGGGAAACTTCGCGAGGAGTAGATTTGAAGTGTCCTCTAAATGTGCGCAAAGTTGCATTGGCGAGGGTTGATGTGAAGGGGTTAATTCACCCCCCTAAAGGGGAGGGTGTGGAAAAAATCAACAAAACCTTTGGGGCGACCCTCCTCGATGCCCTCAACAAAATGCATCTCTCAAAATCCTTCTCGGGCAAACCCACCCCCCACAACACCCCACCCCCTCCAAAATCCACAATTTTTGGACTACAGTCCCGAATTTCGGCTCAATGCATTCCCTGGAATCTCCTGATCCAGGAAATGCCAACGCCCACGCCGCGCGCCCCATAGGCACCCGTTGGAGGGATGGAACAGTTTGCCACTTTTCAACACCCTTCGTAAGGGAGCACTTCCACACTTCGAAGGGCGATGAAATTCACCATGTTTATTCTCGGTACGTTAAGGATCAATGTCATTTCATGTCTGATCAAGGATCAGTGGCCCAAAGTTAGGGGTGGTCCACCCACAGGTGTAGGGGTTGGAACGATGTTTCGTTGCGTGGAACACATGTGATACGGTCCAAGGCATTGGAGTGACACAATTCTGATGTCTTTTCCCCGCGTGGATAGCATTAAAATACGAAAATGTCGTCTTTTTCGGAAAACCCACCCGCGAGTTTAGGCCTGTGTACCAGATGAACGAGTAACCCCACGTCAACGCAAGCCCTCGCAGAAGTGGAGCGAGGGCCTGCAGCCGTACGTGGTCAGCTCACGTTAAATTGGAATCCGGTCTGGTCTGGCTCCACTTCTGCATGCTGGCTACGTCCGGCCCACTTAATACTCTTTTCAAATCTACTCCGATTTGACAATGAAAGCGTGATTCCAAATAACCGAATTTTTGGGGACCTGTTAATAAAGCATTCGCGCGTTCGAATCCACGAACGGCGTTGACGTGTGGTTACTCGTTCACCTAGTATACAGGCCTAAACTCGCGGGTGGGTTTTCCGAAAAAGACGACATTTTCGTATTTTAATGCTATCCACGCGGGGAAAAGACATCAGAACTGTGTCACTCCAATGCCTTGGACCATATCACATGTGTTCCACGCAACGAAACATCGTTCCAACCCTTACACCTGTGGGTGGACCACCCCTAACTCTGGGCCACCCTGTTCAGCTTCAGGGGCAGTTTTCGAAACGAGCTTTAAATAACATTGATCCTTAACGTACCGAGAATAAACATGGTGAATTTCATCGCCCTTCGAAGTGTGGAAGTGCTCCCTTACGAAGGGTGTTGAAAAGTGGCAAACTGTTCCATCCCTCCAACGGGTGCCTATGGGGCGCACGGTGTGGGCGTTGGCATTTCCTGGATCAGGAGATTCTAGGGAATGCATTGAGCCGAAATTCGGGACAGTAGTCCAAAAATTGTGGATTTTGGAGGGGGTGGGTGTTGTGGGGGGTGGGTTTGCCCGAGAAGGATTTTGAGAGATGCATTTTGTTGAGGGCATCGAGGAGGGTCGCCCCAAAGGTTTTGTTGATTTTTTCAACCCCTTCCGTCACCCCTGGCCTCTTCAGAAGTGGCGTTTTTCGACGTGCCCCTCTTTACGGGAGTGACTTAACCCCTTCGTATCAACCCTCGCCAATGCAACTTTGCGGACATTTAGAGGACACTTCAAAACTACTCCTCGCGAAGTTTCCCCAAAAACGGTTGAAAACTCCCATAGATATGACGTTTTAAAACAGTGCCCCTTTAATTTTGTCCGTCAGTGTATATATATATGTACATATACGAAGAAGACCTCAAAATATACTTATACAAAGAATTGAAAATAAATGCACAGAATTAATTTCTACACCTAAGAGATACACAACTTTCTCCTGTACAATATACATAGCTTCAATCTTTAGCCGCTTTATAATACTTACACGTTCGTTTTTTGATTTTGATTTTCTGTTGCGTGATTCTGATTCCAAATAGAAAATATTCGTTCTCGAACCCAAGCAGCCGCAAAAGAATCAAAGCGATCCGCACTTGAGAAACGTTTGGGAAACGCTGCACCGACCATTGAATTGTTCTGATCGTTCGAGTAGGATACCGAACATCCGGTAAACGTTTTGGGTTTCCTTTAAATCAAGTTGCTCTTTATTGCCGTCCCCGTGCAAACGGAAGCGATTCAACCGTCTCGCAAATTTCGAGATACAGCGTCGAAATAATCGTCGTATCGTATCACGCACATCTTCGTTTACTTCCTGCCTCGAATGTTTCCGAAACACTTTGACTCAGAAATCAACAACAGCGATATGAGTTTATATTTTTCAAAAATAAAAAACCTCATCACGTACACGACGACGGTACGTGTAATTCAGACTCCCCCGATTAAACGGCAAGCGTTTCAAAGATGGACAAAATTTTAATCGGTCAACGAAGAACGAACAAAAATAACCCGTAAACGATTTGTTCGCGATAGAAACGATTTTTGTTTGTTCTTTATTCTTCGTTCGAGATATTCGGATGAGAATTTTGACCATTTTTGAAGGTTTCGCGATGCCGGACAAATTTCACGGAACTTTCCAGCAGCTTCGAATTATAAAAGATCGTTCCCGTGGCTTTCGCGAGTTATGCCTGCCGACATTTTGTATAATTTTCTAGGGACCGTCTGAAATCGCGTCCATGCGATTTGCGCGTATTTCGTCGCCCACGACTAGCGTCTACCCCCATTTTTTTTAACCTCGAATCGAACCTTACAGTCTTACACCGCGTTAAACCGGCTATAATATACTATATATATATATATATATTTATATATTGTAATAGACGATAATTAAATTGCACTAATACATTGCACACGTTCTCCGACGTTCTTTGGCATCTCTATGAAGTACATATCCCTTTGTCTCTCTAAGGGGAGACAACACGATTGGGAGGGACAAGAAAAGCTTTGTCAGTCATCCGTCCACCGTATTCCTAATCATTCACCCGCTACACCATCTCTACGACCCCTAACCGTACGTTTATATACGTCTAATCTATCTCCGTCAGGCGTTGCGCCACTCCAAATACAGAGCCGTTCGCCAAATTCACGACTCTTCTCGAGAAATCGCTGGTCGGCTCGAAACACGGATACTATTTCTGTTTAATAGACACGCATACATGTATTACAAACATACGCAGCTTAACTCGTCTAGGTAGGTACTGCGAGGAACTGTAAAGAATGCCCCCGGAGAGATTCTCGCTCGCGGGAGAAAATATTCCCGCGGATAGTCGCGTTCTCCTGATAATAATGGCTCTAATCGATAATTTACGTGTAATCGGTATTGCCGGATGACGACTCAATGTCGTAATCCGAATTACAAACGCTACCGTTAATCGGTATTGCCGATGACGACTCAACGTCGAATTATAGCGATCATGCCTGATCCGATGATGATTTCTGTTCATTTAGGCGATTTTAACAAATAGAGAAATAACCTTTATCGAACCAGACCTTCGTTTATTGGTCTCACACAGGGAAGCTTGGTTCAAATGACTTTCAGACCTCGGGTTTGCGTCAACCGAAGATCTGTAATGCCGATCGCACACAGGCGCAACCGATTTGAAATTAGTATTACAAACCGTTTGCGCTTTTTGTTTTACCTACTCCACTATCTTTGTTTTACCAAAGTCCACGGTCGCATGCAACTAGTTTCAGAGTGGTTTGAAACTGATCGGTTGCGCCTGTGTGCGATCGGCCTAACTATTCAATACTTGGACTAAAAATTTCAAGTTATTTTGTCCCAACGTATCCCTATACGCTTCAAATTTGAAATATTACATCCTGAATGTCGAAGTCCAATAATTGTAATCATTAACCCTTTGGCCTACGATTTACTGTAGGATCGTGCGAGCCGTGATCAGGTATAACATTCCTTGCGCCTTTTTATGCGACACGTCCGACTCGTGTTTCTCAAGTTCGACTCAAACTCCGTATCACGAGTCTCAGACGTTGTTACAGGTTAAAGAATTAATAATACGAAATCGAATCAAACCCGAGTCGAAATTTCAACGTCATTTGGAGTAGCTTTGCCTGTCGCTTCGTCCTATCTATACATCCGAGTGTCTGTCCTGCTAAATTGTAATTTCTTCCAAGGGGCATTCTCTTCAGCCGACCAGTGTGACAACGGATCGAACACCGTCGTCGTTTCCCTGTCAAGAGCGAAGACACACGGAAAACCGATTTTTCGATGAAACAGTCGCTCGCGTCTGAAAACGTTATCCCGTGAAACGGATGTACATTTCACGTTGCCTACTCTCGCCGTATTAAATATCGCTATCTTTTCCTTCGCTTTCACTCACCAAGTCGACGTTCTAGTCCTTGCTACCGCGGGTGTACCGTGCGTCTTCGCACCCACGCGAAACTCGTCGCGTTTTGTGAAACGTAAAGCCGCATTCCTACGCGCGAATCGCGCGAGACAGTTCCTCTCGGTGGCGGTACCTAGAGCACGTGTTTTCGCGCGTGCCAATGTGGCTTTACTGCAGACCTGGGCTCTTTTGAAATAACGTTACCTGGCGTGATTTCTTATTCCACGAATGTTCCGTTTTTTGACATATGATTATCTTCTTTCGTGATACAACTTTCAAATAATTCGGCGTCGGAATAACGAATCGATTTTATTTGTTTTTGATTCTTGATAGGATATTTTGGGTGACGTTGTAAGCAAATGTAGCAAATGATGCTTGCTATTTCAAAGTAAAACCCTTTGCTAAAGGGTTAAATGTTAAAGTGGCCAGCCACAGTTAAGACGAATGTAAACATAGTTTAAAGATATTGTATTAAAAAGTTGTCCAGTGTAATAATTAATTATCACTAATACTTTCGGAAAATAGCTTGGAACGCATTACGCGGCTCACCTTGTATACACCCTCGCTCATAAATATTGTGGACACTTACTACCTTCAATGAATAATTAATATACACCGTAAATTATTACTATACAACTTTTGTTGCCAAATTCTACATCGGATTCTACATTGTATTAAACAACATTTAATGATATTAAATGTTTTGAGTGGCATATTCAATTTTATAGTGGAACTATGGGATCGTTTAGATAGCAAAGTTCAGAACGAATGTTCAATATATCAAAAATACTTATGGCGTAATATTATAAAATAAATGAGATAATATTACTTCGCAACGTAAACATATCGAAACATAAATGATACAATTGATACCAATAGATTCACAACTTTTATCAGATATTTCTTTCCATTAAGAAAGTGTCCACATACTTATGAACGAGGGTGTATGCCAATATTCCTCAAGAGGCTAAAATACCTGTCGTTTCAAACAGTGAATCAACTTTTCATCGTCTGAAATACTTACTACCTCAAATATCTCTATAATTTCCAAATAACGTTCCAATAAGTAAACGACCGAACAAATATCCGAGTTGCTACACGTACTTGTATTTAAATAAAATTGCCCAGGCCTGCTTCGGAGGAAGCGGGATAAGAAAGTATGTGGTAACGTACAGCCTTTGGATTGGTCACATAGGAATCTCGTTTCTGTAGGAGCGTTCTTACACGTGTAATAATATGATAGTAGGAAGTAATGGAAAAAGTAGGGGAAACGGGAGAGTGAGGCGTCGGTGGATTGCGAGCGTTCCGCTTACGGCGGCTGTTGCGAGGCTGTGTTGAAGTAACCGGCCCTTTGATTTCTGTACTGCGAAGCAACGACCGCCTGTGGGTTAGGTATGTGCCTGACGCCGAGGTTTGGCTTGATTTTCATTCCGAAACCGGAGATTCTCTGATGCGGTTGCGGTATTCGAAGCGCCACTTTGCTAGCGATATTGGCCGAGCCGAGAGCAAGAGGATCCACGGAGTTCTTGTCGGTGATGCAGCCGCTCAGCAAGGATACAGCCGCGTCAGAAAGCGTGACCAGATTGGATTCCTGGCCCCTTCGTTGATCCAGATTCTTCGGCTTCGCTCGTAACAGGCCTCCGGAACCGATCGTCGCGCGCGGTGTTCTAGGATTCAGCGAGGGCACGGAAGAACAGGACGAAGATGCCGAAGAGGACGAAGAGGAACAAGGAGAAGGAGTAGAAGACGAGAGCGAAGACGAGGTGGGTAACGACGAGAAACTATTGGTAGACAAACTGGCCGATAAATCGAGTGCGTTGTTGTGCACGGTTCCACCGCTGCTAAGGTCCAACGGGGTCTCGTATTTCGAATTGTTCGGTTCCAAAATGGCGCTCGACGTGGCGAAGCCGGAAGGCTTGGCCACGCGTAAGGGCGCCAGCGGCGGCGGACCTTTTTTCTTTGGTACAGCGTTAACCTGCACTGGCGATGGTTGCTCTTCTTTTGTTTTCGACATAATGCTCTTCAACGCGTCGCGCATCTGCTTCTCGGCCAGCAGGCTTCTCACTCGATTGGCTTTGCTCTCGCGCAATTGCTTCTCGAGCTTCTCCCGGTCCAAGTTCTCGATCTTCTCGCCGTTGTTCTGCACGCGTTGCTTCGTCTTGTCGTTGGCTTCGTTCACCGCCACCAGGCCCAATCGTCGAAGGATCTCTTCGTCTTTTTTCGGACGTTCCGCGTCGGATTCTTCCGCGGCCTTGGCAGTCTCTGGTTCGGTCTCGGCTTCCTTCGACTTGGACGATGTCCTGCACGTCGACGGAGCACTCCGCTGCTCTATTCGCTCGGTGGCCGCGGACGTCTCCTCTATCGGAGTAGTTATGTTTTGTGCGATTCTAACCACCTCGTCCGGGATGCTGTCTATAATCTCCTCTATCGTTTCCTCGCTCTCCCCGAGGTTTTCCTTCGCTCCCGGGACCTCGTCTCGAACAGACGAACTCGTCGATCGTTGCTGACCTATCGCGGTGGTTTTGATCTTCTCTCTTCTAACGGCACGCATCTGCAACAGCTTCTCTTTTGCCTGGCCTCCTCCGGTGCTCGACGTGATCCTCGGCGGGCAGGGCGTCAGACGAACCTTCAACTTCAACAGATCCTCCCGGGGTGTTGTAGTGATTTCGGCGATCACACGCTTGTTTCGTCGTTTCCTACGTTTTCGGTGCTCCAGCCTGGCTAACTCTTTGGTCTTGGAACTCTCCGGCGCGTGGTTCGTCTGCATCGGCACGAGATCGGGCGTCCTTATGACGGGCGTCACCTCGCAACGGGGTTTCTTCGCTTTCGACTCTTTGTCGCGTTCCAGATTCGTCTCCAGGGACCGAGGCGGCTCGGCGCTACTTTCTAAAATCCTACAAGCCTCGACTTCGCATTCCCGTGCCGGCTTGGGACTCGGAGGCGGCGTCGGCGGCCTTTGAATATTTTCCATAGTAGCGGCATCCTTGGTCCTCTCGTCGTTGTAAGGACTCACTTTGGGGACCGAGACGAGCTCCGGCTTCCGCGCCACACGGTAAAACAGCTTCATCGGCTCTTCCTGGAACGAGAAGATCATCGCTTCCCCTATGGTATCTACCGTCGCAGGCGAAGATCAGTGCGCGACTAGCGACACATGATCGTAAACTTCGACCGTACATACTCATAGACACTTAGGCTTGTATACGCGAATCTACGAATCGAAATGAAGAAAATGAAATATATACATGTCGAATTGAGTATCCTCCTTCTTTTGGGAAAAGATGCCCTCGTGTGACGTTACAAGATAATATTTCTAGATCGTTCAAAATGGCGGATACTGCTTAATTCTCGAATATATAAATTGTATCAGACACGTGCTGCAAAGATGAAATAATTGAGGCTGCACTGTTTTAAATAATTTTTTGACATTATTAATAATAACTAATAATTATCGATAAATAAATAACTTTACTCTAGACAGCTGTGTATTGTTTTTACTATTTTTTAAACGAAAACAAATTATAAGGGAATAATATTATAATTTAAATTTAATATTTCAGAATTACAATTTCCAAAGAGCGTTATGGCAAGCATTATGTAAGCAAAATATATATACAGACTCAACGATAGAGTTCCATCGTTACTTTACATTTATGCGACGTCACATAGATGATTTTATCTTTGCTACATTTATCCGAAGCCGCGTCTATAAGTATATATGGCCGAAGATCACAAGTATCGTGAACCCTCTATTGCAAACGTTTTTAACTTTTTCAAACTCGTGTCACTGTTTAGGAAATAAAACACGGCATAGTTCTTAATTATAACTAACTGTAGTAACAATAACTTCAAGTGTTTTAGTATCGTATGCTTTCCCGACGTTCATCGACGTTCCCTTCAAAATAGAATCTAGAAAATATCTAGAAAATAAAAATAAACGATGATATAATAATGAACAGTAATTATACTATTTTTGTATCAACAAAATGTCAAACTATTATATGTTTTGCTCTCTTTATTTTATAGATAACGTCTTGCTCGTCGAAGAAGACTTCGACGACGGTCGAAAATGTTTAAAATAATATATTGTAGTCTTCTAACAAAATTTGAAAATATTTGTGATCTACACTTAAGCATTCTTTAAATCGTATTTCTCGTTCGCGGAATAGGGGTTAAGAATCATTGATCTTCTTGGTTATTTATACATCCGTCATTTAATTAGTACTCAAATTGAACATTGAACAGCTGCATAATCTACAGAGTTACCGGATATCCATGTAAGAAAATATCATGCGTGAATTTCATCAAATCTCCTCGGTTCTTAATTGAACAGATTGTGCAACAGAGGGTTAAGATAAATTGTCTATATCTTTACGGAAGAACATTAGAAATTAGAAGCAGTATCGGCGTTAGAGCTGTTTGTTGTTTTCAATGCAAAAATACAAAGTAAGTGTTTGAAACTTAGGCCGATCGCACACGGACGCAAACGATTTGAAATTAGTATTGCAAACCGTTTGCGCTCTTTGTTTTACCTACTCCACTATCTTTGTTTTACCTACTCCACGATCTTTGTTTTACCTACATCCACGGTCGCATGCAACAAGTCTCAGAGTGGTTTGAAACTATTTAGTTGCATGCAACCGTGGATCCAATTCTTCAGTAGGTAAAACAAAGAGCGCAAACGGTTTGCAACACTAATTTCAAATCGGTTGCGCCGTGTGCGATCGGCCTTACTAAACAACGATCAATATCTAGATAATACACATTATTAATAATAGTACTGATTTTAAAGTGCTAGCTAAATAGCACATGTTTTATCTAATATTGATACTGATTGATTCCTTAAACCTAAAACTCATTTGTACTCCCCAGTGCCTCTAATGAATTAACACATTGTCTACCAGGCTGATCCACTCGCGATCTACAAAGTTGAAATTTTAGTCTCGAGATCGTCGAAAATTAGATTTTAATGGTATGTGTGTGTAATGAAATGTGTGTGGATAGATGGAGTATAAGAGGGAGACACGCTTTTGTACCTAACTATACTTGTATTGTTAATGTGTTTGAAATATTATTACTTTATTCAGTGACGTTACAATGTCCAGTATAGTTAGATACAAAAGCATGTCTCCCTCTTATACGCCATCTATCCACACACATACCATTACAAGATAATCCAACGTTAGCCGTAGTATTAGGTTGTCTCAAAAGTTTCTTTCGCTTTATTAATAAGTAATACATGCACAGTAGTTTATGTTTTATGTTACATTACTGAATTGTGCACGATTCATTTTCCTCCATTACTGCTACAACATGAATATCTATGAAATTAGATTGTCTATTTATATAAACACGACCACATCAAATAATTGAGTGCAACTCGCGAAAGAAACTTTCGGGACAAACTAATATTTCATTTTTGAACGTCCCTAAATTCACGAATCCTCTCCAGATTTAATTCCACTATCGTCTCACCTTCCGAATTAATTCTCTTTGTTTCATAATGAAAAGTCCTGTCACCCATTTCATAATTCTGCAGCGACCAATGTGTTAATCCACGAGTGTACACAGCGTTACTCTACAAAATAAAAGAACTGAATAACAAAACTCACTCTCTTCCAGCCGAATATGCGAGCAAGGTCCAGCAGAGTCCAAGACTGATCCAAAACCATCGTTTCCACGCCACCGTCCTCGTTATACTTTTCGCACAGCATCTCTATCGCATTGACGTTCGCCCCGTGAGGATTCGTCTCTTCCCAGCCTCTCTTCAGCATCAGCAGTCTCAGGAGGTGTCGAACCGTCACCCCAGCCGGACACTTTAGGTACCGCGTATTTCTAACCCGATTCCCGTCTTCGTTCGTCGTCTCGTCGTTGTTCGTTCGATGTCGCGACGCGTCGTGGTTCTCTGCCGATTGACCGTCCACTTCTTCTTCCGGTTCGCCGAGCTCGCAGAGGCTCAGGCTTACGAAATCGTCCAAGGTCAAGTCGAGGGCCCCCAACGGCGGGACTAAAGGTGGACATTGCGGGTTCACCAACCGGAAGTGACGCCTCCGTTCGAGCTCGGACCGGAAGAGGCCTGGTACCACGAGATATACCAGTTGTTGTAGCTTTACGTCCGGCAAGAGAGGCGGAGACGTCGCGACGTTGCATACGGGACACGCTCGGGCACCGCTGCTCAACCTTCTGACAATGCAACCTCTGCAAACTGAACGTCGTTCGCCTCGTACATTAAGCTCGTAGATGTTTTACATTTCCGTCGAGTCATTCCATATAAGTAAGTCTGTTTCTTTTCTTTTCTTTTCTTTTTTTTTTTGAGATATTCGTTTCGAGATAGTCACGTTCGAAAATGTGATTGGAAACATTCGCAAAAATACAATGATAATAAATCGATATGTATATCTGCACATGCATTTGTAATATTCTCTATGGTCAGTTTCAAATTTTAATGAATTACGTCTCAGTGACGATGTGATCTATAGTTGTTCTTTTTTTGAAATTGTTTATAGTAACGGTTTTTATAATATATCAAATTCACAGGAAATTTCTAAATTGGATTTTGATTTGAATTGAAGAAATTCTACCATAAGGGTCTGGGTTAAAATTACAAAATTTTTATATCGGCTATCATAAAACTGGAGTGGTCAATTTAAATCGGAATCGTATGATTCATATTTAATCGAGCCAGTGAAGTTTTGTTGAAATCCTACATTAAATAAATCCACGGAACATGTACCTTAAGGACCGTGCGATAAAAATAGTAAAAACGGAGTCGCTTTTGGCTTTCATTCAGTATAAATAGTATTAACTCTCGACAGGCGGTTAGAGTGAAGATAAAAATCACAAAATAGATTTTGAAACATCGATGTTGCGAATATGTAGTGTATAAAATAACACGATATTCATAATTTTTTCATAACCGGAAATAGAATTTGAAGTGACGTGAATTCACGTAATCGGTCGCGAATGTGTTAATAGTGCATTGTTTAATTGTAATACCGACGAAATACCGATATTTTTTAACTAAATATTCCATATACTATTATATAAATATGTTTAATAAAAAACTATACCTGAGAAAATCAAGAGTATACGAATATTATTAATTCTAAGATGCATTGCATAGCATTTACAGCATTTTTCGCGATTCAAAGCGTTTATACAAAATTTATTTTTCACGTTTGATATTGGAGATATTCACGAGTAACCTGCAGGAGCTGATAAACCGTAGATCGCGTAATTTTTGTATACCAAATAATTGTTCATATCGAGAGCACAGTGACCATACAACGTGTTACAATTACGCTGCGGATGTTTACATATTAGGTTGTCCCAAAAGTTTCTTTCGTTTTATTAATAAGTAATACATACACAATATTTTATGTCTAATGTTACATTATTGAATTGTGTACGATTCATTTTGCTTCATTACTGTTACAACATGAATATCTATGAAATTAGATTGTCTATTTATATAAACACTACCGCACAAAATAATTGAGTGCAAATTACGAAAGAAACTTTTGTGACAACCTAATATTTGCATTAAGTGGAAATATGGAAAAATCTACCAATCCAACAAAAACATACGTATAAAGCGTTAAGAGCAATATACGTGTTATACCGTTTAGAAGATACGATATACTTCCATTTAAGTTTATATCATTTCCTGTATTCGGAAAAATATGAATATGCATAAACGCCGGCAGTCTAGTTATAATATTGACGCCATCGCATCTAAAGCCATCACAGTTAAATTACGATTAAATATAAATTGATTATATAATACTCTGGAATCGTTCGTTAAGATTTTCTTGTCAGTTATTAAGGATAAAATATGCGCGTAGATTACGTAAAACTACTCGTGAATAACCCAATGGATACCAATGAATCGCTAGGAGAACGATGTTTCCGAATTTACGTATCGAGGAAAGTGTAAAAACAAACGTGTTACGTGTGCGATAACATAATATTTTGCTGGAACTTTGACCGCCACGACGAAATCTCTGCTCGGTCGGTTCGAGCGAATTAGAACGCTCTACGGAGAGAACGGGGCGGTTAGTCACCCTCCTTGAATTTAGACACCCCGCCAGAGGGGAGGACAAACGCACGGACTGTTTCATGCACGCATCCCATTCCAAATACCATACTTTTCGCAGAGATGGGCAAAACCATAGGCTTCGAATAAATCTGAAGTTTGCCGATGTGTTTGTCTCGTTTCCTCTTTTGAACATTTTCCAAAGAAAGAAACGAGACAAACATATCGGCAAACTTCAGACTTATTCGAAGCCTAGCCTTTTGCCCATCACTGACTTTTCGAAGTAATATTTTGGATTCAACCGAAATTTCGATAATACTGTCATTCCCGTTAAGGGAGCATCCTGAATTAGGAGCTTTAAAAAAAGCGGTTTTTCGTGAATTTTTTTAGGACGGAACAAAATAATTAATTCTGTCGAACTTTTTATCCTATTTTCATACATATTTGAGTAGTCTGTAGAAATTTTTTCAACAAGAAATATTCAAATTGAGTCGACTGCGACGCGCATTTGTAGAGCGCCTCACAATTAAAATCTCCTATCGGCGGGAAAGGTAAAAATAAAAGATAAAAAAAGAAAAGGAATTTTAGAATCAACGAAGAAATAAAAATGTATCTGTTCGGTCGAATGAACATCATGAATCAATCGCTATTTGTTGACCTTAATCCTGTCTATTATTCGAATAAAATTCTGCCCGAGCATTTGAAACTTTTAGGAAAATTGTTAAATAGCGAATAAAAACTCTGTGTAACGATTTCGCAATTTATAAGTCAACATTCAACGTCAAACACAATACGACCACAGCGTTTATACGAAACATACCAAATCGAAAAGTGTTTATATTTTATCCAATTGCGATTTCATCGAATCATTCAATTTTATTCCCTGTTTTAAATAATTCGAGCGAACTCCAACGAAATTCTGGTCACTGAAACTGTTGCTGAAAAGACCGATAGTCCAAAGAAATGTCTCGAGAGCGTTCGGACAAGTTCGCCACGCGTTAGAGTCGCCACCGACCGATATATCGCGACTTTCGAACACCCGTGCGTCTTTCCATTGCAAATTAATGGTAATGAGCGGATGACATGCGATTCGGGACGCGCAGAGATTCCTTCAGATCGATGATGGCCAAGCGTTTTGATTTATGGAAAAAGCTAAGAATACTAACAAGAATGCAGACACTCCACGAGAGTCGTTGCGTCTATGAGGTAGCCTCTGCAGAGAGGGCACACGATATGTTCGTTCAAGTCTTTGACCAGCGGCTTCTCCTGCTCCGTTGCCTCCATGTTGATATTCAGTTCTGAAACAGCTGTGCCATCCGATTGTTAATTCGCGGCTGTCGGGACCCGGCGACGATTAAAAAACTCTTTAATCGCGACGCGTTCGCAGTTCTCGCCGAGTAACCCGACAGTAATATTATTTTTTCCGTGAAATAAATATGAAATACGATCGATACGTTTTAATAAAAAACCTAAACGTACGGAGTAAAACTGCATTGTCTTACTTTCTTTCGTATTAATTGTTCATGTTTATATATATATATGTATCAACGTGTCAATGATTTAGATATGTAATATATTTATTATACTAAGGATCGATAAGGATTCACACTTGTTGCAATATACCCGACCTTACACGTGTCCGTCGCTCTCCACGCCGCACTCACGCTCTCTACAGACACACACACCGTAGGTGTGTAAGTTCAGCCGGTGAAACATTCAATCCTGCTAATGGCATGTTTCTATACTCTAATAAGGCGTTATTTATATCTCCTCCTTCGAGAGCTGGCCGAGATCTCGAAAAAACCGAGACGAGACGAGATCGTGTGTCAGACACACGAAATAGAAGTAGAAGAAATAAAAGTTTTGTATGGCAATGGTTTTCAAAATTAAATCGCGAACAAAGTGTCTGTAAAATGTGTACTAAGAAAATTAAAATGAAATCGGGTCGCGCTACTGGCCTAAAAAGGCATGTCCAGTTATACCATAAGCAAGTGTTCGACGCGTATAGTGTGACCGGTGTTACAAACAGAGAATCCACCAAACGTAGCAGCACTAGCGGAGTTACCAAAATTGGATAAGGATTCATCGAGGGCGAAACAAATAACAAAGGCGATTGCCCAAACGATTGTTTTCGATTGCCAACCCCTTTTCTATTGTCTCGGATCGAGGCTTTAAAAACTTAATGAGCGTGACAGAGCCTAGGTACAACATACCATCGCGCAAGGTCTTCGCGGACAATATAATTCCAGAAATGTACCACACAGAAAGAAGGAAATTAGAAGAAACAATTCAGCAAGATTTAGTCAACGTAAGCACATTATGGTACAAATTTCACATCTATGAACCGATTTTAGCATTTCTTACGTAATGATAAATACATAAAATATTACAATTACAATTGTTAGTATCATCTTTTCTAACTTGGTATCTAAACGACTCTTTTCTATTCTATTTCTATTTCTATAGTTATATAACGTATTTCAATTGTTTAGGGTAATGTTCATATCGTGGGATGTACCACAGATGAATGGACATCACGTGCAAACCAGTGTTACGTTAGTGTAACGTTACACTACGTTAACACTGATTTTGAAATAAAAAATAGCACATTGGAAATTCAGTCATTTCCGGAGTCCCATACCGGAGAAAATTTAAATGCATTTTTGATCAAATGCATGAATGAGTGGGGTGAAAATTCACCGAATAGAAAAATAGTAAACATTGTTAAAGCTGTGAAGCTTACAGCAGAATGGGAAAGGATTCCACGCTTTTCCAATACTTTGCAGGTACGTAAATGAATCAAAATATTGAACAATTGAAATTAATTATGAATAATTTAATAATTTAAATTTCTTGTATTTATTACAGCTTGTTATAAAAGACGCATTAAAAAATTGTCTGGACATGTGCCAAACAATAAAAAAATGCCATAACATAGTCACATTTTTTCATCGGTCGGCAACTGCGGAGGAATGTTTAAAACGGCCACAAGAAAAGGAGTTCCCGAATTCTACTCCGCTTCAATTAATAGGCGACGTGGAAACACGTTGGAACTCGCAGTACATGTTGCATCCTCTGCTGCAAATAAAACATGCGTTGAGTTCAGTATTATGTGAGCCACGGATGCCGGATAATTTGTCTAGCTACGAATGGTGCCTAATTAAACATTATTGTGATACGCTAAAAATACTCAAGGAAGCAACACTTATTATGTCGGAAGAATCTTCCCCAACCCTATGTAGATATGTACCCATTGTATACGGCATACAAAAAACACTAACAGATATAATACATCAGACCTTTGAAATAGATAATAGTCTCCCCCACCACTTATTAAATGGGCTTATCAATAGATTTCAGTTTGTACATTCTAATGATTTATTAACACTCTCTATGATATCGGACCCTCGTGTGAAGGATAAATTATTGGACGAAAATACAAGAATAAACGCACGGAAATTATTGGAGGACACAGTCCTGAAATACTCCGATACCACTAGCACAGCATCTCAAAGATCATCTATACCTTCGATGGAAATACCATGTATGTACTATGTTAATGTCAATGCTAGATTAAAGCATAAAAATAAACCATATAAACCACATGAATTCAAAAACTACAGAATTATATGCATATTTCCTTCTTCTCTTTTTTTTTGAGATAAAACTGACGCACCTTTCCTCTTCGAATTTTTAAATACTATTTCCTGCGAAGAAACTGCAGAAACATCAGATGTTTCTGCGATTACAGAGTGCCATAAATATTTTCAAACGAAACTTGAACCATCAAAAACGTGTATTTTGAGTTGGTGGAAAGGCAACAAAAACATTTTTCCACAATTGTCAGCGATAGCTCGGAACATTTTAGGAGTTCCAGGTACCCAAGTATATAGTGAAAGACTATTTTCTACTGCTGGCAATGTGGTAACTGTAATGCGAACATCGTTATTATGTGAACGAGTAGAGAAAATTTGTTTTCTATGCGCGAATATGAAAATATAAATGTTGGCGATCTGCCTGAGTTCGTGGTATTTTGTATATAATGTATAATATATAATGAATAATGGTTTTGTATCTAATGTATATAATATTTAATATATAATATTTGGTTGAACTACTTTATTTTTATAAATGTTCGCAATAATGACCATTGTTTGTAATACATTATTGTATATGGAAAATAAATGATTTTCTGCTCACTGATGTTTCTGGACTTAGTTGTAGCTTGACAGCCCACCACGAAGTGATTCTTCTTCCCACACTTGTTGCACATCTGACCAAATGCTGGACAATTCGCTCACTTATGAAGCCATCCACATTTCTTGCAGTCATAGATTTGCTGGACATCCTTTTTCTTCTGGTATGATTTCTTAAATTTAGATCCACCCTGTTTACTAGGTTGTTTCTTAATGACGTCAATATTGACCAGATTTGTTGTTGCATTTTCAAGTTTCAATGAGCATTGTTGGAGTTTGCTCATCTCCGCTGCTCTTCAATTTTCAATCGCCTTTACTAGTGTGAGATTGGGGTCTCGTAAGAGACGCTGCTGGAGACCTTCATCGCTCACAGCAATGACTATCCCGTCCCTTATGAGGGATTCTTCTTGATCTCCAAATTCACAGTTTTTCCCCAATTTCCTCAAATCTGTTAGGAATGTGTCAAATGGTTCACCCACTTGTTGACGTCTCGTGTGAAACTTGTGTCTCTCTATTATTATATTTACCCGAGGTTTTACATATTCCTCAAATGCCTCAAATATTTGTCTCACGGTAGGGGTTTCCATTTGCAATCCAAATGTATTAAACACATCAAGTGCATTACTTTCCATGCAAATCAACAACATTGCAACTTTCCTTGGTTCTTTTAATTCCTTGTCACTTATTGCGGTAATAAATATTTCAAATCTTTGTTTGAAGGATTTAAGATTATTGCCTGCATTTTCCTTCAGGTCCAATTCCCCTGGTGGCTTAAAACTGTTCATTTTTTCTATATAAATTCAGAATTAACCACGTGTTCATAGGTTATGTTTATTCTGTTCCTTATTTAGTATGATTATTAAGTGCCAAGCTTAAGTTTTTTCTAGATTCGATCACTTCTGACACCATGTATTAATGTGTCAATGACTTAGATAAGTAATATATTTATTACACTAAGGATTGATAAGGATTCACACTTGTTGCAATATACCCGTTCTTACACGTGTCCGTCGCTCTCCACGCCGCACTCACGCCCTCTACACACACACACCGTAGGCCCATGCCATTACAATGGGTACTTAAATTGTGGTTCTTTAATTTTAACTTATATTCACAAGTATCGGTGGTGTATACGTGAAACGTGTACCGAAAAGGGATTTCTCCGCATCTTAACTCTTTATAGTCTATCAGGAAATTTTGACCGCAAAGGATTAATAAAATATACATACATTTTATTAAATATATATATATATATATTTAAAAATATAATATATTAAAAAAATTATTAAAAATATTAATTAAAAAAAAATATATATATTTTTATACGTTTATACATATATGTATATATTCAATGAAATAAAAAATATATATATTTACAATTATATTATAATATAATACAATTAAACAAAAAAAATATCCATATAAATTCGTTTCGCCACGTGAAATAAATATATTTTATTTTATTGAATATATACATATATGTATAAACGTATATATATTTTATTAATCCTCGACATGTAAACAATATATAAATACAGGGTGTTCTGCAGTTAAGGGGCTTGTAACATCAAAAAATGAAAAAAAATCACTTTCTCTTTTTAAATTCAAATTTAAGCGATTCTGAACAGTTCTGTGCAATCAGCATTAATTTGAAGCACTGGTAGTGGTAAAAAAAAAAAAAAAATGTTGAGAAAACAACGAAACAGTCAATTTTGGTTACAGTCAAATGGACTACACAAAATGACAGTATTTTACGTATTTTACATTATTACGGGAAAACGGTACTCAAAGTTTCAGCTTTTCAATGGTATAGACATAAACAAAATTGTACAGTAGTAGTTTAAAGAGAAAAGGACGTTTGAATGTAGAAAAACGTGCATTTTTAGGTGAAAATCGACATTTCTCCACAAAAATTGGCTTGCCACTTTAAAATTGTCTTGACATTGGATTTGATGTATTTTTTACGCTGAATCGAACGGTAACACTATACATACACGTTGTGATGGTCATCAGGTTAAGACTTAAGTTGTGCATTTATCGCAACGGAGATGAGATCGAGAACTTAGAAGGCTGGTACTTCAACGTAACAAAATAACGAGTCAATATTTATACGTAATCCAAAGTTACGAATGATTCAACGTAAAATCACAGAATTCATTTGTACACCTAATGCTTAAAAACATTTCTATTCAAATATATTACGCATATCTGTACATAAACATATACAGTGAGTGTAATAAGTATTCGTACAGAAACCAATTCAAAATAAAACTTCATGTATTTATTTCATTAATAAATTGTAAGGGAAGAAATAATCAACCAACATTCCTACGTATTTTCAGAGTAGAATTTGCATAAATTAAAGTGTTAAATTAACTTTTAACGTTAGCCTCTCATTTTCTTATTAATTTCATTTTGTATTGGTTGCTGTACGAATACTTAGTACACTAGCTGTATGTAGATTTGCAACATTTTACACGCATCGGTGGCATAAGTCTCGTCCATCGGACACGGTCTCTCTGTTTATCCGGCGATCCGCGCGGTTATCTAAAATTAAATCGCGTAACGCGCGCATTAATACGGACTCCCATTGATGTCGATACGCATCCTAATAACAGCCGGCGGATTCCTAAATGCTGGTAGCCGCGCGCACATCAGAGCGCCGGGAATCCGCGCACGTAATTGGGTTAGTATACACACGCGAACTGGCGATTTCCATTTACGCGGGTCCCGTACGCGCCCCGTCGATATATTTAGAATAATGAAATATCTCTCGTGGAAATCCGAGGGAAGAAACGAGTTACGGTGGGACTTTAAGGTCTATCATCTCTTAAAGGGGATGGTTTCTCTCCGGACTCTCCCTTCCCCGTTCCGAGCATTCGATAATATTTTCGACCGGACGAGTATCATACGCGAGCGACGGCGGTTCCCTGTTATCGCGCGAGAGAATCGCGTTTCGCCAAAAAACCACGTCGGCGATCGCGTTGCTCGCGCGCCAAAAACGCTCTGTCGAGCTTGGCTGTTCTCCGCGAGCGCTTATCGATGCGTTTTGTTATCAAAGATGCGTTTTGTTATCAAAGATGCGCTTTCAAAGGAATTTCGAAAATTTCGATTTCCTTTAATACACGCGACAAAATTATTCATTATACTTTTGACATTTTTTAAATAACTCCATCGATTCGTATTGTATCAAGAAATCGTTCTTATTTTCTCGGTGATTACTTAAGGAACGGATTATGTAAAATGAATGCGAGTCCATGGGTATCTGGAGCAAAGTGTACGTTTTAACAAGCAATTTAAAAAAAAAAAGTATACGATTTTTGTTTTGACCTAGTTATGCCATTTCGAAATTATTTGTGCGTTTTTCAATTAATATCGTATCTCGAGCGTATGTGAAAAATGGCAAAATTTGTATGAATAATTTTGATACGATAATTTTATAACGTAGTGTATTATTAGGTGTAGAAATTATATTTGTGCTTTTCCAAGGCGTACTTCTAATCTTCCCTTGATCATACATTCCAAAAGAGCACAGAATGTAGAAAAATTAAATTTTGAAGCAATCTGTATGTTTTACTATTATTTAACGTAACGAAATGGAAGGTAAATATTTCTATTTAAAAAAAGAGTACTAATTAGACTGCAGACTTTATGCATTTATAAAGTAACACAATAAATATATTCAACATGCATTATGTATACTTTATATATGTTTTCTATATTACTGTACATCATAAATGCATAAAATCCGCAGTCTAATTACAAATGATTGAATGTAAAGACACGGAATTAATTTCTACACTTGATAATTATCAACTGAGTACTCTTGTAATCGGTTAGAGGAGCAACAGTATTTGAACCCTCCTATCGGATTGAGACTTGGGTTATGTACACAGATTCATTGTAACAAAGACAATTTAACGTAACATAGTGACAAGTAAATATTTCCACCTAAACGATAGTTATAAATTTAACGTGGAATTAAGTGTGAAGAATAAAGTGTTTAAACCGTTGTTGAATTTAATTTACGTTCCTTTTATATATTTATGACCGAATCGTCTAAATTTATGAAGAATCCTGACAAATAATTTACAAAGAGAGGTATTAATAATAAGTGTCCTCTAGAATTAATTAATTCACTCGATTCTTCGTGCTTTTTTTCAGGCAAACAAATTTCAGGGATAAAAATGTTTCACGCGACGTCGACGCGGTGACCGTCGTTTTTTGAATATTCCAGTTTATTCGAAAACACGGCGGAAAACGTGTTGAACGGTCGCCAATATAAAATGTTTGGATTAGCGGTATCGTGACCAGGTATAGACTGGAACGCAAATCGAAAAACAAGGTCCTCGCGTGAAAGATATACTTCACAGTAAAGCAGACATTAATCCTTTTATTTATACCAAGGGTCGGCACCTGTGCCTGAGGGCCTGACCCCACCAAAGGTGATGGGTTCGTACAACGACGAACGAGCGCCAAATAACTTGGTTACTTGTACCAATACCACTGGTGGCAGAGATGGACAAAACCCTTGGCTTCGAATAAATCTGAAGTTTGCCGATGTGTTTGTCTCGTTTCCTTCTTTGGAAAATGTTCAAAAGAGGAAACGAGACAAACACATCGGCGGCAAACTTCAGATTTATTCGAAGCCTAGGGTTTTGCCCATCTCTGGGTGCTGGAAGACATTAACCTAATCAGGGACGATTTTTCTTCGCGCTTTTCTTATATCTCCAACTGCACATCGGGAATAATATTATCAATGCAGCCAAGATCATACGATTTGTCACTCCTCTTGTTGAGCAATTCTTTTTATTATTGACAGTAATTATATTAGGTTGTCCGGAAAGTTCTTGGCAATTTTTAAGAAAAATTTAAAGGCACATTTGAATTTTGAAATATATTTATTGAATTACATAGGTGTCATTTTGTTCCACATCCTTTCCACCTTTTAACACGATGACTGCCACACTCATTCGCATGGAAGTCTCCACAGAACTAAAATTTCGTCTCGAGACAATTAGAAACTATAGAATCTAATATTTGTCCTATTACTTAGTTTTTAATTCTCATCAAAATTAACGAATACTATCCAGACCTGCTTTCATCAATAGTTAGTCCTTTAAATTACTTGTTGAAGTTCTTTAGTAAAAAGCTCCGTCACCCATATGTGGCTGACGTGGCGTTTAATGTGTTAAGGGATGTATACATGTTATTTGTTTTCAACCACTTCGATATATTCAGACCTGTACCACCTACCAAAAATCGACATGGACTTTCCGGACAACCCAATAATTATAAAAAACTGAGTTCTTATTCGAACGAACCCACCATAAGCCAGCCAAGAAAGAGAATGAAAACACAAGCCCTCTCCATTTTTACAATTCATCGAGCAAAGTAAATACTCGGAGTTCCTGTAAAACTCTAAGCACAAGCAACTGCAAGGAATGTTGCTCTCGGGTTCTATATTACTGGTGAAGTCTACGCCAACAACACCAGCGGACGAATCCCAAGTGAAACTAGACAGTCACGCGACACAACGACGCCCTGGAAAAACTAGGTTTTTAGGGCTCGCGCGAGGAGATCTTCCGCGCGATAGTTTTAGGATGGCGCATACGAAATTATGTTTTCTCGAAGGTATGAATGGCCTTTTGCTTACCAATTCAAATAGGACAGCGGCGCTACAGAAACGATGAAACGAGGCTCGTCTTCAGCGTTGAATTTTAGAACTGACCTAAGAGGTTACCAAACTTTTCAAAGACTTTGTTTTATTTTTTATCTGTTTGGTAATGGACTCCAATTGTAGCCAGATTGTTTGGTTTTAAGAGCGCATTATTGATTGCACTTTATACTACTGTTATAATAGTTACGGGTTTTTTAGAAGAATCTCGACAAACGTTTCAAATGAAACAGTGTCTGGGATTAGTTGAAACATGTATAATTAAAAGATAATTGTGTTCGAATAAATGGTTTTACTTCTAAATATTAGAAAATCTTTATGTTAGTCAATGTCATTAACCTAACTTAACTGCTGGTCCTAATACAGTTTAAATAAACCACATGGATTAGATTCTCTAAAATCATTAAAAATAAAAGAAGACTTAGGAAAGTGGCTTGGAAAAGTCTTACAGGGCCAAGTTAAAAAGGTTTCAATCAACCTCAAAACAATTGTTTCGACTGACTCAACACTGTCGTTGCAAATAGTTAATTGAACAGAACAAAAACTAACTGTTGTAGGCAGGTGTTTAGCATTCTAAAATCGACTAGGATATTCATAATTATTATAACGTACACCGAGTAACGTATAACGAACAACAGTTTTGGACTAATAAACAAGATAGACACTTAAAAAACTTACTTTTCCCGTTGGAAAAGCAATGCACCCAAATAAAAACGTCTCAAGTGTTCAAATCGGTGATAGGGCTCTCCCCCTCGACGATTTGTTCTTATCGCTAATCGTTTTTAAGTTATTTTTCATGTTTCTATCGACCCACGTTTCAATGAACCTCAGTCTCCCCTAATATTTTACATGTACCTTCAAGAGCAGAGTTTCCTTTGTTAAATTCGATCTTCACTTGTTTCGCATGTGCATCTAACCTAAGAAATTTACTGTTTGATTTCCATTATGAATGCTCGTGATTTTCGCGTCCTTTTCTTATACGAGTGGAAAAGTGGTAAAAATGCATCGACAGCTGCTCGAAATATCAACGCTGCATTTGGCAATGATGCAGTAAATGAACGTACAGTTCGTCGATGATATCAGAAATTTGAAGCCGAAGATGAAAGCCTTGAAAATGAACATCGTGGAAGGCCAGAGATGAGCATTAACAATGACCATTTGAAACTCGCTGTTGAAGAAAATCTTCGAACAACAGTCAGAGAACTTGCCCAAAAATTTGACGTAAGTGCCATGACAATTTCACGCCACTTGGGTTCAATTGGTAAAAAAAAGAATGGGTAAATGGGTATCGCACGAATTGACCGATCGGCAGAAGTTTTGTCGTTACGAAATATGCAATTCGTTACTGATTCGGAACCAAAATGATCCGTTTTTGGATCGCATTGTCACGTATGACGAAAAATGGATTCTATACGACAACAGACGACGTTCTGCACAATGGCTAGATGCAGATGAATAGCCACGACATATGCCAAAACCTGCTCAACATCCACAAAAGATAATGTTCACGGTTTGGTGGTCAATGGCCGGTGTAACCCATTATAGTTTTTTACACCCTGGACAAGCCATAACAGCCGAAAAGTATTGTACACCGAAATCGATCAAATCGAACGAATGTGGAAGACACGGTCCTAGAGTTCATTAACACTAAAACGTTGGATTTTTAGCAAAAAGGTATCAGAAAACTTGTAACCCATTGGCAAAAATGTATAGAATCTAATGGTTCTTATTTCGATCAAATACATTAATTAGAAAAAAAGTTGTGTTCATTTAAAGTTACCCTTAAAAATCGGACATTTCATATGTTACGACCTAATACAAATATTTGAAACTCCGAATAACGAAGCCGGTCGTTGAGTACAAGCGTGGAAAACAGTTCGCGTACACCATCCCGATAACACGGCCAAGCGGCAGTGCGCATGGCCAACGAACTGGGCAGAAAGAAAAGCCCTCGACCACCTGCGTCGACAGTGACATAGTCAACTATTTCAGCATTCGAGCGATTTGGGTTTGTGAATGATACGCCAAGGACAGGAACACGACGGAGACACGAGGTAGAGTCACAGAGGAATGGCGGGGGCAACGAAGGTGGGTTGGAAAAGAAGATAGAAGAGGGAGAGGGAAGAAGTAGAAGGACCTCTAGAGTCGAACTTGAGGAAGGTCTGGCGCCAAGTCGAGAGAAACCGAATTCGCTTCGGCCGTGTTCCACGCGAACGGTGTACACAGGGAATCGCGATCTCAATTTTTCACCGGACGGACGAATGAGGTTTGTTTTCGATTCCGGTCACGTCCTCTACGCTCGATGATCGGCGAGGCCACGAAAGAAACCACGGAGAAAATAATATCGGATTGCGACGCAGTAGAGGAAGACCGATCGAGGATCGCGAAGACAAGCCGTCGATGGGACAGTTGTCACGGAATCACCGGTGGTTACAGTCTTTTATCCCTCTCCTCTATCCATTCAGAATAGAGCGGGAGTTTCATTTGGATTCTTGTACTATTTGTATACCTGAACAAAAAATCCGAATACTATTAGTTCGTCTGGAAAGTCCGTGCTGATTTTTGATAGGTGGTACACATCTGTTTATATCGGAATGGTTGAAAACAAATAACACGGGTGCATCCCTTAAAAGGTGGAAAGGATGTGGAACAAAATGACACCTATGTAATTCAATAAATATATATCAAAATTCAAATGTGCCTTTGAATTTTTCTTAAAAATTGCCACGAACTTTCCGGACAACCAAATATAATTACTGTCAATAATAAAAAGAATTGCTCAACAAGAGGAGTGACAAATTGTATGATCTTGGCTGCATTGATAATATTATTCCCGATGTGCAGTTGGAGATATAAGAAAAGCGCGAAGAAAAATCGTCCCTGATTAGGTTAATGTCTTCCAGCACCCAGAGATGGGCAAAACCCTAGGCTTCGAATAAATCTGAAGTTTGCCGCCGATGTGTTTGTCTCGTTTCCTCTTTTGAACATTTTCCAAAGAAGGAAACGAGACAAACACATCGGCAAACTTCAGATTTATTCGAAGCCAAGGGTTTTGTCCATCTCTGCCACCAGTGGTATTGGTACAAGTAACCAAGTTATTTGGCGCTCGTTCGTCGTTGTACGAACCCATCACCTTTGGGTGGGGTCAGGCCCTCAGGCACAGGTGCCGACCCTTGGTATAAATAAAAGGATTAATGTCTGCTTTACTGTGAAGTATATCTTTCACGCGAGGACCTTGTTTTTCGATTTGCGTTCCAGTCTATACCTGGTCACGATACCGCTAATCCAAACATTTTATATTGGCGACCGTTTAACACGTTTTCCGCTGTGTTTTCGAATAAACTGGAATATTCAAAAAACGACGGTCACCGCGTCGACGTCGCGTGAAACATTTTTATCCCTGAAATTTGTTTGCCTGAAAAAGCACGAAGAATCGAGTGAATTAATTAATTCTAGAGGACACTTATTATTAATACCTCTCTTTGTAAATTATTTGTCGGGATTCTTCATAAATTTAGACGATTCGGTCATAAATATATAAAAGGAACGTAAATTAAATTCAACAACGGTTTAAACACGTTATTCTTCACACTTAATCCCACGTTAAATTTATAACTATAGTTTAGGTGGAAATATTTACTTGTCACTATGTTACGTTAAATTGTCTTTGTTACAATAGATACGTGTTGTGTGCAGAGATGGACGCGATTTTACTCGAATAATGGATGGATAAACAATAAAAGTTCTGTGTAGCAATTTACTCCCACTATTCGATTAACGAAGAAGGATAAGCTTCTTATCTGTAAGGTTTTGTTACTTCGACAAGTAATAGTATTATATAATTTAGATTGTAATTCTTATCGAAGAATTATTTTTTAATCGTTATCTTATTCGTCCCTAAAACAAAGAATATATTTAATCGATCCTATTCAACAATTATTAATATAAACGGAATAGACTTGTAATAAATGTGGGTTTTGTTCAGAATGACCTGCAGAACACGTGGACGCAGAGTTTTGGATGGTTCTTCAAACGGTTTAAAAAAAAGTAAAACTCAAGCTGCATAGATAAACAGTGTGAACAACTTTTTAATGTGTTTCAATTTGTATACTTGTTTTCGCTCACAAATGTTTAACATTTGACGTTAGTTCATAGTATTGACAACTGAATGGAAGACTCTAAATAAAATATTAAAGATAAGCAAAAGGTGAGACAGCTTTTGACCCACCTAATCTCGAGGAGATACCTCGCCAGACACTGTACAAGAATACATACAGAGACTTAAAATCCTTCGCTTAAGTAAAACGTACTCAACGATTAAAAATCTAATAAATACTAACGCATCATTTAATGTTCTTTTATTTGTGATATTGTAACAATATTACTGTAACTTTAGTAATATTTAGTAAATTGAAGAAAACTTGTTATTATCTATGAAACTTGATTATCAACAAAAATCATACTGTTGGCAACACTGTCAGATCGGGGAATACCCTACTCTCGCTTGTGTACGATTTTTACTGACACTTGAGTTATCATGTGTAACGACGAGGTTTGTTTAATTTATTAAATATTACTACACTTTTTGTAGTGTTTTTGTAACAAATAAAATGAAGAAGCATTAATCTTACAAGGCAGAATTTAGAAACCTTAAATGCTTTTGTATTGGCTGAACTGTTTTATATTTGGCGCCATTTACGAAGCTTGTGCATGGCTGATGTATACATACACATACGTGTATACACTATTGCACATTTTGTACTTAATTACGAATCAATGTAGGGTTAAACTATATACTGGTGTACGATTTTCAATCATTTAGGACGATTTTCATGTTTTATATTTCCTTTATATTAATACATTTATAACTCTACTTTAAGTAGAAATATTTACAAGTAATTTTGTTGTATTAGAGAACCTCAGGAGTCTTCAAGTTAATTCCATTACAATGGATTCAAATACATAACCTATGCAAGCCTAAACCTGATGTCCATTACCAAGTACGAAGCATAGTAATCTTGTCATTCCTTAGAAATGAATTCCGTGCCTTTACATTCGATTATTTATAATTGTAGTTTAAATATAAATATTTACCCGCCATTTTGTTTTCACAATTATATGTGCTTTCTTGAAATGCGTGACTAAATCAAAGATTAAAACCCGTGTATTTCCGTTACACATAAACAAAAGCTTTCTTGAACGATGAGTTTACTTTCGAAAGGCACCTACGAAACGGGAGATAATTAAATTCGTTAACTAATTAAATACGTAAAGATGAATTCCGTGCTTTGACATTTCATTATTTATAATTGTAGCTCAAATACAAATATTCACCCGCCATTTTGTTTTCACAATTACATGTGCTTTCTTGAAATGCGTGACTAAATCAAAGATTAAAACCCGTGTATTTCCGTTACACATAAACAAAAGCTTTCTTGAACGATGAGTTTACTTTCCAAAGGCACCTACGCAACGTGATATAATTAAATTCGTCAAGATCCACGGCAACGGGACATAATTAAATTCGTCTCGCCACGTGAAAATGCGTAGTCGGTGGAAGAAACATAACGAAGTTCCTAGAACGTGCACAAGTTCGTTAAAGGCTCGCGCTCGACCGGTTACGCGCATTTTTCCCGGCGCTGTTGTTTACCAAACATCCTTATCTCCTGCCCGGTCCCGAGCAGTCCTTTTCTATTTACGCCGAGCGTTCTCCCAGCGCGGGTTCGTGCCACGTTCGATCTACGAGTTCCCTACGTGTCTTCCAGAGACTATACGCGGACCACAGTGGCTATTCCAGGCAACAGGATCTCGCGGGTAGCATCGCGGCGAGTCAGCGCGGCTATCTTGCGTAGAGAATCGCGAGTACACCGGAGAGCAACAGCGAGGCCGCTTTGAGCGATTCGCTCGACTACTTACGGATCAGACGACGAAAGCCGGCGGGCTACCGGAGGTGTACGGGACGTGTACGGTATCGGATACCCCTCGGGATTTGATCTTCTAATCCGTGGGTTAGGTCTGGGTTATACCACGCGTTTCGGGGTGGCTGGGCGGGGGGGTGGGGTGGGGGTGGCGGGGGCGGTATAAAGAGGCTTACCAGCGTGTATAGGTGGTTACCAGCTAAGCGATAGAGACGATCGTCGTGGCCAGCGAGCTGCTGTCCCGGCTGGCAGCGGAACGTAGCAGCGGACGTGGCAACGACGGTGTTTCTTGGTTGCCGTATCGGTTCTCGGTGGTGCAGCGTCCGAAGAGAGGTGGCAACGCCGCTCCGTCCGTCGGCGTGCGGCGCCCCGAGGCTCTCTCTCGCGATAGCGCGCTCGTTGTCGTCGCTCACGCCGTCGCACTCCTCGCCACGGCCGTCGTCACGAACCCGTGACCGCGAGCAATCCTGATAACTCGCACGCCGCGAGCTACGTACCATCACGTCCCTGCTGACTGCGAGCACAGCGCCGCGCACATGTCCGTACGGACGATTTCGACCCGATTCCACTCCTTCTCTCCTTCCCCTCGTTTCTTCCTTCCTTCCTTTCGCCGTTGCTCCCCACCTCGGGTCAGCTCTCCTTTCGCTATGGCTTTCCCTGCGCTCGGTATCGAACGGTCAACCGATTAACTTTTCCCACAACGGTATCAGCGGAGCCTCGTCGTCACTACCGTACTCGCGCGCCACGTTCTTTCTACGTCGTGCTCGTCGTCGTCGTTGTCGTCGTCGTCGTCGTCGTCGTCGTTGTCGTCGTCGTCGTCGACGTAGTTGTCGATCGACCGGTGGGTAGACAGACGCGCGTGCGCGCGGGTTCTTTCCTCCTCCCGCGTTCGATGATCTCCCTCCCTCTCCTCTAACCCCGCCGTGCTCTGTCGCTCTCTCCTGTTATATACTTCCCCTCCCGCCCCCACCGCGGGGTTCCCGTCTCGCGCGACTCTACGTTAACGTATATAACCGCTCTCTCGGACCACGACTCGATTCGCTGCACTCGCCCGACTCTCGAAAGAGCGCGACGATACACGACGATGTCGCGATGCAGTGACGGCGGTGGGTGCGAGGCAGAGCAAGTGTGTGCAACGGTGGCGCCGGACTGCGGCCGTACCCGTTGCCAGATTTCGATACGTTGCGATTAGAACGACGCTGCACGGAAATGACGGGAAGACACGGGCTCTGTCGCGTATCGACCCCGCCTAAACCCCGCCTCGCTGCGACGGAGTCGCACGAGCGACGCCGAGCGTCGGCGACCGTCGACGAACCCGGCCCGTTTCCCTTTTCCGCGAGCCCCGTCCTTTTCCGCGGTTCCTGTATACCTTTCCTCTTCGCGCCCTGGCTCGCCCTCCTCGGCGTGCCTCGGACCCCCTGTACCCCTTGATTCGTCAATTCTGTATATGTATACTATTCCGTCTATCACGGACAGGCCCCGTCACCGATAAACCAGCTGGGTCGTTTCCCCAGGGCTTCACGCATCCAGGAGCTTCAAGTTTTTATCGAAAAGATAATCGTGATATTTGGGTATTATCGAATGATCGATTCATGATGTGATAATACTACTGATTTCGGCTAATTAAGCGACTGCTCCATTTATACCAAGTTTCATGTTCTCGTATCATATTGTACTTGTGCTTTGTTTGTGTTCAACTTGTGATTGTTCTAGTTGGCTCTTCAGCATGATTCTGTTTGCAAATCTCGTCCCAAAAAGTAGACTTTCTTATTTATGTTCTACTATAAATGCACACCGCAGGCCGTTAAGAGTCGATCATGGGATACTCGCAACGCAGCCATATCTTCGATCTCCGCTTCTAGTTCCGATTCTCTTGCAATTCTAGTCATTTCCACCGATGTCTCAGTTCCTTAAAAGTCATTCAATAGGTCGGGGAATCTAATCCTCTCTTATAACGTTGATATTTTTACCTCTTCCCACGAACCACGTACGTCGTCAATGATAAGCCATTTTCGCATGCTTTCGATATATTTTACCCATGCCCATCAGAGGTATCGCCATCTAGGGTAGCTGGAGCTTTAGTAAACATCGCAGTAGAATTATGATGTATTTTAACAATTGTTTATATTCATTTTGCAACAATGATCAATAATATTTAATAATTTCCGAGGGCACAGTGTCGCGCTTGAAGAACTGTATCCTGCGTGTTACCCATGCGTGAACATGCCACTGCTGATCATAAACCGTTATTTGTAATGGATATGATACTTCCAAGCGAGAGTTAATTACATCACTTCAAAGACCCGATGTACTTCTACGAAGATGTCCCATGTTCGTGTAGTATGGAGGAATGCTTCGTTTACCGGTAGATTTGCTTCTTTCTTAACATCTACCCTTTGCGAAAATCGCAATTTCCTTTACTTGTTCGACTGCGTCGACAGACTACAGGTGGCAGTGGCATCGTCAGGGTGATCTGGAGGGTGCGGACCATACCAGGTGATACCGTTAGAAGGGATAACACCAAAATGCCTCTCTCTCTCTCGATGATGATGATTATAGCAACGATTGTTTATACGATTAACGGAAGAATATTCGAATTTTCGACTTGGATCTCCAACCGTATCGGAGCAGGCGTTTACTTATCCGAAAAAGAAGATTTGCGAAGAAATCATCCTAATATATTACGAAATTAACGTTTCAAGTATTTCAAGTATTCTGCTTACCTGAAACAGTATTTTAATACTATCAAATATTACATTAACACAGTTATCTTAAAGTATAACGTATAACCATTATAATCATTTATTATTTGATCTCTCTTTAAGTTACAAGTAAATCAAAAAGTGGATATATTCTCTATTTCGTTGGAGCAATGATTAACCGTGCTACCCGTGTCGCGTCAGTTGAATCGATATGTTTATATACGCAAGAAAATGGATATGCGTCAGTAGTGTGACACCATTAATCATTATATATGGAAAACCTTCATTAGAAGCGACGCAGAATGCGCGTTAGACGTCAAAGTAAACGCGAATCGTATCAGCACGAGAAATCCGTTGGACCGACAGTCGAACGTCAATTAACCATAGTATTAATACTGTGGGTAATTCCGCACATACGATTTAATTTTCGAAGATCACTGAACTTTGTCCTTCCAACTCCTGACTAGTCCAAACCAGGGAAACGATGATCGTAATAACTAGCCTTCTTCATGATATTCTATCAATTTTAATTCGATTCGATTCGTTTCATTGAGATAAATACTAAAAGACCGTTTGGAGTACAGTCACATGCGTTAAAAGATCGTTTATTCTCGTGTACTTTCTTATCGATGACACCATGGCCAACATCATTAGGGGATATACAGTTACAGTAACAATAGAATAAAATCTACAATTGTAACTGTAAAATGGGAATATTAATCATACGATACATAGGTAAAATCAAACTTATTTTTTATCTCTATAGTGGAAAATTAATCTAAATAACATATATTTAATACACAAAAAGAACCATATTATTAAATAAGATTACAGTTGTAGATTTTATTACCACAGATACGCAGCAAAATGTGAAAATTAAGGAATTTAAGGAAACGAGGAAAATCGACAACTTTGAAGTGTTACATCTTAGAAAGTAATCATTATATTCGAAGAACGCAAACAAAAATTGTTTTTCTTGCAATGTTACACATATAATTAATACATTATGCCAGTTTCATAAATACCAAGTTTCATGAAAACTTTTTAATATACATGTCAGCCCTATTGCATTCGCCATTTTCGTAATTTACGGCTCAAATAACTTAAAAATAACTCAAAAAACTACCAAGTTTCACGAAGTTCCGAAAACTCTTTCTAATTTTGCCCGCATCCGCCATCCGGACCACTGTGCATCGCGTCGCCTGCGAATGCCACGAAGAAGCGGAGTCTCGGATTAGGTCTCGGCTTAGATCTCATTCTCATGCAGATTTACATAAAATTACAGGAGAGTTCTCGCAGCTGAGATTGCGACTCTTCCGCTTGTCCGTCACGGATCGCTATCCTTTGATAGATTGTCGTGTTCGCGACATCTATGACGGACGTAATACCTCTGATGGGCATCGCGACCACGCAGTCCATTTTCAACGTCGCTCTAATTATCAAACACGTCCAGTGCCGTCGTAACGCACCGAACATAAAAAGAAGTTTTCAAGGTACCGCGGTGTTACGAACGCCGACTTGTCCGTGTCGCAATAAAAAGTACATCGACGAGCGTGCACGATAAATATGGTGGAGCACAACAGTGACACCGCGTCCTACATAGTAATACAGGGCACCGCTAGCGAAGCCGCTTATTATTAGTTCGATGGACGAGGAACGTCATTTTCTTCCAGTAAAACTTCAAAGATTCAAAGACTCGTTACCTTGTTTGTCAGAAGAAGATTCACACGTGCTACGAGAATTGTCTTCATCTTCATTTCTTCGGGTTCTACGTACATACATTACAATCTACGTGAAACGAACCGAAATGTACTGGACGCAACATCTATCTACTGCACTATGTTTTTCGTACATCGTACATGATTACAGTAACAATACAATAAACTCTACAACTGTAACTGTAAAGTGGGAATATTAAGAATGAGGCAAATACGGGAAGGATGTTTCAATTGCATATGAAAATAGACATGCTTACCTAAGCAACACTGATAAGCATGAAACACTTATACAAAATGAAACATTAATATTATGATATAACTAGCTCTGCACCGCGGTTTCATCCGCGTGGAATACTATTCTTATTCTATAATATCTCTAGCTCAGCGTCACTTATCAAGTCCAAATTTTGCCAAACACTTTCTTTTTATTTAAATATTATATGGTGTGAATTTTAGGTCCGGAGCACCACACGAATATGTGGTGTGAATATAAGGTAGATAGCTCCAGTGGTTTCAGCCGTGATAGTCAGACATACATACGCACCACCGTTTTTATATATTAAGATTTAATGAAATATATTCTGCATGTTTTTCATATCAACACACCTATTTCATAGATGAATAGATATTTGTTTTGCTTCTCTTGCAAGTAACTAAATTCTTAATTTGAATTCAATCTTCCTAGACCATGTGAAACCTATATAAGAAAGTCCTGGTACAACACACCTATTTCATAGATGAATAGATATTTGTTTTGCTTCTCTTGCAAGTAACTAAATTCTTAATTTGAATTCAATCTTCCTAGACCATGTGAAACCTATATAGGAAAGTCCTGGTAAATTGTATTCGTTGTTTGAACCGTAATTAAAACCACTAATCTTCTCTTTTGTACTTATATTATCGGACGATCTTTACCCAAAGCTTACATTTACTAATTCGAATTGTTAGAAAACATTCGAATACCCTCAGCTCTAGGCGTATCCCGTTCGTACCTGCGCGCTCGTAAAGGCCTCTACTTACGATAGCCACTCATACAGGCACGTCGTCTACCGATAACACAGTGCGTCGACCAACAGAACCGTATTCAAGAAATATCCCGTGTGTAGGAACACCGCGCATCAGTACATCACGAGCTATTGTAAATTTAAATTGTTCCGCTATTTATAGAACCCGGTAACCGGTTGATCCTGATTGGCCGCGTCGTACTTATCGCGACGTTTCTTTCAGAAGCGCCGGAATCGCGAGTTTTCGGCACGAATCTCGGAACCAGGAAGTAAGAGGTAAGAGATTTTTCGTACAGTCGAATTCGTAAACTCTAAATTAGAATTAAATTCGTTTTTGTCTCGTTCTAGAATTCGAATCGCCAAGGTTGTTACATATAGTTTTGCTATGGTTAATGGAATGTTCGTTTATTTAATAGCAAATACTACTTGTTCATCACAAAATAGAGATAATGTAGAGGTACGTATTAGGTCTACCGGAAAGTTCTGTCTGTTTGAACAAGTTTTAAGAAGTACGCGAATTTCATTAAAAATGGTCGCACTAGCAAGAAGTCATAAATAATGGTGGAAATTGTATTATTCGATAAATTTTGTTCGACGTATGACAAATTTATTATTTTGTCTTGTTCTAAAAACGGACAGAACTTTTCTGGCTTAATATTATTTTACATAAATATTGACGATAATATAAGAGTAACCGAGGCAGTATCGAAAAACATTAACAGAAGCGCTATAAGCAAAAATAGTGCGAACAAAAATAATAACCGAGCTTAGTAAGTGCTATAATCTAGGAAATAATCGCAAGAATTTAGGAAAATATATTTATGGTATTAGTTGAGATTCTTTTAATGACATTTTCATTATTTAATACACCAACGAAGGTACTCCGATCAACACTATAAATTCAACACAGGAGACCTAGCATATATATAGAAAACGGCAACAAGTTACACAGAAAATCGTGAAAATAGTGAGTGTAAATAAAGAAGCAATTATTAAGAAGCATGTATAAGTGCAATAACTACTGTTAAAATGGTTTGTCATTCAAGATAAAGAATTGGAGTTGGTACAATAAAAGAGCACCTACCCTAGCAAGTTTAGAGAAATAAGTCAAGAATTGTAAATACCTAAGTACCTATATGCTCGTTAAAAATCCTCAACTTTCCATAAAAATTCCTTTTCTTCGCTTTTATTCAAGGATTCGTGTTCCTTGAGAAAGTTTACTTCCCGAAAGCCGGAAAGTTACAATTGAAATATATTCATTAGCCTTGCGCGTTGTTCTCATTTCCGATGAAAACTGCTCTCTTCGTTCGATCAAAAAATAAACAGGCTTAATTTCTTATCGATAAGGGAGTCATTTTACTATTTGAATTTAAGGTTCCCGTTTTGGACAGGTTTCCTTTATTCTTGACAGAATCCGAGGGCTGAGATAAACGAGTCTGGCGTGCACAAACCGCAGAAACTTGCTAAAATCCATGATCCGGTAACCAAAAGGGTAATAGAAGTAGAAGTAATAGAAGTAGAAAGTTTTTTGTCTGTTACCTCTATTAACATTGTCTAAGTTTTCCCCCTTTTAGTTTACAGTATTCAATTCCGTACGATTCATTATGCTTTATGTAGGATTCGTAACTCGTATATTATATATATATTTTATTGTATAACAAACAAAAATAGATCCTTTTAAAGAGATATATTTCTTCTTTTTCCTTACAACCTAATAATTCTCAGTCTTCATATCGAGCTCTCTTTTTATTCTAAATGTACGTATATAATACTGTATGCAGCTTAACCTACTCGTTGTTTCTTTTTTTATCCTGATAGGAACTTTTCTTGTACTTTTAAGTTTTGGTTTCTCAAGTCTTCTTTCTTAACGAAATATTGTTTTTCTCCTTCTACCTTAATATATATCTATCACGTTTCCATTGTATTGCTTGGCAGTTTCTTGCTTTTCTGATTATCCGATACTCTTCCTTTTCCGTTTGTTGGTTCTTCTTATAATATATTATCGATATCTTTTAGAAATGTGTTCAAGGTTTTTAGAAATGGGAGTTCTAAATAATTAATTACGCTCTATATTAAAAGAAATAGATTTTATTTCTCACGACGGCTGCAGAGATCTTTCCGTTATATCTCATGCTCAACTAACTAAACCTTCGACACCAGAGGGAAATCAGGGTCCTCTGATATCTCCCGACTGTTTATGTTTCACGTCGCCACAGTTCGACTTTTAAAACAAAGTATCGACGGCGATACGTAGGAGTGAAACACTTCGGAGAACGCCGATTCAATTTTGAACAAAGAACAATAAGTTCATTCTTCGTTAAGCGTATTGATAATCCGACAAAGGTTTTATATACTTTAACCTTATATAATTTTATTAACTCGATTACTGACTTCCCCACTTTCTCAATCGCGATTAAATGGTTCCTGCACATCTGAATGATCTTCTGGACGTACGACGTTCTCTCGGAAGGTTACATTTTTCGAACCATGTTTTTCTACCTTTCTTTTTGCTTTTATCCCGCATGTTTAAAGGGCGAGAAAGAAGCGGCGCGATTATGCTCGTACGCCAGCGCGGCGCCGCAGGGAGGGGGGAGAGATACGGAGAGAAGAACGCGGAGTCGAGCAATCGATCGGCGGCGACGCGGTAGTTGGCGTCGTGGCGGCCGTCGCCTTGAAAAGAGAGACAAAACGAGCCGAGCGAACCCGGTTTTGCGTCCATCGGGCCTGCACGGCTCTCTGGTCGATCGCCGTTCATGGGCGGACGGATGGGCACGGTTACAACCGGTAAAATGGCGCCAAGCTCCGACCACTCCTACCACCCATTCGCCACTGCGCAGTTGCGGTCACGCCCACCGCCTGCGCGCGCCGCCCGTCGCCTTGCACTCTACGCCGCGGCGTTCCCGTTCTCGAATCTCCGACTTCGGATCCGTTATTTCCTAATTTCGTTCGCTTTTTATCATCTACGTCCACGAATTCCGAACTATCGAATAGTACCCATGTAATTCATTCTTCGAAACTGTATACGTGTTCATATATGTATAATATGTGGTACATGTGTCGCATCTGTGGTCATAAACTAACAGCGATTACCACCAGATGGCTACTAAAAGTAACCTCCTCGCGGATATTGTTAACCGTCGGATGGCGGAAAATTTGACGGTAGAGTCCAAGACGTAATCGGGTCATTTTGTTTGCGAGGATACGAAGTTGTATAACTTGACTGTAACACCAGTCTTATATTTA
>NW_026534329.1:6435513-6590288 GCF_026225885.1 Hylaeus anthracinus | reverse complement strand
AGGATACGAAGTTGTATAACTTGACTGTAACACCAGTCTTATATTTATTCGTTCTTCGTGTTCATTTAATAGTTACTTTGCATTTGATTTGATTTATTTATTCTATAAGGGCACGTTTCGCATCGATTATTGCACCTTTTAGTCCGTTCTTGCCTGTTAACAATCACGGCTTCGTTTTACACTTGTTATAGACGTTGCTAATTTGCTAGCCAATTTACACTGTACTCGTTCTATTTTTATGTACGCGTTATAAACGTTGCATTTGAGTTGATTTATTTATTCTATAAGAGCACGTAATCTGTTTCGCATCGATTATTGCACCTTTTAGTCCCTTCTTGCTTGTTAACAATCACGGCTTCGTTTTACATTTGTTATAGACGTTGCTAATTTGCTATCCAATTTACACTGTACTTGTTCTATTTTTTATGTACGCGTTATAAGCTTTTTAACAAAAACAGTTATAGTTTGTAGCTACTTGCACTGTTCTCATTCTAGGCGTTTTGACACTATTGATTTTTCCATTTAGAACATTTCTATCTTATTTATGTAATTTTCAATTTTCTATTATTTTTACCACGATTATTGTTCGTCGACATATTATAAAACATAGTCTTTTATGTTATAATACTTATTTTGCCAGTCTTTCTTTGTACTTTAATACCTTAAGAATGTTCCCTTCTCTAAGCCCGTTTCTTTCTCTATCTCATACATTTCCTTACTTTGCATTTGCATTTGCTTACATACGTGTCTTCATAATTCTATGACATCCCCATATGCCACTAGTCTGTTGGGGTTCACTGGCTTCCCCCATAACTCGGGACTGCTAAACCTGTACCGTAGCTACGATCAAACAAAGCTACAGTCCCTGAAGTTGTAATGAAGCCATTCTTGGGCCAATAGTAAAACTCTTTATCTGTAATTCTACGAATAAACTCCCTCGTCTTATTTTCATGTTTAGGGGCCAGTCTGCAACTTTAGATCGAAAATTAGGATATTTTTCTTGTTGTGTTCACAGAGAGGAATCGAATCGTTAGACTGTAATGGAAACTTTTAAGCATATACTGCTCGTTTAACAGGTTGAGTGGCATGTGAGCAAGTGAGTTTTATTCACAAGGGTGCAAAGCTATGTAACTTGACTTTAACACCTAATATATCAGTCTTCGTTTAATTTAATTCATCTTAATTTAATTCCTTTAATTCTTGCTTTACGTTGTCTTAGAAAACTCTCTTCATAATTCTCCCACTAGGGATACCTCGGGATTGTTAAACCTGTGCTATAGTTACAATTGATTTGAGTGCTATGGCGGATACCGATGTCCACTACCATACTTTCCTAGTAGCCCGCGACGGAAACCGGCGTCCGCTCTGAATCTAACGTTCAATTTAGTAATTTTTAAATAACAATTATCCAAACAATCGCATAGAACTAGTTTCTAGAGTATCTTCTAAAATAACAAAAGACACGAACTACTGCAATAAACCATCCGATTTAATACAATATTATATTAATTTTGGCATAGACATATAAAGATATCTTCATATGTCTATGAATTTTGGATAACGTACAGCTTGTAAGTTGTTTCTTATATCATCGCTGAATCTTAGTCTCGGCAAACGGGACAAGAATACAAAATACGGCTTGACACTCAACCTGTTAAAGTAGTTTAATGAAATATTTTACGCTTCTATGATTAGCATTTTATCCGTGTAACGTCTTTGTTGCAAAATTAGGGAAGGTAATAATAAAAGGAAGAAGGTTTAAATTGACATAATGGCAGTTCCATCAATTAATAAAAGTGTATTTATTTCAATTGTAATACAAAATACTATGGACGATAGTGAATTTAAACTTATTAGAATCTCAGGTAATTTGAAATTTTCCTTTTTCCAAATAGTTTATGCAAAACAATTATATTACACGTTACAAATATATTATTCCTGCTCTTATTTTCTATCACAAACTGATCAATAATTTAAACACTAAAATTAATAATTGAAAACCTTGTTCTGTTCATACAGAACATCGCTCCGACATCTAATCGTATCGAAAGCAATCTTCTTTGAGAAATCCTAACCTAACAAACCTTGATATTTCACAAGACCAAATGTACACAAGGTAGATTAATCTAGCCCCACTTTTCGTCATATTCCTAGTGCTTGAAAAATATCTGAAATCATACGTCTGACGATTTTCGAAAGAATGCGCTATCAGAATTCATCTGCCGTTCTCACACAATGGAATCGTACTTTGTCGAGTCATTATGGAAGCGACACGAATACGAAAGAGCTCCATACATTACGGTAGACAAGCGTTAGCAATATGTCCGAGAGGAGTGTTTCGCCATACGGTCCTCGGTACGATTCACGCCCTCGCATTAGTTCCTGTGCAGCTATCGATTTAAGCTTCGCCATTTTCCTTCGAGACCTACGTCTTCTTTTACTCGACCGTCCCGTTACTATTCGACAAAATTCCGATTTGATTTTATAAATCAATCTTTCTATCGATCGTTTCTTCAGCAAACCGCATCTCTAACATATCAGAATCGTAGTTTAACCTGTGATACTTGCAATATTTAACGACGTTATAGGTTGGGTAACGATGCTCATATGCCTCGTATGTTCAAGGAAGTTTACACGCAATTATTACATTTATTTGTATTTCGATTCTCTGTCCATTCTGTATTTTCTATGTTATCGCCGAAGCGTCTTTACCCACGTAATAATCGTGATAATGCGAAGCAAGGAGGATACAAGGAGACCAGCTTTTATATAAAATTAGTTCTTTAATGTTACGTTTGTACACTAAATAATCAGTGGAATTATTACAACAACTGTTCATTACAATGGATAATTAAGAAGCACATCTTGTCTCGCCAACTCGAGCAACATAGGATCGTCGAAGAATTTGTTGATGGATACGTCTTCCGATAAGCCTTTCCGCCTTCGTGTTTTCAGCATGAACTCTCTGGCCAAGTGTGTGGCCGGTTGTGGCTCGAGCGGTCGAATCGTGATACTCTTGTCCAACGGATCACCGGGAACGATCTGCCAATGGTGGAACACGGACAAGCAGAACGCCTGACCTTGCGTGTGTGTTCGCAAGTCGGTCTCGAACCCGAAGCTATCGATCGCTGGTATAAATGCTTTAATAGTGTACAACGGGCTTCCGGGAACGGGGGCGTCTTGGGTCACGTGGCCTCTTCTCTTGGCCAATACCGTGTACACGGCCGACACACAATCTGCCGGTGCTTGGACTTCGACGAACAAATAAGGTTCCATCAACCTCGGTGTCGCCATGAGGAAAGCAGAGTAGGCTACTCTTCTCGCTGTCGGAATAATTTGCCCACCTACAAAGGAGTCGAGTTAATTTCGTTTACGTTTTCGAGCAACGAAACTTATCCAGGGATAAACAAAACTCTTATTTAGATAGAATTTAACACATTCACGTAGAAGAAAACATTTTATCCGGCACTCGTTGAATACAAATTAGAATTTATTAATAGATACCAATTTTATCACCAATTTTATCGTGCAAACGAAGAAATCATTGTGTTAGTTTTATTCGTGTTCAAATGAAATTTTTTCTATCGCTTATTTTACTGACCTCCCCGATGAAGAGGTTCTTGGGCAATGACTGCGTCTAGGATCTTGAACTTCACGTTACGAATCGGTTCCTCGCAGAGGGGACCTTCGCGAGTGCCCCACTGGAAGCCTTGAATGATAGCATCTCGTGCACTGTTCAGTAACGACTTGTCTACTTCCGATGGAAGGGTGTCGTCTACTAGAATATTGGGTCCTGTGGCGTCTGGACCAAACGCCCATATGCTTCGGGCAGCCAGCAAATCCCAGTCGTACTTTGTTTGGAAGAACTCTCCCAGTCGTTTCCTGTCAAGTAGAGTTGTTCAAAGAATTAAGCAAAACTTAAGTGAGTCTGACGATATGGGCATTAATAACGTAGCATTTTTAACTAATATTAACTGTATCTCTGTAGTAACTTGCTTAAGTGCAAGTAGAGATATTTGTTAACCTATGCAGTGAACTTAAAGAGGGTAAAAACCACAGTCCTAGAGAGTAGCTTGCAGTATTGGTCCTCTCTCTTAATTTTGTTATACTCACTTGTTCCACGTAATTCGAACGTGTTCTGCCTCTATGTCTTCCGCGAGTCCTCTTTCGAGCGGCTCGGCGATCATCGTCAATTTGTTGCGCTTATTTGGCGTCTCGGCGAAGCATTTCAGCGAGCTTGTTTCCACTACTGTCTCCGCGAAAGCAACTACAGGATCCGCCACTTTAATGTCGATCTCCGAGTACATGCGACGCAAGTCGTGCATCGCGCAATCCAAGTACAATTCTCCAGTTCCCAATACCACGTGTTCACCACTTTCTTCGACTCTGGTGCCCAACAGAGGGTAACTTTTGTTCACCTTTCTCAGACCGTCCAGCATTTTTGGCAATTCCGACGGATTCACAGGCTCCACCGCGATCTTGATCACACTCTGCGTATTGAACTTCAGCGGCCGGAAGATGTGTAGGTCGTCCGAACTGTTGAGATCGGTGATCGTGCTCGTTTTAACGATCGGTCTGTCTATGCCCTCGATGAGAACCCAATTGCCGGCTGGAACTCTGTTCAGCTCTATCGAATAACGAGCCTCGCTGATCCATAATCTGCCGACGGTAAGCACACGGGAATCTTCTTCATCGGTGCGCGAATACGCCTCGCCCAATACTCGGACGCGTTGTCCTGCTTCCAAGGTACCAGACATCACCCTTCCGAGGACTACGAATAGTGTGCAATCTTCGGTAGGGTACATTTTCGTGCTGTGAATCATCAACCTTCCCTGAAAAAAATTATTCAACCGTTTGGTGCTCTGTGGAATGACACAACGCTTAAAAACTGCAAGTCAGACATGTCGAACGCGCAGGCTGCTTGACCATTTTATTATTTCTAAACTTTGTATGAATATGTATCCTGTACACATTCTTTTATTACACTCACTTGTACCTTTTTCGATAATTTTAAAAATATTTTTGAAAGTTGTAACATAATAACGATAAAATACAAATTGAACAAATTGAGTTTGACATGTCTGATATAAATAATTTCTAAAATACTAACATCAGGATCACATCTGACCATATCCTGTGCTAAAGGCGAATCCATCGGGCCTGTATACACGTGCTGAACCTTCACAGGTGCGTGCGATTGAGGACTGGGAACGTGAGCTACGCACATATCAACCAGTCCGCACATGTCTCCTAAGAAACGTGTACAAACGAGCCTCAATAGAGGTCTGATGTTCATCTTCATTTCCTCTGATGTTAATCTGATGCCTAATTCGTCTAACACTATGAAATTAGATAATAATAAATATAAGATATTTGAAGATTTCACGGGTTTGTTCTTTGTGGTTAATACCAACTGAGACCTTCGGGTGTAAACCATGTCGATAAAATTACAACTAGCTTCTTCAGAGGTCAAAAGACACGGCTTACATCCGAAAGTTTTAGTTAGTATCAACGATATACACATATATTAACAACCAAAACAACCATTTATAGCAATTATACTAACCATCGGGTAGAGTAGTATCGACGTCACCGACAACCTGCGCGAATATTTTATACAACGGCTCGAGAATAAATTCGATAAAGCTGCGCTGTGCCGTATTGTGTGGCGGTTTCTTGGTAAACTTCCGTGTTTTAGAATTGAAGTATATATCGCCCCATAATCTTTTCGCAAACTCGTTGGCGTTTAACGTGAGATGTGTCTTAGCGTAGAGTGCGGCAAAGGATTTGAGGGTGAAGCAAACGTTATACTCCGAACTGGCGAAGCAAACGTTTCCGATCGCCGGCGACACAAAGGACGGATTTTCATTGTCAGAATAGAGCGCTATCAGTCCATTGATTTCTTCGATGATGTGTCTCAATTTATAATACGCATCTAACGGTGGTAATTTCAGCTCCAAGATTAGTCGGTCTATCTTATTTATGCAAACTGTTAACGCGAGCTTTTCTTGCAGCGCATGTTTCAGTAGACGTTCCGTATTTAACATTACACCCTCAGCAGCATCTACGATTAATATTGCACCGTCGGATAAACGTATGGCTGCTGTCGCCTCGTCGGAAAAGTTTACATGACCAGGGGTATCGAATATGTTTAAAAGATAAGACTTGGATTTCACGTCTTGCAGCAACAGAGTGACGGGTGTTGCTTTTGTTGATACGCCTCGCTGTTGCTCCGTAAATAGCGTGTCTGTGTATCTGTTAACATAAACAGATTTTCGTTAAAGATTACTAGTAAAACCAAGATCTAGTTTGTTTACTGATAATTACGAGCAACTAAATTAATATTTTCAACTCCTAAGTTTATATCTCTATACAATAGATTATTTAAAATAACATTTGATAAAATACAAAAAATTGTAAAAACATTACTTTATAAATTCGTAAGATGTATAATTAAGGTGAAATACTTATTACACACCTTAGTGGTTTTTCATCTGTCACACTGTGTAGATAGGGATGAGTCTGTCTTACTAAACAATCAACTAAAGTGGTCTTGCCATGATGTAAGTGACCAAGTAAAACAACATTTCGTATCAGATGTGGTGCATCCATCATATCAGCCAGAAATTCTATACTGTATGTTGTATCTGGAAGTTGCTGTTGTTTTATTTGGAATTTGGGTTTTCTGGTCGGTGCTATTAATGGTTTGTCCAATGGCTGGGCATCTTCTTCTTGCACCAGTGTTTCAACCTATAATGTATTGCAATTGCATAAATCATAAGTACAAAAGTACTGATAAAAATATGTTTGTGAATGAGATACTTACCTCTGGTCCGTAAACTTCTAATGCACTAGGATAATATCTTTTATCTTCATGCAATACAACTGCCATAGAATTGCCTTGTTCTAATTGATCTCTAGATTCATCTTTATCCTCCTCCATCTCCTCATCTGAACGTTCTCTATCATCAATATCATCTCCAGCATTTCCATATTCGTTTTCATCTTCACTATCAGAGGCTAAATCAGGACCAATGTAATTTCCAAATTCATCATATAGATCCGCATCCATAGTGAGACTCCACTAATTTAAAAAAGACTGCAAATGTAAGAATTGTAAATATTACTTATCACAGATTCCTTTATTTTATATATAACATATTTGTTGTTTTACATTTTCTTAGAATAACTGTAAATATGATTGTTTACATACATATAACCTTAAAACTGACAAATAACCGGTCACGCGTAATGTTGCAAAAGGAGAAATTAACAACTACTTAATTCCATTAAATATAACACAATATTTATAAATTGTGATTGATAAGCCTGAGCGTTCACCAAAATTAGTACTATTTACAACAAACGTTCAAGCGATATTGTATTTATAAATGGTTTTGGTTATCATGGTTATGATATACGAAGCAATACGAACAAACTATACAATGTGCGACTCCAGGAGTGCCCTCACGTAACCATAGAGCAATACTATTATAGAAACGAACTAGAGCGTTTTTTAGGTACAATCCCAAGTGCGTATGTATAGTCGATTTATTATTACTATCAGTAATAATCAGTTGTTTTATGCAATCGGTAAATCAAGGCACATGATACGATCGGTAAAAATTAGAAACAAAATGTATGTCGATAAATGAGTTTTTTATTTTGGAAATAATCAAAATTTCGATCAGTCTTGATCGATCTGTGGACAGAAAACAAATGCAAAGAGCAATATTTCTTTCGATTATTAAGATATATATAATAGCTTCTAAATCTGATAGAATGAATCAAACATAATTTTTCATATATTCTTATCTATATGGTAAATACCAAACGCTTCTCAGCGTCTCGGTATTTGTCATCGACCATGGTTGAAAGTATTTATCATGTCTACTAGCGCTACCTACCTATCTTCAAGAAACTAAAAATGTGGATTCAAGGTATGTATATCTAACAATGAGCTTAGATCCCCTGACCAACCAGAAGACTTCTTGACAGACATATTGTTATATAAATATTCAGAATTGTTATAATTTTGAACATACAATTGAATTACAAATATTATAATTGTAATAAAATGTCACGTCTAATTCCAGATAAAATCTTCATTCAGGTATGTATAAAAATGATTGGAGCTTTACTTTCCTTCTACTTAAATATTTTGGATATTTTATATTTTTATTATTAAATTATTTAATTGTTTTTGAAATAAATTTATTATTTTAGAAAAGAAATTTAACACTATTACGAACCTTGTGGGCAAAAACAAAATCAACAAAAACCAGCAATCCATCTGCAGTGAATGATAATGTTCCAGGGCTCAGTAAAAGATGTGTTGATGTTCCAAACACACGTAAGATATGAACATATTACTATTTTGTACTTGTTTATAACAGTCGTTATTAATTTGTTTAAATTATCGCTTTTGTAAATGGATATCATTAACATTATATAAATATACTTTTAAATTAATAAGACATATTCATATTAAGATTGTTTATTCTATAGAGTTTTTAAAATTTCATTTTACAGCTGTTGGCCCTGGTGCTGCAAAGGATAAAGAATACAAAAATCCAGAATATTTTTGTTACGGAATTCATAGTTTCGGAGAAGCAGAAGTAGAGCTAGCAAAATATAGATTACCAGCACCTTCTAATAAAGTACCTTTTAATCGATAAGTAGATTTTATCTTGATATTTTTCTTTGTGAAAACTTATGTAACTAGCAATGCAACATAATTATTAGAATAAATTATCTTAAACTAAAATACATTAAATTTTTAACTGTTTGACAGAGATATAATGACAGTGATTGATCAAATTACTTAACTAGTCTGTACAAGTATTATTACATTAATTTTTAATCAAACAAATGTGTCTAATATTATATATTAAGAATTAATTTTTGGAAAAAAAAATACAACAGACTTCGAAAAACATTAAAACTGCACTAAAAAGCATGAAATAATATCTAGTTAATTTATATGAATATTCACCAGCTCTTGACGAATTTCGTTAAATACAGCATATTCATTCGGTAAATGCGTAATTAAAGAACTTTATTTGAAATTTTTGTTAAAACATTAGTAACATTTCGTGCAGCATCAACATTTGGATTTTTCATCAAAGAATCGCAAAGTGGCTTTAACACAGTAAATGCTTCCTGTATTTGATAGTGTTCCATTTTTATGTAATAGAAAAAATATACGAAACAATTAAAGATCTTAGATGACTTCAACAATGTGCATCGATGTGCATTTTATAATCTTGTCCCTACTGGTTTACAATTAATAAATGTAGTAACATTCGTCTTATTGTTTCAAAATTAGGATGTTTATACTACATAAATTGCTAGATCACGGCATATCAACCTAAACCATTGAATCTTTAATCTAACCTAATTAATGTAATTCAGATTAATGTCCTATGAGATAAGTGATCTGTATTATAATAGATACATAATTTAAGTTAGCAAAGAGCTAATAAAGTTGTCTTAATAAGTGATGCATCGGTTTTGTAGCTACTACAAACCGTAAAAGAACTTGGAAGTTCGACGCAGGTAAAGCAGAGCAACTTCGAAGTTCGACATGGGTAATGCAGAGCTATTTCGATTTCGTCGTGGGTAATGCAGAGCTACTCCGATGATCAGCGACAGCAGAACCACTACGTGGTCCTGTATCAAGACAACGGTTGGTGAGTCGCATGCTTTTCTGTTCCTCTGGGCATGTTAATTCACTTTATTTATTCATCAATAATATTGAATTAAAATTTAATATATACCGTTAATACTTTTAAATACTCAAATTTCATGACCCTTTAGTTAGTAGCGCCTTTTAGTAGCAATATTGAGAACTATTTCCACTACAAACTTGAGCATTTTCCCACTGATAGCGCCAATGGTATTAAAACCAATATTAATATAGTTTCGTGATTGGCTTCTAGCAGGGAGCGGTCGCCGTTTAGTAGCGAACAAATTTGTAAACTCTCCCGCTCACGGAGCGGCTTAGCGAGCAGTGACCTTTTTGAATGCATTCAGTGAGTGGGTCCTCGAGTGCAAAAGTATAACCTACATTGTAAATGTTTATGTTATAACTAGTAGGTATTTAAAGGGCACTGCATTATACTAATTGAACGAATATTTGACGATACGATTACTGGCTATAAAAACAATGTTGTACTCAACGATATAGAACAAATCAAAGGATGGCAAAAAAGGGTTCAGGGACACTCGTAATAAGGGAATCAGACGTCAGAGCCACCAACCAACATGGATACATCACTATTTCTAAGTTTGAATTCACGTATTTGTAAGAATATCGTTCTGCTTCTATCGATCATTTTCTTCGATTAGAATAACAGTAAAGCGATGCCGAGATTATTGTGATCTGTTCGTTTCGATTAGTTGGTTTTATATCAGGTGCACCGAAAATGTTGATGGTCCTCGGAAGAGGTGTTTTGGGAGGTGATTTGAAACTTTTTCCTAAGGGAAAATGTTATCCGAGGCTTTTTTGAAGAGATAATAACGGAAAACATTGACCAATCAGAGCGCGAGGATGCCGATGGAGCGGCCGCGGTAGCGAAGGCTACGCGCTAAGCGGTCGCGTCAATGTCCTTCGATGCACGTCGAGTCACTTGTTCGCGTACAAGCGCGGCCATTTAGCTCGTAGCCTTCACTACCGCGGCCGCTGCAACCAGGCCCGGCGCAAGGCAGGTTCAACGCTGTTCACCGGAACCCGGGCCCGCGTTTTGAGGGGCGAAAATTTTGATTAACTTTTTACAGAATGATGATACCATTAACAGATGCAAGACATTTTTTTATTAGCGATGATTCAGTTTAAAGGAGTGACAAAAATCATCAAAGTATTATTATTTAATATTCATCTTATAAAAGATATGTAACAGCATTTGTAAATAAATAATTCCGCGTTGTAAAATTTAAGTGTAGGATTTGAATGTGAATTCAGGCCCCGCAACATTCTTGAACCCGGCTCCGCAAAAGATCACGCCGGCTCTGGCTCCAACGGTATACGCGCGCTCTGATTGGTCAGTGTTTTCCGTTAATATCTCCTCAACGAAGCCTCGGACAACATTTTCGCTAAGGAAAAAGTTGTTTCAAATCGCCTCCCGAATCACTTTGAATCACCTTTCAAGGTGTTACAACATTGTCTGGACACCGTGTATTTCAATTTTCGTATATCGGAATTCACGCGTACAGTGCTGCCACCATAGTGGGAGCGGTCTCCTACTATTACTTCGGTTCCTCCCACCAACGACCAATCCCACGGCTCGTTGAAAACCTTGCGGCTTTTCGTCGAGTCTGGTCATAGTGGGGTACGGTGTAGTTCCTTGCGTTTGTGCGGAAGTGAGATAGCAGCAAGGAAGAGCTCCCCACTAAGCCGGTCAGAAGCTCAGTCGCCTTTCACGAGCACGGTCGGTTGGGCGGCTCTGTGTCGTAGGTACAAATCGTAAATGTGAGCATCGTTCGTTTGATACATAAATTCCATTCGTATTCAAGGAGAGAGAGAGAGGTAGTTTATTGACTTGGCCGCGGGGACAGGATCTCTCGACGGATCGTCCTCAGATTCGTCGTGAGAGGGCCGGGAAGACAGTGCACACCGGTGACAGAACGCGTGGTTACTGTCAAACAGTGTACTCGTACGATTATCGAGATCCTCGTACATACGATTCGAGACATCTTGTTCGCGGTACTACGAATATCTGGATTGCGAGTAAAATCAGTGCGAGAGGACCCGTTTCCGTTTCGCTCACGTCGCGCTGTTGCCGGTGTTTACGCCTTTGAGCCGAAAATATTTACGCGCGCGAAACCATTTGTCGAAGAGAATCGGCGACGTTGATTGTAAAAAGAGTATCGTATTCGTGTTCGTGGCAAGAGTCAACGGTATGTCTTCCTTCTTGGCATAACTTCCCACACACCGTACACCTGGCTGGAGATTCCTCGAAGATGACGAGTAGACACGCGGAACGAGTTCCTGTTCGTGCACGGTAAGCCGTTTCTCTGTCTCGAGAATCTTTGCGTGACAATGCTTTTACCCGATCGAGCTGTTCGCCAAGTTATCACACCGGCGTGTTACGGTGAAAGGAAGATTCTTTCGTGTTACACGGTTTCGTGTCCAATTTACCACCGTCACGTTCTTCAGAAATATCTAAGCTCGTCGGTGCGACGAGAATACTTGCGCTTTTTAGATCATTTCACTGACTCCGGGCATCGTTTCCGATTATCGTCGATCCCGGGAAAACTAATCACACGTACGGAGCGTGTACGTGGTTCGAGCACTAGTTGCTTCAACGTTCGAGGGTCAACGAACACCATTGACGTCTGGTTTTGACATTTTCGTGACTGGTCGCTTCCGAATATTAAGCACGGCAGATTCGATCGTCGCACGTGACCACAATCTTTTCACGGGTGCAATTAACGTTTTGGAGTATGGTTGATTTTGTCTGTTTCTTTTCAATCGCGTTACGTTGGAGAAAACTGTTTAACTTCTTCGATGATTAATTATCACGTAATTTTAATCTTTTGCGAAATTTGTTTAATTTGGAGAACCCTTTGCACTCCGATATTTATTTCTAGAGACATACGGTCTACTACTCTCCTATTCATTCGTACCGTGTTATGTAAGAATCGCTATATACGAAATTCAGAATTAGTACAAAATACATGTAAGGATATTTATTTCGAGGTTCGGCGTAAAACTTGTCGAACTTTAAAGGCAACAGACAACATATCATAGACAAAATCAAATCGCAATACAAAATACAAAATTAATGAATAATCAATAAATTACTAACACAAACATAACCGACAACTGTAAAACGTATAAACATATCTGGTAGTTTTAAATATTAACATTCATCGACATTCACATTATAATACGTTACAATTAATATTCATTCAACATTCACATTACAACATATTACATACAGTAATTAGTATCGCGTTATAAGAAATTTGAATTAGTACAATATAGAATAATTCGTAGCGTGTTATATGGAAACCGCGTTATTATAGTGTTATTAGAAGTATTTCAACGTATCTGAAAGGATTTTAAAAAATTTTGAAAATTCTCGGTTTTACAGCTGTTCAATGTTTTGCGCTCTTTTCTTTAAAGAAATTGTAATAATTGAACTAGTAAACAAATAAGAATGAGATTTCGAGAGATAACAATGATGACATAGAAGTAGAAGTGAAAAAACGTGTTTAATCGTTCGAGATACAATATATCCATATGAACCATATAAGACTACAACAAATCCAAATTTCATCAAAATTCAAGATACTGCTCCAAAAAGTGTCTAAATCCGCGTGAAATCTATGATAAATTAACAAGAAATGTTTTCGGAGTATCCGCCTCCGATTTTTTTTTGAAATTTTGCATACGTATAGAAGTACAAAACGTTCTATTCTACTGTTAATATAATTAATGTTATAATATTGTGTTGTTATTACGGATTGTATGAATAATGTTCTCGTCGACAGTTACTCTTATGATAATATTTCGTTTGTAGTTGATTGTCGTAACAATAGTTTCATTTGTTGTTTCATCGATTAATAAATACAAAAAATTAAAAAAATGACGCACTCGATATCTGAAATCCGCTTTTTTTTCATGTGATTCAGCATCGTTCGTAGTTGATTGTAGCGATTTTCCTTTCGTTTCTAGTTAAATAGTTTAAAAGTTACAGGTGATCGTTTACACGCATTATCCAACGTCAAACGCAAACAATGCTGAATCACATGAAAAAAAACGGATTTTAAAAATCTTGAAAATTGACGAAGTAAACGGTAGAGTTGCTTCTTAGGCGTATAAACAGTTGCTTATAATTTTTAAACTATTCAACTACAAACGAAAGGGAAATTACAAACAATCAAGTAAGGATGACTGTCGACAAAAACATTATCTATACAGTAAGTTATGAAGTAAATTAAGTTTATATCAAGTTGTAGCAACACAATATTATAACATTCCTCGTAAGTGAATCTTTTTATAATAAAGAAATATGTTATTTGACGCGTTATACTAATTGCGAAACTATAAACGAGTAATGAAATTGTAATTTTGTGTAGCTTGAGTTTCATATTTTTAAATCGTTAGTTTCGAAGATTTAATTACCCTAAAAAATTATAATTTCTGGTCGCATATATTACCCATCACTTCGTTGATTCAAATACTATAAAATGCACTATAAATCCATGTTTTAATTTTTTGAAAATTCACGTTTCAATAACGAGATATAACAATATTAAAAAATTAGAGTTTGTAAGTAATTTTATCAAACGTTTTATTCTATATTTCGTATTAACGATCGAACTTCTTGCTCGTTTATACGGAAACGAGCAATTTAAACAAATCGTAGAATACGTACGCGTACCTATATGCTTTTGATTACATATTTATCGATTCGGTCAATGTTTACTTGATCGCATTTCCGTAGGATATTAGAGATCACGGAAGCCAAAACCAAACTATAGGATATATTGCTGCAGTGCACACATAATATTTCTGATTGTTCACACAAGCTTTGTTTGTTTTTCACATAAATTTCCACCTTGTTCGGTATCGAATGCGTTATCTTCTCCATACAGTCGCAGATTTATGTTATTGCGTCACCGTTTTCAAATTTATTTCCCCAAGTTCTCGATGATGTTTGGTAGGACGGTGTAGAATCGAAAATAATAATTTCAAATTACAATGTTTCGAAACCGTGAAATGAAAACGAAGAGAAACAAATGAAACTAAATGTATTTATTTAACTGAATTCTAACAAATTCCATCGATGAATAGAATACAAATTGTCCCGTGCTCGAAAATGAAAATATCGAATTCAAATTAGGATTATTCTAAATCACGATTACATTGAATTTATGGATGGATCGATTAAAAATATTCACCCCCGAAAATATTCAAAATTGCTATGCAGAGATCGTTGTAATATTCGGAACGATTGAAATAAATGTTTGAAAAATTAAAAGACAAAGGAGAAACGCATACTTGCAAACGAAAATTTCGTATCACAATTCTAACTATTACTAGATTAATAGAGACAATACGACGATTAAGACAAGAACTTGAAATCTGTAGGGCTTGTTCCTATTATCTCTGCCGAATCTCAAATCGTTTCATGAATTTTTACCGGAGTTATGAAAAAAAGATAACCGATTGAAAAAATATCATGTATTTTCCATTTAAAAGTTTCGAAGATTTGGGACACGTGTTATTTCTAAAATTGAGAGTTCAAATTTCACAGGAATTTTGTTATACGTGTTTGCAAGGAATTTAAGGGCTGCGTAACACACAATGATTTCAAAAATCATTGAAATAAGGACCACATTAATTTACATATAATTTAAGTCAAATTTATAGCTCGATTAGTAGGCGCCAACCCTTTCTATATCGAGATGATAAAGACACAAAGCTACTGCTACTACTATCACTGCTTGTTTATATAAAATGATTGCGAAAAAACAAGGTGCAGCGAATAGTTTTTTGATCCACGATAGTAGATGCGCTTTACTTGTTGTCCAGATGTCAATATGCGTCATCCGAACAAATTTTTCAAAAATCTCTGGTTTCGCACTGAAAATTCCGAATGGCTCCCGACGCGGAATGAAGCGCGGTAAGCGGCTTACGTCCAAATAACAGAAAGCAAACGACACGCATGCCGGTCCATCGATCAACCGCTATGAAATCTGCACGAACGAATCGCGGGTAGGAATGCGTCATGCGTGATTGGACTTTTCCAGCGCATGCTAAAAATAATAGAGAAATACTCTCCGCGTTTATACGCGGAATTCCCAACGCCGTTGCAAGGGTTTTCGTTCTAAGAACAATTCCGTGTTCTTTCCTGCATGAACGTAGCGTGCAGAGATCCTTACCGCACGGGATAAACTTTCACCGCCAACATTTGCCGTCGCCTCGATGACGTTGTCGATCTACCGACCTTGCGTTCCAAGTACATACCGGTATTTAGATTACAGAAAACATTTCTACCTGGGTCGCGAGGCTCGCAAAAAATCCTGGCATAAGTTTCACGTACTCGCCGTGGCGACGGTTACGTTAACCAACTACAGCGAACAGGGAAATGGACCGATAACTTTCGCTTTAGTTTCAAGTTTAAATATTATGGTTGTCCCAAAAGTTTCTTTCGTTTTATTGATACAGTGGGCGTAGAATGTATTCGTACACCGATCAATTTGCAAAAAAACTTTTGTGTGAAATTGTAGTTTCTTAATTTTTTTTTTTTTTTTTTTTTTTTAATCAATGATATTTTATATATTCTCGAAAGTCTCTAAGATAGATATAGTCCAAACATTATTTACTAGTTGATATAATTTGTGAAATTAAGAAAAAAATGCGAAAAGTGGGTAAAAGTATAGAAGCAATAAATCACAGATACTGCGGTATATTGAAATTAATTAGTTGGTGCGTATTTACTCTGGATTTTATTTTACGAGTACGTTTTTATATTTGTATCAGTATCGCACTAAGGACCAGTTCTTTAATAAAAGCGAAATTTAAGCAAATCATCTATCCAACACACAAGTATCGTTTGAAAACCCTCTCGCTTGAATTTTAATTCAAATATGATTACTCCGCTCTATTAAATACGAATTCATCAAAAAATAGCTTTTTACTTGCGTTCCCCGACAAATAAATCACAGATACTGCGGTATATTGAAATTAATGGCCGGTAGTGTTCGGTTGTTAAAGTGCTGGTTATTTTCACGCGAGAAAGTATTGTTTTATCGGAATAATATAGAAACATACAGGAATGCGAATAAAATAACATTTATACGGGGGTCGTGCATTAAAATACACAGTATCTACGCTTATAAAAAATTGTGATTTTTCCTTGTTTGTTTTCAATTTTCTGTAGGATACCCTCCGAACAGACGGAATGTATTTCAACAAATATATCATACGTTGTTTTTTTCCATCTGTTGGGCTAACTGGCACACCGGCGGTTGTTCGATATCAGCCAAAATATTCGAGCCATCAACTTCTGTTCGTTTAATATCGATAATATCAAACGTATTTTCTATAAATATATTTTTAACCTCCGTCCAGATGTTTGACCTCTCCGTTCTTAATTTAATCGTGTGTTTTCCATTTAATATGGATTATTCCAAGCTTTCCAGAAGCAAAGTTTCAGCTGGCCATTTCAAAAACATGGAATAGTGGAAAAGTTTCCTCTTTTCGCTGGCCCAAATTACGTTCAACCATTTAGGGAATACGTTTTCTGCGGATTTCTAGAGCTTCTATTATACCAAAGTCGGAATAACCAAAAATTTCATTTCAATTTTTTGGGTCCATCTCATAGCAGCGACACAAATATTAGGTCGTCCTATAAATTCGTGCTGCAGACAGAGGGAATATTTAATTTAAAAAACTACGGACATTTTATAGTAACTGTACAATGACTATGTCAGAATGATGGGAAAATATTGTAAAACGAGAGAGATTACCTTTTCGTAACACACTTAAGGGCATGTTTTATATATTAATTTGAGTAGCAGAAGAATAAGTTACGAACTTATGGGACGACCTAATACAATACGGAATTATCGAAACGTTTTGATGATCCGAATGGAAAAAAGAAGCAAGACCCGTTGTTCTCGTCTCAATGCCAGCTACAATTTTTATTCGTACAAAAAAGTTGACTTCCGTGTACAAAATGGCCGCCATGAAGAAATATCATAAGTGGCGCCATCTGTTATCGAATTGATAACGCCACCTTGTGCCTCGGAATCATAGAACTTTTCACTGAATCTTTTTTTTACTAAAACCCCATATTTTCGAATTATTACGAAGTTATTGTGTTGTATGCCAATATAATCTTTGTATTAGCTTAGGTAAGATAACTCTGTTTTCAGCAGCAAACATTTCAAATTTCTTCCTTCGATAACTGATGATTTACCTCGCTACCTCTCCTTTGCTGACCACTAAACTTAAGAGAATTCCTATCCTTCCATTTTCTATCTTCCCCGAACCTATAAAGCCCACTACTTTTCTCATCGAACTCAGAATTGTCCGAACCGTCTCTATACGAGGATCTATAGCCAGTACCACGCGTATACCTTTGTTAACTTCGTTCAATTTCATTCGGCGTTGAACTTCTTTAATAATAATAAAGTAACGAATCAAGCGGAATACAACAATTGACTCCTTTATCTCAAACGCTACATTGCTCGATTCGACCATGTTCTTCCATTCTTTGTTTTGGTAATCGTAAGAGATCTAGCACTTGGATCCAAGGTATTCATCATTCACCGCTCACTTCTCCCCGAAATTTAATGCCGGTCCGATGGCACGGTAGCAAGCGGACTTTACTCTGGACAACCGGGCACAGTTTATCACGTTTTTCAAAGACATTTACGAGCAACTCGGGTTCTCTGGTTCTCGATTCAGCGGCACAGCGCGATCCGTTAGCACATCCTCTGGGTCATCGACCATGCGGTCGCATAGGAGACTCCACGAGCGCGGCTCGCACGATGAAACCATAGGATTTTCCACCAGATCCCCGCCAAACTTTCCTACAAGATAATCTAATGTCGGGTGTCTTTTAGAAACGAAAGGACGGCGGTCTCCGTGCCATCCGACCGCATACCTCATCTAACTTTGCACTTGGAATTAATTTCTTGCAGGTGATGTAAATTTTTATGAAAGTAAAAACCGTCTCCATCGGTTCCTCGAACTGTAAAGTTTTCAGACCGTGGCGTAGATTTTTTGTCAGACAGACATCACGGTGGAATTTTAACGAATCGATTTTTTATCCTCTTCGGATGCTTCTTCTATACTAATATTATAAGTAGACTGCGGATCTTTATGGAAAATAAAATCTTCGCGAACGTGCCTACAAAAATTGAACCTAAATAATAATTTATTTTATTTTGCAAATAATATAACATAAAATTTATTTTCAATCTTTTTTCTATTCTTGTATATTGTGTGCATTTTGTAGGTTCTTGTACATTCAAATTTCCTATAAATGCATAAAGATCCGCAGTCTAATTATAGAAAAGTAAAATTTGTTTGGATATATGGGAGCTGTTAGATTTTCACATGTTCGAAATGATCGATTCGATACTCCAGGAAAAACAGAACTCGGGTTAAAATCGCGAACGCCTTTATTACGTGCCGGTTCCGTATCGATCGCTTTCCGTAACGAGCCGGTGCTCTTACAGATTCGGCCTTTGTTTTTTAGCGCTACAACGCATTCTTTTCTGACGCGCGCAATTTAAACAAAGCGTATACAGATCAGAGGGTATTTTCTGGAACTACCGAACCGATTTTAAACATTCTTTTAGTAACGGAGAGTTACGCTATCTCTTAGTAACATTGGCTGTATTTTATTTGAATAAAAATAAGGTATCGAAGTCTCAATATTCGTAAATAAAGTTGTGGCAACGCGATACACAGCAATATCAATTGAAAGATCAGAGTTGCGGAAAACAAAATTCGTAAAATTCAGACATAAAATAAATAGTATATTTCACTCGGGTGAAACTATATCGCAGCTGGTATAAGCTAAAGGGAAAATTCGTGCGACGTAAATTAAATCCATTACAAACAAAAATGATCTTTTATTTAAAAGGAAATGTCACTTCGAAATATATTAATTCTATTCTGTAAAGTTCGGCAAACTTATCGTACTTTCGCCTTTATTATAAATAAAGAAATTCCTTTGTTTTTTTTTTTTTTTAAATCCAACGTGTTGCGTTCATAGTACCTCTGCGAAACCGCCTGTTTTTTTTTTTTTTAAAGTTATCGGTAAATGGTTAAAGCGTTAACCCCAGAGGGTGAAAAGTTTAATTAAAACGTCGACAAGGCAAGATGGTCTCTCGGATTGTCCAAACGTTTTTGTTACTCTCTATTCCGTTGACTTTACTGTAATTTAGTTATTATTCAGCGTCATTCCGTCGCGACGATAAAGTAACTTATGTCGCTAAAAGATTGTAGTCTTTTCAACTCGCCGCAGTAAAACTGAAAATTACGCGTTACGCGATGCTTTATTGCTTACTTATTCAACTCGAAATTGGAAGCAGAGTGTACGAGATTTCGTTTCATTGTTTTCTTGGGGAGCGAAGTTGTTTCGCAGCTTTTCTTATTCATTCATTTACCGTTTAAATGAGTATTTGAACCTCGAGGGTCTGTTGCACTTTTTGTAGTGGCTTTCCTTGCGGTAACAATTTTTCGTTATCGATTTTACAACGTTGTACCTTCGTCACTATCTTTTTTTCCGTGAAAAGCTACAGCTAACAACTGAATGGAAAATGTATTTTCATGATTTTGTGTGCAAATGCTAGTGGAACATAATTTCACCTAATGAATATAAAAATATAAAATATGAATAATTAAGGACGAAGAAACTTGTTATTTGTTTCTGAAGTAAAACAGGCACGGATTAAATGATTTACTTTGATTCGATACATTTGTGTGTTTTAAATATAAATAGAGACCGTGAAACGTAATGAAACAACTAGAAAAATAAACATTTTTCAGTGAAAGACATTAACAGAATGAGAATTTACTAACGAAAAGTATTACTTTGGGTTACGTATGAGAATAAAGTTACATACTTTACACAAGAATGTTCGTCGTAACGGTCTAGAAGATTTTTCCGGCATTTTCGATAATTTTACGAAAAACTGTTTGGAACAAAAGTTAATTAGTACACAGTCGGCTAAAAAATTTTAATTAATTAATTTTCCATGGAAAATTTATTATCATTAATTTACTCACAGAACGTAACGGATCAATTCTTTGAAAATAGATCGTTAATTTATTGCAAGAATAGATAATGATCTATTCTATTAAAATGGTTCAATTGGATTTTATCGAACTAGAAATTCATAAAGTGTACATCTCTACGGTAACATTTTCAGCTCAATCGCGAGACTGCGAAGCGATAATAACAATTTATGTATCGCTTATTACGGCTACGTATTTTTATACCAACAATAATTTACTCGCGAAGAGCCACAAAGACCTTCTAATTTTCACTAGGAATTTCATATCTGCCGCGACACCCTGCTATCTGCTACATACACGTAACGTACACATAAAGTTGAGAAAAATTCTACGGTCAGCGTTACGCTGTGCCTCACACCAAAGTTTCTCCTTTCCAGCGAATGATAAATCACTTTCCGGATACTCGTACATCTGTTTCACTGGTTTCGTATCATATCTATCATACTCTTCTCTAAAGCACCGACGTCGACGCTTCATTACGAATTCTATAACGTATCGAGTTCGGCCTCTCGTCGACGCATTGCAATTTTTCATCGTCGGTTTTGTTATTAGTACGAACAATGAAAAATCGCGACGATTCCTGAGTCGCCAGAGGAAACCATTTGCTTGAATTGATTTTCTACATTTCCGGTCAAAGTAGCGAGACGACTCTTTATCTTCTCGCGTGACGTTCGTTGCGACGATACGTACAGTTTTTCGTCAGGCGACTTTTTGTCATGCAAATATTAGTGCTAATTTTTTTTTTGTAAAAACTGAAAATTCGGTAAGAGCCATAGATTAAAGTATCTACGTAATATAAATTGGGGCGGCAATTCTGACGATTTGGACAAAATTGAGAATAATGGCGACAGTGATAGAGGAGAGCCTCGATTATTCAAATCTCCGTTATTCAAATTATCCAAATTCAAAGGACTTAATACGCGAGAATTTAGATATAGGAAGCGAACGAGGATGTAACTTTACTTACAGAATTAAATCTGTTAACGAAATCGTGCGACTTACAAGCTCGATAGATTTGGAATCCTTAAAATTTTAACCAAATTATATTTAAATTTAGTATTTGTGATGTTTATTATCAATATTTACATTCTGCTTTTTGAAATACATGTGACTCGTTTATTTCCAAAATGGGTACAAGTCGCGATTATAATTTGATGTGTATTTACCCATATTTCCATTTAAAAATAGAGTGAAGCTGTTTTAAAAATAAATTAAACATACAGTCAGTGCAAGAAGTGTTCGTACAGCAACTAATTTTAAATAAATGGTTCCTGTAAAAATACTTATTACAGTGACTGTATATGAGGATCGATCATCAAGAAACAATGAAAGATATTCTATTATTCGATAATTGCGCGAGGAAAAAACTGCGTAAAGATGGAATAAACACACATCTTGCTTCGAAAGACCAAAACTTTTCCGTCTCAATGATCGTTTCAGTTAGCAAAAGAAGTCGTAAAGCAGTTTCCAATTCGTTGGAGAATGTAACGATACAAAACCGACATTTTTCATTTTTGTTGGTATCAGAAAAATATTCTGGTGGTCTCTGGGTTAGGTGGATCACTGCGTGAATGGTTTTTCCATAGCCGCAAGGGCAGTTCGTATCGGAACAGTGCTTAACGAGGATTACGCCTAACAGGCCCTACGCGCGTGCAGTAGTTAAAGATGTACGATAAATTTTGTAACGTGATTTAAAAGCCGCGCGTGGCCGTGGACGAAGAATCGGTACGAACGGCCAAGTGCGAAAGGGAAATACAAGGAAATAAAGGGAGAGAGTACGTGTACGTGTGGTAGAGAAAGAGAGAGGGATATCCAGGAAAGGAGGGAAAGCGTAGATTGTCTCTTCGGGTTATGGCTACGAATAGGCGTGTTTGCTGAAAGAAATATACCGAGGTCATAAAAACTGTTTGAATCATAGACTGCAATGCTTTTTAGTTTTGGCGTGTTCAAAAGACAGGGACGAAGCAGTTCTTATATTGACGGGTATCCTGAATTAGGAGGCCTAAAAAAGCGGTTTTTCGTGAATTTTTTTAGGATGGAAAAAAATAATTAATTCTATCGAACTTTTTATCCTGTTTTCATACATATTCGGATAGTCTGTACAAATTTTTTCAACAAGAAATATTGAAAATGAGTCGTCTGTGACGCATATTTTAGTAGGGCACCTCGCAATTAAAACCTCCTATCGCCGGGAAAGATGCAGATCGTAATTTTGGTTTGACACAAAAATATCAAAAGAAATTTTCATTTTCATACATTTTTCTTGTATGTGAACTAAGAAAAACCGGTAAAAATGCTGAAATGTGAAATTACTGCAAGTTTGAAAAAAAAAAGAACAAGTTCCTTGGGTGAAAAAAAATCACTTTAACTTGATAAAAAAGTTGTTTAAAATTTTTTAGACCTTCTAATTCAGGTTACCCCCTAAAGTTGTTCAAAAAGTTTATTCGGTTCGTGGTGATGGCCGTCTCTCTGCAGTTCGGATGGTTACTAATTTAACGAGAATAATTACAATTGCAGAATCACGTATTTGCCCAGAAGATTGAAAAAAGCGACCCTTAAAAATATTTTAAACAAAATTTGTACATATGATACGAAATTGTTGTCAAATATATTTTCTTCGAAATATTTTTGTGGAACATTTGCACTTTTCGAGATTCATATCGAATTTTTTTCACATAAATAACGGAAATTGGTCCGGGACGTTACGAACTTTATTTCTGCAAAAATTCCAATTCCCTTGTAATTTGTGATATCGCTTTCGAAATATAAAGTGAAAATCTATCTGTCCAAAAACTTTTGCACGCCACTGTATACGTAAATAAGTTCAAATATAATGTATCGGCACATCCGGAGTCGAGTGACGATTTGGAGTTTAGAAGTTCATCTCGAGGCTAGTACTATTGATAGAATGTTATTAGAGCGACCAGAAAGTAATGTTTCTCTTACATTAAACACGAACAAATAAATTTATAATATGTTTTTATTTTTAATCAATTATGTAATCGTCCTCGTTATCAATAACCTTCTGCCATTTAGTGTGCAAATTTTCAATACCTGATCGATAAAAATTGATTGGTACACGGTGAGCTGGTAAATAATAAACAAGTATTTGCATTCGCAGAAACGACGTTACTTTCTGGTCCCCCTAATATATAGTAATCCTTCGACCCTAGCGTCCACTGAATTTTGTTCCTAACTGTGTAAACGGAATTAGAATTCATCGCGTTAAAATTTTTGTCCGGAGCTGCAATGTCCTGGAAAATGATGCGTCTGCATTCGATCCTTTTATGGTACTCCCGCAACCCTATCAAGGACACTTAAGCGCCAGACACGACTTGTTTGGGCAGGTTGCATAGTGCACACGCGATCCTAGAGACCGAGGTGCGTCTGTGAATATCACAACCGGGCGAGCCAGAGGCCGAGAAGGTGCGCGAGAGAATTAAACGTGTGCGTTGATAGAGCAACGAAGGTGTACCGGGTGGGTGTGAGAGGACGTTGCGCAGACACACGTAGGTACGCATACGTAGAAAGCATATCTCGTCTTTCCATGCTCCGTACAGACAGTATACCACCGTGTGGCCAACGTCAGGCTAAACCGTTACCTCGATCCTCTGGTTGCATATGTAGTTGCTGGAAGAAATATAGCGAGGTACTCGAGGCGCGCTCGAGTGGTGCGTTAAGCGTTACCCTTGTCGCGCACAAACCGGGAAATGTGTTTTTCCCTACTCGAAAGCTGTTCGTTGACTGCAGAACTGCACTTCGTGGACCCGAGTTACGCTCCTTTCGTTTTTCTAAGTATTATCAAACTTTTTGTCTTTACCGAGCAAGTTTTTACTAGAAAATTCAATTTTTAATTATGGACGTTCTTATTTGCTAACGCGGAATATTAGGTTGGCCAAGAAGTTCCCTCGGGTTTTAACGCACGTATAAATAGGGATTTTTCTTCGAGAGAAAAATATCGTGCATCGCATTGTTTATTTTGTTCTACGATCTTTCCTCATCTGTATTTAGGCAGTTACTTCTAAGACACCGTTGTGTGCTATATTCTGAAGTCTTTTCGCGACAACTATCACCACAAACCGAACCAACTTTTGGAAAATTTAAGGCCTTGCCCAGATGAGGCGACTTACGCGCGACTCGAGACAGGTAGGCATTCGGTCAGTATTAGATTGGATTCAGAATGGAGTTGGATGGTACTGTCACGTGACCAAATATTAAGCCCTCTCACTGCAACTGTCGCGCGACTTACTTGTCGCGGTTTGAAGTTCTGGGCTACTACACGCGACTGCATACGGAATGTACGTACAGTAAAGACTGGATAAGTGCAAGACAGGATTGATTGGTTAAATGCAAGATGATTATTACGTCCTCAGGGGCTGTAGCGGTGTTTTTTGAAGCTACAGTACGGGTTTAGCAACCTCCCGAGGTACCCGAGCAATAGATGAGAAGAGATACTCCAAACAGTATTAAAAGAATGCAAGAGTTATGTAAGACGATGATAAGGAGAATGGAAATAAGTTAGTTTTCAATCCCCTTTGTAAGGGAGGACTTCCCGACATCAAAGAGCGATGGAATTCGCCATGTTTGTTCTCGATACGTTAAGAATGAAAGCAACTTTACACACACCCAGACGACACTTAAAAACTAAACCTCACAAAGTTTCCCGTAGATCGGTTGAAAACTCTCTGAGTTATGACGTTTTAATAGAGTGCCCCATTTTTTTTTGAAGGCCAGTGTACGATCCTAAACAATTAATACACTTCCGTCAACTGCTTTTTTTCTGTGGACCTCTTCTTCTTTCGCTCTCTGTCCTTTTCTACGTTCGACGCTCGATTCCAGCCAACTGTAAACACAGAATAGAAACCTCGACTGGATAACTGCAATGTTTGGGTCCCGATTTTCTTGCACTTATCCAGTTTGTACTGTGTATGGACCTCCAGCATCTCACAGTCGCGGATAAGTCGTCTCATCTGAACGAAGCCTAATATAACGTAACTAGCTGCGCCCCGTAGCTAGTATGTGTCACCGCAATTGAAAGACACGCCGAATTTGCTAAAGTGGACCACTCTGTATGCTATAAAAGTTGAATACCGTTCCACTCCAATTATCAGCAAATTGCATAACCTTTTTTTCATTTGCCTTTCGTTATCTGTTAAATCTATAGGTATTCGGTGAAAGTATAAGTAAAATCGGGTAATTGAAGTAATTAGGATTTAATTGGCTCAGGATGCCACGAGTAACATAGGCGAAGGTACTCTACGTTGCTTAAATGCATAGTTGCCGTTTATGTAACGATAGAATATCAACGAATTGTCCCAATTATTATTAGAGAAGAAACTTTAAACTTCGCAAATCGCAATCGCCCATGAGATAGGATCACAGTATTTGTTATAATATCAGTTTCCTACTTACTACAACTTTTAATTTGTTGCCAAATACTGTTCAGAGTATTTACTCGTAAACAGAGATGGAGGAGAAATGACTAAAATAATCAACGTTGAATATAAATCAGATTATTCGAGACTAACGAATAAATACTTTAATCGTACAAGAAAAAAATGCTTGTTATGTGACGAAAACAAATTTGAATTATTTCGAGAAATATTCAGTTTTTATCAGCTTTATCATAGAATGCTTTTGTATCCAATACAGAAAGGATCGATCCGCGTAACAAAGCATACCGCTCCATTATTTACAAAAGTGGAATTCCAGTTTGCAGGCGCATACGTCACACGCTGGTCTTCCTGTTCATGCCATTTGGAGTTTTTATTGTGAAATTGTCTATTGGCATCCGAATACCATGCGAACACGCATTCATGGTACCATTGGGTGTATACGGCAATTTTGTCAGTCATGAAATTCGATCGATTATTCCGACTGTCACCGTTTGTGGCACCAAATATCTCTTGATTATACCTAGTTATCATTTATCCAATTTAGCTTGTACATATACAGAATTAGTGCAAGAAACTATGTAAACTTTTTCGAAGAAACTAAATAAATTATATTATTTGAACTTATGTTATTCGAAAGAGTTGAAACATTTGAACAATACTTCATAAATTTTTAATAAAAAAATTAATAAAAAAGTATTCAAAAATAAGAGCTGGTTTTCGAAAATCCTTTAGAAAAAACTGTCCTCGCGATGGTCAGGATAACTCAGAATAGTTTTATCTGAAGTTCAAAAATCAATATTTTCTATTGGTACGTGAGTATAGCTCGTGATTGAACGAAGGATTAGAAAGAACGAAATTGAAATTTGAATTTTTAACAGAGTTGTTTACAAAACTGTTCGATTTTCTGTCAAACCTAGACCATGTATTATTTTGTAAAATAAGTTGCGATCAAAGAAAAATAAAATCCTTCGTTCAATCACGAGCTACACCCACGCATTAATAGAAAATATTTGGTTTTTTGATTTCGTATAAACCTATCACGAAATTCGGCTGTTATCACCGCGAGAATAGTTTTTTTTTTTTTTTTAAGGATATCCGATAACCAGCTCTCATCGACTTATTTTTGAATACTTTTTTACGAAAAAATTTATGAAATATTGTTCAGATGTTACTCTTTCGAGCAACATAAGTTAAAATAATACAATTCATTTAGTTTATTCGAAATAAATAATGCGGTTTCCTCCCTTAAGAAGCGAATCCGACGAAGTGAGCGTTCGGTCCAAAAGGGGACAAGAAACTCTGTTCTAAATGCTTCCATGTTTTTTTTTTTTTATATTTTTGTTTCCCATGGCACTGATTGCTCTCGTGGAAAATATGTAAAGATAACGTAGCGCTGGCTGTTATTGCCTTGTACGTAATATATTTAAAAACCAATTTGCAGTAACATCGTTTCGTGACGAGTGTGTAAGCGAATTTCCGTGAAGCCTGCCGGCGGTTGTTTTCGTTTTGTTATCAATCGCACGGGCGATATTTGCTCGTAGGTGGAATTGGAAAAGGGCCGAGTACAAGCTATCCGCAGTTATACGATGCGTTCGAACCGATACCGACGTGCTAGAGAATTCAACTGTTTACTAGAAAGCATCGTTACAGTTAATGGTTTCATCAATCGATTAACGTTCTCTCTGTTTTACGGTTCGACGAGCCCCAGCCGTGGAAAAACTGATTTCAGATATTTTTCTTCAAATTGCCACAGGTTTCGCGGAAAAGCGGCAGTTTGGACTATATTCTTGCTACCTCGGCGCGAGTATGTCGAATTTTTTATTATTAATAGAAAGGTTATTAAGGAGGCACAACAACAACACTAACAGCCCAAGAAGGGAGGTGTTTTCAGAAATTCTTTAGGAAGAAACTGTATGATGATTATTTTGAAATTTTTATTAGGTTGTCCCAAAAGTTTCTTTCGTATTATTAATAAATAATAAATACACAATATGTTATGTCTAACGTTACATTATTGAATTGTGTACGATTCATTTTGCTCCATTACTGTTACAACATCGATATCTAAGAAATTAGATTGTCTATTTTTATAAACACTGAAACACAAAATAATTGAGTGCAAATTACGAATAAACATTTGGGACGAACTAATAGTATGGGATAGATGATTGATAGTACAGTAAAGTCTTCATAAATGCACAAATTTCTCTACGATAAATGCACAGAAATCATTCCCATCACTGGGAGTATACCTCTTGAGAGGTCCAAGAGTTCGATCGCCGAGTCAGAAAAAAAAAGTTTCGGACTTTCTCGAATAATTTTAAGTTCTTCTCCATTCTATAATACATAGTTCAGCCTATTTGGACAAATTAGTACTTGGGCAAATGCGACAGTGTAATTACGATGAAAGTCTGAAATTTGTAATTTATTTTAATGGGTTATCATAGTCTCTGTTTAACTACCGCGTAATTATCCCTGGAACAAGTCTGAATTAGTGATTAATGAATTAATAAAAACGACAATGGTTTGTAAAGTCATGAATAGAATCTAAAATTTTAACTGTTATTCGTTATTTATTGTTCCAAGGAAATTTTAACAATCTCTGACCTATACCCACTACATTCACCGTATCTTACTCGCTCTTACTTGTATTTTACTACATAGCTCTCACTCGTGTTCACTCTTTCTCACTTGCTTTCACTCTTTCTTCCTTGCTATCATTCTTTCTCACTTTCGTTCGCGATACGATTAAAACCAACTGAAGCGACAACAAATAACTGCTGTGAATGCTTGATACATCTGTTTTCCTCTTTAACAGTCGTACCTTCTGTTTTAACCCTTTTCGCTCGAGTGGTGTACTAATAATAATAATTCATTGGGTCATGAATGTTCGTAGATGTTTCTTTTCGAAGTAGAGTTTTTGGTTTTATAGAAATTTAGTGTAATAAAAATGGACTAGACTTGGTTCTATAGAAAAATGCCTCGGCCGCAAAGGGTTATGATTCTTTACAGTTATTTGAAGAGGGTTCACTATAAATTATGGGTCACTTTACGCGAAATCGGACATTTTCGGATTTTTACGAAATTTGGATACATTTTCCTTAGCAATATTTGAACGTATGTTAACCTCTTGACTGCGGAGAGCGATATTCGTTAAATCAATTTTTAAAAAATATCAGTTTATAGGGATGATGAGACGAAACTTTTTTATATTTACAGTTTGTTCATAGGACGGTTAGTTTCGAAAATATAAAATTGAAAAGTTAGAAGTTCGTTGAAAGAATTGAATTTCAGGAAAAATGTCTTTCAAGTTCTCAATTTTTATCTCTGAAATTCAACGTCGTATGAATAAACTGTAAATATAACAAAGTTTCGTTTTGTCATTCTCTGTAAGGTGATATTTTTTCTAAGTTCTATTGTTCGACTGTTGTTTTACTTTCTTTAAGACAACAGCGACAGGATCCGACCACTGCGAGATTTCAGGAAAAAGGTGTTTTAAGTTTTTTATTTTTATTTTGGAAACTGAACGTCCTATGAATAAAGCGTAAATATAAAAATGTTGTTGCCAAAGTTGTTCAGTTTGCTCGATAACGTTGAAAATGAGAGAAAATGTATAAACGTAGAACGGAACGAGCTACGACAAAGAAAGGAAAATTAATTTTACGTAAAATTTCAAACGTGACAATCTCTGTTAAAAAAAAAGAATTCGACCGAAAATTGAAACAATAGCATCGGATTTAAGCGCAGGCTGGATGATGAAAAGTATATTATATCAAAAACACGTCGCGTCGTTGCTTTAAAGGCACGCCATGTTGAAATTACCTCGATTCAGGAAATTTCACTCGTGGTAAGAAATTTGGTCCGTAAACAATAAACACGAGTCTGACTCGTGGTACTTAGTTCGAACTTTCTACCTTCCTGTTTACTATAGCCTGAACAATCGGTTAAAGGGTTAATACACCATGATGCATCACTATTTTCTAGCGTAAGAAGAGATTATACGTTTTTATCAAACAGACAATATACGACATTTTTGTAATTGCTCGTTCCTCATCCATTTCCTAACATCGCTTGACCATATCGAGATTGGATTGTCGTATACAAGTGAGAGTACTTATCACACTTTCACTGACAAATCGATGAAAAATCTCTAATTGGATAGAAAAGTGAACTATGAGGTTTCCAATTGCTTCCTGTCATTCTTTCTCCAACTTTATAACGATACCTGTATCAAGAATAGAAATGCTTCTAAAAGTACTTCTATTTGCGCCACAATTGTTTTAAAAATGACTAAACTAATATTTATAGACAAACATTGTTCAAATAGAGTGGCAAACTATAATGGCATAAAAATAGAATATCGTGGTCTGGTATCTTCACAGTCAGAGCAGTGACCTTGGAAGACCTTCTGTCTTGAGGAGACTGTCCGAAAGAGAAAGTGTCATGATCTGGTAAACCAGCGTTTCTCAACCTAATTTAGCTCGCGACACTCTTCTGAGATTCAATTGTCGCCGTGATTCTCACCTTTTGCGATTGTTGTTCGTTGACAAAAATAATAGAATGCAAAATTTGAACGTTAAATTTGGACGTTAAATAAAATAATTAACAAAAAGAATATGAATATTTTGTGTTGCAAGCGTTGGTCTGTGCGTAGGAAGAAATGCTCGGGTAATCATTTATTTCTTGCGAGTGGCACGAGTGGCGCAGTCTTTCTCATTAATTCCAACTCTCATTTTTTAAACGCAGTAGTAGCGGAAGCGTTACATCGCGTCCCTAAACCGCAATTGCGGAACGCAACAAGATTTCGCTTCTATTCATACTCGTGTGAGAGAGTTCAGATTCTGGAAATGCTGCGATACAATTGTGAAGACCGTTCATTGCGCTGGGAAGAGCTCATTGTTCCCTCTGCAACGGTATTATCGACACGACGTTCTTTTTATCGTACGATTTACATTTGCGATACGAAATCAATGCCGGAGGAACTTTCCATTTTCGAGGATTTTTTCGTTTGCTATTGATGCTTGAGGCTCGACAAGAGTAGATTAGTATTTCGATTAGTATCACGCTTTCAATATTCGAGTGAACCCGTTAAAGTGATTCTCGTAACAAGTTCTTGAAATTTTAATAGTTTGTCGCAGGGTTTTCACACTTATTGTAATAGTTTTGTTTAGACTATGGCAAACGTCAGTTTCAGCTTTTATAGTATGAATTTCATTCCATCTTTGAAAGAAGAACATTTGATGGAAAAAGATTTATTATTCCCTCGATAGTGAGTGAAATTGCACACAAATATAAACCAACATACGCATATATACACGGACAGTTCCATAATAAATGAAAAAATTGAATATTCACATGTAATAAGTAATCAAACAACCACTTTTAAACTACCTACAGGAATAACAACTCTTCACATGTGAAGCCTGTGTAATTTTACAGGCCATGAAATACATAAAAGCAACAGTAAATAGTCAGTCTGTAATATTTTCTGATTCAAAAGCTGTACTATTAGCAATAGAAGATCTAGATATATCACAAAAATCATTCGAGATATACATGCTGAATTAATAACCGCGCGTACTGAAAAAAATACCGAACCTGACTTCGTTTGGATGCCATCACATATTGGAATAACAGGTAATGAAATCGCAGACAAGGCTGCAACAAAAAATGCTTGCACCTCTGAATAACCGTGCATTGAGCTGCCACGCGCACTGAATGAAATGAATAATTTTATTAAAAAGATCACCAAAGAAAGGTGGAACCAGCAATGGACCACAGTATAAGTAGAACTACATCGAATACGTAAATCAAGAAAAGAAACTATTTCATTACCTCCAACAAGGAAACTTCAAACGACATTACCAAGATTAAGGATCGGACGCACTAATCAGACGTATAAATATTTAATTACAAAAACGGAACCATCGAAATGCAACTATTGTAACAGGACTTTCACCGTGCAATACTAAATTGAGGAACGCAATGAACCGAAGAAAGACAGAAGGAATGTACATATCTCAAAGACTTTAGATATCAAGTTAAAAATGTACGGAAAGGTTATAAGTTCGTATGAATTTAGCAACACTTAGTAGTGTAACAAGGCATCTAATGTATCCTTAACACTTTAAATAAATACGGAATTACTGACTTTACAAACATGAGGATGATATTTACTAATAATGGTCAGAAGTAACTTAAACGTTGATGCGACTTTAGACAAATCATTTAGGAAAAAAAAGATTTATTATTGTAGTATCCGCGCCTTTCATACTTAACAATGAGGAGTCAAACGAGAACAAGAAACGTAGGGTACGGGATTGGTCGTGTACATGTATGAATTAATGTATACTCACGGTGAACAATTAGCGATTGAACCCGCAAGGCTGTTGGATGTCCTCATAAGGAAACATTATGCGCAAATCCCATAAAATTACATCGATGAACTACACTGGGAATATCATTATCCGTGTGAGTGTACTTTAAACATTTCTGCAATAAAGAACAAACTGATGATTTCAGTTAATCTGAAATTTTATTCTTTTTCTTTACATTGTACTTACAAACGACACAGGGTCGAAATGTTGAAAATATATTTATATAAAGAGGTGTCCAAAAGGATCTTTACCGTAACAATTACCCAAACATATTGCCAAATATATTACTCTGTTTAAAGAAATTATTTTATTTTACTTTACATACTTTTACCTAAACTTATTCGAAAGGATTGTATAAAACAATCGTAAGAAATTTAAATAGATACAGAACAGTCTTTTTGCTAAAAATACACAAATAATCGAATGCAATTTTTGTGCAATGCAACTTCAGCTGTTCGAGATCAGCTGGGTTAGAAACTGTGTCTCACCTTTTGCTTAGCTTCAGTATTCTATTTACAGTTTTTCTTCGAGTGAATGAACTAACTAACTCAACGCTAAACGTTAGATAAGTGAAAATAGAAATTTTGTACAAGTCAAAACGCATTCATAAGTCGTTGACACTGTCCTTCTTTACAGCTTGACAATTACTTTTCTTTTAAATAGTGCGCCTCAGAGAGCAAATACTCGTCGCTCGTTTGCTGTCGATAATAATGACGGTTTCATCCTTTGCCTTATACATTAAGAATGAAGTTACTGTTGCTTGGTGAATTCTAGCGCAGATGTCTTTGGGGAAATCGCTTTCGTTCGCCTCGCATTCGCTAGTTTCCAAGGAAACGGCGTCGTTTTATTGCTCGGTTCTATAAATCATTTACAATAAGTCTGGAAACTGTCGAGCTCGGTGGTACGTACTGTCGGATTCGACGCCAAAGTCCGCGTCCTTTAATACGATAGAGCTGTTTGCGTTTTATGTTCCCGGCCGAATGAAATACGCGTCACAGATGCGAATTGAAATTTTGTATTCCTGCCTTTCGCGGCAATTTTCGCTCGAACACTTACGCCCTTTATTTCGACATAACTGGTCGGAATAGGGTAAACACAGGTGGAAAGAACATTTTAATTAAACAGTATTTAATTGGACGGTAATGTCGGCATTCGTTTACACGTCAGGAAGGAGTTATTAACGAAATACCGACGACAAAGTAAATACGGTGCAGACGATTGTCGAGGTATACGGAAACTTTGGATCATTTATATGCGTTTATTAAATTCTGCAGGTGCTTAGCGAATTTTTCTATATTCGAATAGTCGAATCTATGGATGATTAAAATATGGTAAAATATATTTAACTCGAACATTGACCATCCAAGTATAAATCGAATATACATATACAGGGTGTCCTAGGATCGGTGGTACAACCGAGGTGGGAGTGATTCTACATGAAAAAACAAATCGAAAATAAAGAATAAAATTTGTTCATTTGAGGTCTCGTTCTCGAGAAAATCGGTTTTGAATATTCAGCGAGTACGGGTACACGTGACTATGATTTACATGGATGGATCCCGATACAAGTCGTATGTATATTTATACATATGACACTTATAAGTAGTACTCGTATCATTAGTGTCAAGATGATGTGCTGTATTACTCATTTCTGTCTACGGATTTACAGTGAATTTAAAGCCTGTGTATGCCATGCTTAATATTCAAAATCGATCTTCTCGAAAACGAAACCTCAAATGAACAAATTTTATTCCTTATTTTCGATTTGTTTTTTCATGTAGAATCACCTCCTTCTCGGTTGTACCACCGATGCCGGGACACCCTGTATATGTACGATTATTTCAGTATAAATTGAACACTATTTAATATAATTCGTATATAAACTGCGTACGCGCGTAAACTGGGACACTCTGTATAATGGAAACGAGCGAAAGAAACTCAAAAAAATGTTAACTCAATTAAAGTGAGCATAGAAAGCTGTCTAAGAGAGGTGTTCATTTTTATTAGCTAGAATCGGTCCACTGCGCTGTTTGCTCCTGCGCGCCCTAAGTATGCTTTCCCTCTTAAAGTTTCATTTTCATAAACGACATTTCGCATACACCAATCTAATAGGTTTCCATGTAACGCGGTACGAATTAATTCGATCAACATTAATTCCCAGTTTCTTCCGACACATTGTAGTAGGGTTGGCTGTCCCCCCGATACATCGTTAGCGAAGTTGTTATTAGTTAGCGAGTAATTGAAGGTATAATCGCGTCCCTTGGCGTAATAATTATTTATGGATGGATCGTTGACGCGGTAGGTTATCTTTTGTTCTCCTCGGACGTCGTTACGTTTCCGTAGCATTGGCACGTGTCACCTGACAATTCTCTATTGCTCCATTATATGGGATAAATGAAAAGCCACGAGCTATGAATGCACAGCACGTGACTTCGATATGTCACGTTTCTGATCCTCTGCTTCCTATACAACCGTCCCGGGCTCCCGAGTACATTCGCATCCTTCCATTTCCTCTCGCGTACTCGGCTCTATCCTCGAAATTCGCGTTAGGAGTGAGGGATCCTGCTATCGCAGGAGCGACGTCCCGAATAGCACGTCGCTCCACACAGCTACGCAAAGAGGGCGAATTTTGAATTTGTTGGGCGTGTCACTTCCTAAAAATACTCCCATCAGCTAGCGCGGACTGGCTGTTGCGCATATAAATTTCGCAAATGGCAGAGCCAGCCAAGGTGTACGGAGTTACGTGTTGTCGCGTTGAAATTCCATGACAGAAACCATTTAAAACCGATGCGAGCGGTTGCCTCGCTGTTTTCCCTATTATAAACTGTAACTGCGCGGAAAACGGACGGGAAACGGTTAATTTATGCCGTAGTCGACGAGTGTCCGCAAATTAACGATTGACACTTTTTTGTTATTTAGTATTAATTTCGTTTTCTTTATCCGTGGATACGCGGGATAAAGTGATCGCCTAGCCGACGTTTCTGTTTATATTTAAAGATGTACGTTGGAATAGGTATAGAGTAAAGACTGGATAAGTGCAAGACTGGATTGACTGGATAAGTGCAGGATGACTATCCCCACAACATGATCCTAACCGATCGATACACTTCTGCCGACTGCTTTTCTCTCTAGGACAAATATTAAACTTGAAAATATTCGTGAAAGTAGTATTTTTTAAATTAAACATACAACTTAGACCGAATAGATTCGGAGTTATGTTAACTTCGTATTTCTACGTTTTTCTTTCACTCTCTGTACTTTTCTACGACTCGAGCCAAATGTAAACACAGAATAGAAACCTCGACTGGATAAATACAAAGTTTGAGTCCCTATTTTCTTGCATTTATCCAGTATTTATGGTATATGTATACAGGGTGGAAATTATAAAACGTTGCAGTCCAATATCTCCGAAAATATTGATTATAGTCGAACAACTTTCATCTGAAATATTCTTGACTATAATCGATATTTTCGGAGATATTCGACTGCAACGTTTTATAATTTCCACCCTGTATATACTTTGTGTATCTCTATATATTGCGCGTTCTGTTTTATGCAAACACACTGAAAATCGCTTCTCGTGAAACGAGCTTTGCGACGGTTGTGGAAAGAAATGTAAATAGAAGCGAAAATCAGGAGCGGAAAATGATAGACCATTTGAGACGTTCGTGCGTTTGAAATTGTAATTAGATACTCCTCAGCTACTACGGAAAGCAGAAGTGTACGATTTCGCAATTTCCTTTGATAATTAATAGAGGTCTAGATAATAGTGAAATTGATAAAATGTTGTTATCGCGTTCGGGGAAGTATTCTGTATCGAAATTCTCGAAACTCTAACTTGTATCGCTACTTATATGTACTGAAATCGGTTCAGTTTGAAAATTTCTACTTTAAGAGATAGCTTTTACACAGCTACTTTCAGATATAACTTTAATATTTATGCCTCCAGTAATTTAGAGATTCTCATTTTAGAAATGACCGTCTCTTTAACATTAACAGTTTCAGAAATATCTTCAACATTAATGTTTGTACTATTAAAAAAACTTCAATCTCAGCACTTCTACTTTCAGACATAACTTCGACTATAATACGTTTATCTTCTAAATAGATTTAATTTTACAATTATGACTTTCAGAAATAGATTCAAGTGCAGGAGTTGTATGCTCAATTTTAAAATTACTACTAACATACTTCATGGATAAATTAAATTACATATTAGTTGATATTAAACCAGCGAGAAAAGCAGAAGTCTACGGTATACACTCGAGAACTATTAAAGAGTACGGATTGCTAATTTATCTATAAAATGAGTAATAGAATGAGTTAATAGAACGTTTGTCATAAACGTCATAGACATGATATAAACTAAATATAATAAATACATGCTAAACAGAATTAAAAGGTACGTGCACTTATGCAAAATGAAATAACAATATTATTATAAGAATTATAAAATATATTCAACATATATTATGTACATTCTATGTATGTATTCTATATTATTGTACGTCATAAATGGATAAAATCCACAGTCTAATAATAAGTAACTATTTAACGACATCGCCATTAGTTTCTTGATTTTTTTATTTCTGACTACTTTTCTTAGGAGGGACTGTGCACGATCACTCGTACTATATTTAATTTGGACTATTTTTACCTGCAAACAATTGTGTACGCTCTTGAAATATAAATAAATATCTGTGCAAAACCCTTCATAAAAATTCCACACAGATTATAAAAAAAAGAACTAAAAATTGACGCTCTGGATGCTTCCCTTTGTAAGCCGTGTCCTTAGGATAAGTTACTCCATAGTTTCGCCAGCAGCTGGCTTCTTCATGAGTCGATATCAGTCGATATCAGCGTGGAATTTGACCCCCGAAGAAGCTAGCTGCAACGTTGGCGGAACTAAGGTGTATCTTATCCAAAGGAGACGGTTTATACCTGGAATCTTCGGTTACTATCAACAACGAAGACCTCGGGTTGCGAGAGATAGATCAAATATGCCATTTATTTACACACGTTACAATCTGTTCGATGTCATCGACCATTCAATTTCGCTTAGAGCGCTAGGAAATATTTACTCGCATACAAATAGTATCTTTCGAGGTCCATTTGGTTCAAAAAAGAGATTCGTTGCGCGGGTGCGCGACGCGGATGTTGGCGCCGTCGCGTCGTGTCGCGAGACTTGTTCCTTTCGAAATTCGTCCTTCGACATGGTCAAAAGTTTCAAGTATGCGGAGAAGAAAAGGTCACAGGTGCTTCGAAAAAGTTGCTGGCAAAATATACGTGTCCGAATAAATGGTCGCCACGTTCGCGTCGCACGGTTCGTTGAACCTTTGAATGGGCGCGTCGTAAACTGTACGAACTGCCTATTACTCCAAGTTGCTTCGGATAAATGAAAGGGGCTGAATGAAACGTGACTTCGATATGTCACGTTTCTGATCGCCACTTCCAGCTGCTGTATCCACGCTGTCCGAGTCTCTGGAGAAGCTCGGTGGAGAAATATGTGAATAGTTGCGCGCGTTTATAGTATTGGTTGCGTAGGTCGAACCTGCGATTGCTCTTGAATCGTTTTGGATTTGGATACTGGCGACTAGCAATTGATAACTATAATATGCTCGAAGGACCACCTTGCCTAGGGAAACTAATGGTGGTGTCGTTAAATAGTTACTTGTTATTAGACTGTGGATTTTATCCATTTATGACATACGATAATATAGAATACATACATAGAATGTACATAATATATGTTGAATATATTTTATAATTCTTATAATAATATTGTTATTTCATTTCGCATAAGTGCACATACATGTTAATTCTGTTTAGCATGTATTTATTATATTTAGTTTATATCATGTCTGTGACATTTATGACAATCGTTCATTAATACGTTTATCGACACGTCACCCATACATGGATGACTGTGCTTTTCACAGAAGAACTAAAAAGATTAATTCTGAACGTTACGTGTCAAAGAAAATGAATTTCAATGATATACTTGAATTTCGATGAAGTTACAAAAATAAATACGACAATAAATATTTGATTATGCAATTTCCAATAGTCTGTTATTATATATATATATATGTTATATACTATGTATATTGTAATTGTGTATTGATATATGTAATATATTATGTATATTTTAAACGAAGTATATATTTGAAAAAATCAAGAAACTATATGAGCTAACCGCTATTCTCTGTGAACTAACAAATAGTCGATATACAGATAGAAATTTTCAAGAACGAATTAAAAGATAAACAACTTTTATCTGTTACTCGTTGAACAAAAATTAACATTTGATTTGCTGAATGAAATATTTCGCCGTGAACACGTGAAAATGCAACTGTACGTTCGAATAAGTATTGTAAACAAATCGGTGTACATTGACTTTTCTCATTATTCATTAATTTTGCAACTTTTCAATCCTAAAGTGTTCCTCGATCTTGATCTAATTAAAAGTAATTATTTTTATTCCTCGTCGCTAATTCGATATTTTTATTTGCTTGCAGGTAAGTCGAGATAACGTAAAATAGACGAATTAACAGCTAATGCCCAAAGGTATTTCTCATCATAGGTATTTATAATATTTACTCATTATTGACAAGAACTACTTTATAAAGGCATTCTATAGGTTATAAGTCGACTATAATAAATACATGCTGAACATAACAAAAAGGAGCGCGTACTTATGCAAAATGAAATAACAATATTATCATAGTGATTGTAGAATATATTCCACACATATATGGTTGATCCTCAAAAAAGACAGAAATCTTTGTCTTTGTTTAATCCTTTGAAACGGGATCGCAAGCTATGGTTTAGTTACATTTGTTATGAAACTACATCACTAGGCGTATTAAATTATGAAACAGATTCTAGAGTAAATACCCTAAAATAAATAACAAAAATACATAAAAAGCAATAAATCAGTAACATTCGCATCTATTCCGATTCCCCGAGTTCGTCCGGACTTAACTGTAGACACCCTGTATATTATTTTTGAATCAGCCATTTATGATGTACATTTTTCGTACGTTTTCCATATTACTGTACTGTCACAAATGCATAAAATTCGCAGTCTATTTACAAGTACTCACCTTCCTTCGATTCGTGTTTATACATTATTAGGCGAATCCAAATTTACTGAAATAAAGTTTGCGCGAACAATAGAGGGGACACGGTGTACGGTTTTGTAGCTTTCAAAGTTTCAGAAGTATCTCAATCGGTCACTTTGTACGAGTCGTCTCGTATACTCTTGGGCGTACATGCTTCCTACGTGTACACGTGCATGTATATTTATGCGCATCCCCTTGATAGCTGGCGAAGGCGAATTTCGAGTTCGCAAAATGTCACTTCCCAGAACGTCTCCATCAATTTCTCCCGGTGTAGTTACACAGAGTTCGCGCGAACTACAAGTAGCGAGATTATGTACGATATGCGTTCAGTCGGGCTGACTGGGAAATTATAATGCAATTTCCAACTAATGGAGTTAAAATAACGTTACAAGTTATCTACCGTCCGTAGTTCGAATCGATTTGTTAAGTTATTAACGCCCGTACACGGACACGCTGTTTCGCCTCTGCGCGCTGCTCTTTGCCTCGGATCAAATACCTTCCTGTCAATAATTGATTTTCATATCATTGTCCATCCTTTCGGTGCGCAACCATCTCTCTGTAAAATGGAAACCCTTGTTTCGAAGAAACTCGGTATCAAATTTTAAGAAAAGTTAGTTTCGTGAAAAACGCGTTCCAAGATTTACTTGGAATCGAGAATAAAGTTAGAATATTTTATATTTTCTCTTATTCAGCAATTCCTGACCCATGATAGAGTCCTTTCAGATTTTCATAAGATTTTCATGTTTTCATAATTTTTGTCTTTTCGAATTAGAACTGACGCTTTCCGGATATTCTTAGTAGCTCATGATTCATCGAGTGCTCTCCTTTAGTTATACGGCAGACATCCGCCTCGATACAATATTGATAGCAATTTCGCGCAACGCTTACATTTAGAACACTTATATTTAGAACTATAGTGTAATTCCCATGATAGTAGCGAGACCATCATTAACCCTTTGCGATCGTATGCATACTCTTACCCATCACATAAAAAAAACCATACTAACCTTATATTGTATTCATCTTTGTATCACTTTACACTTTTGTCTGTGTTTTTATTATTTGAAGTTGGATTCAAGGCATTTTCAATCCCAAAAGTTTTTATATTAATGACTAAAAAAATCTACTGTACTATGGTGGTTTCTGCCGTTGAACGATTATTGCCAAAAAAGTCAAAGGTGGAAGGTGGTTTGTAATTATGGTATATCCTGGGCGCCATTTTTTCCAATACACAGCACCTTTGTCTTTTTTGAACATGCCTATAAATAACAGCTCTATGTTTTTCAATTACAAAAATTCATACATATCGTGGATAAATCAACGAAGAGAACGCGATTAATTAAAATTCTTTGGGCCCAATACTTTGGGAGAAAAAAAGATCGCAAATATTGCAATAACTAAATAGTCCAACGACTTACTTTCTCTTGTTTTTACTTTCCTTATTCTTCTTTTTATATAAAATGGCGATAGTTCGCGTTTTTTTTTTTGTGGTATAATGCGATGCATGTGTTGGTGAATTTATAATTGAAGATAAGGTTGCTCGCGATGGAAGCAGTCAGTGGGTATTTCAATTGATAGAATTTCGTCATAGCGGAGATACTGTTCCTGGAACTCTGCTTTCCTCCTCGTTCCCTTCGCCTTGATTTCTCGTATTGGAAGTGTCGGTAGGAGGGGTTGTAAGGAAAATTCAGGGGATGATGTGCCTACGATGATATCGCTTTACGCGCGAATGAGCGCGAATTTCTAGTTCACGAAACATCGTCGCCGAGAAATATCTCGCCAATTTCTACCACTACCGTAGACCAAGTTTGTATCAGCGTCACGACGGCACTGTGCACGTTCAGCTACTGCAAAACGTTGTAAAATTTTAATGCAAATGTAGGGAATTGTAACGTGGCACACCTTCTCCAAGTATCGACTACCAGATTTTGAAAATCTCTTCGAATTGTAGTAGTCTCACTCTTTCAACAAAAGAAACAAACACGTTGTATTTAATATATTTAAACAGGTTGAATGTATATTTATATTTCACAAACGCATGAACATAAGATACGATAGTGAATTTATAAACGGTAACAAGTGATTCGTACATCGGATCGTATAAAGTAACTTCCGAGCATAAAGTATGAAACTTTCGATGGTTGTACCTTCCTATTGTAGTAGGAAGGACGTTGAGAAGAATTGATTCATAGAAAAAAATGCATGGTCCCATGTAAAAAAACACGAGCAAGTGCAACACATGACGTACAAGTTCTACGTTGTATAACAAGATTTTGAAAATTTAGTTTCCAGATTTTTCTATGTTTAGTTTCAACAGGGCTACCGGTTGACATATTTGTAGGATTGTTCCGTATTTCGAGCACGTTTGCTTTTACATTTCGAATAGTATCGTTTCATTTCTACTAGGAATTGCGTGCTACTACTAAACCATAATCTGATTGCATCGACTATATTTTGAATTGTTCAGATATTCCCAACCGTTCATTGATTTTTGTATTTACCAAAATACTCATGTCCTTTCTTTCCATGCACCTCGTCAATGACGAGAACATTTTTATTCGAATAATAGCTGATGAATGGAAACGCTATATGATTTTATACGCTACATTTATTCTACAGTTATTCGGATAAGCTTTTATGCATTTCAACGTGTAATGTAATTTTAGTTTATAACTCGAATTGTAAGTTTGATAGAACAAAGAAACCGTCAAAAGTAGTTTAATTTGGATAAGAATTTTGTCCATCTTCTCCGAGAGTACTTTTTCTAGAGAAAAGAGTTACAAATCTATTTTTATTTTTAACAGTTCATTCAGGTTTGACAAAGTTATTTATACGTGAACAGCAGAAAATGTGCAGTTACGTGTGAAAAGATTGAAGATAACAACGAAGATTTACAAACGAAAGTCATTGAAAGTCTAGTCATTCCCTTTTATGGACCTTAATTATTCCAATTATAATTAAAGGATTAAATATTTTACAGAGAACATAGCTTTGCATTCGGTAACTTTTGCTTACATGCTGACTTTGTAAAAGGTTACTAAAATGTCTGACCATATACGAGTCGAATCTCCTTTCACGACTGATCTGGATTAACTAAATTTCAATTGTAGCAATTAAATTCTTACGAAGCATGAATTGCATTATTGCGAAGCTTTCCATTAAAGTATAAATGTAATAAAATTGGCTTCTGAAATAAATAATGTGTTATTTAAATGCCAAGAAGACCCTATGAAGGTTTACTAAAATGTCTGACCATATACGAGTCGAAACTCCTTTCACGACTGATTTGTGAATCTACAAACGGTTGAATTGCAATGTAACGATTTTATAGTAATTTATTAAGTGAGTTAAATTGGCACCTGGAATAAATTATTTAGAATATTATTCCAAAAGGCACCGGTGGCTAATTGATATGAAATTTAGAAGATGTTATAAAGAGTGTGGAAGAATACCAAATATATAATTTTATCTTCGGGAATTAACACGTTTAAAAGATACAGATACTTTAGAGGAAGCTGCTCATTCACTGTGATCGTTTGCTTCGGACATGTTATTCTATCGTTTTACAAATTTGTTTAAATAGAAAGTTGTCTATTGTTTTTGGTGAGGGACTTCCGCTTTAATAAATTATATGTAGCTAATGCCAACGTAGTGCAATTCACGTAAGATTAATTTTTCCCATCCCAAAGACAAATAGAAATTTAAAAAACACAACCATTGCCATACAAGAAGTATTCTGTTACAAAATGACCTAAGCGCTTTTTGCAACGTACATGTAACTCGTAAATCGAAACTGAGGCTGATATAAATTTACGACTGGATACATATGTTTATGAGCTGAACAAATTTAATCCTTTCACTTCGGTACGCGTTTTACAGTTTCGTGTGTGGATTGCTGTCATGGCAACGCTGAGAGTTACATTTTTATGACGGGACGACTCTGTGACGTTTCATTTTTTATTTAGTTTAACGTTTAAATATTTCACTGCTGTTGACATGAAAGAGCAAACTGGCATTACGCTCCTCGACGCGATGTTCCATTTTAATCAATCCACGTGCGTATCGTCGAAATAATTAATGAGATCAAAGAAGGACGTGAGTTGAAGAGTTCGCAGCCGGATATTACGGATTAATTACTGATACGGGAGTACCTACGTCGCGTACAGTTATTATTCAAAAAAGAATTCCGCATACGTTATAAAATACGTCGTAGTTTTACAAGGAAATTAATCAGTCCTTTAATTAAAACGCGAATACGAAAGGCAGAATTATATTATGAAATACGTATTACATTCGTTTGTCAGGTGCTCGGTTATTTGCGACGATACTCGGTCTATGTTTGCTCTAGTGGACGTGATTAGTTGACTAAATTTGCCACAACTGGTCAAATGTTTCAAACTTTTGTATACAGATTTTATATACAACATATAAACTGTATATAATGTTTCTTTCCTTTTTCATTTAACGTCGCGTCAATCTTTGGTTATTAGCGGCTGTCTTTTATATAATTGTTTTTTTTTATAAAAAATATGATTCCGAAAAGTTAAGAGTAAATAAAATCTTAAAATATGAATGATATAAGGTTGTCCCAAAAGTTTCTTTCGCTTTATTAATAAGTAATACGATGCACGATATTTTCTGTTTCATGTTACATTACTGAATTGTGCACGATTCATTTTGCTCCATTGCTGTTACAACATGAATATATATGAAATTAGATTGTTTATTTATATAAGCGCGACCACATCGAATAATTGAGTGCAACTCGCGAAAAAAACTTTCGGGACAATCTAATACAAACGCGACTTAGGCTCTTTTCGTTTACGGCATCGAAAATAGAGTTTCAAGTTGACTTTGAAATGACCTTGAAAATGAGGTTCAACATTAGATCCAAGGTCGCCATTGGATTCCTCGTTGCAAGTTACCTAAAGTGTGACCTTTCTTTTCTTTTTTTTCTCACTAAACTCGCGAGATATCTACGGGTTTTCATACTTTTTCCCCACCCTGTATATAAGCTCTTTGCGGTCAGAAGGTTAATGAGACTTACCGTGCTAACGTGAACCATTTTTTAACCGACTTCGAAAAAGGAGGAGGTTACTCAATTCGCCATGTATATTTTTGTTTTGTGTGTATGTTACCTCCGTACGCCCACACGGCTCGACCGATCGAGATGAAACCTCTTGCATCTTGTATAATCGTTCTCCTGTGCAATCATATTTTACCAGCGAACGATACGAGTATTTGTCCGATAAAGAAGCAGAGCTTCTAATTGAATTATTTGCCCCGCCTCGGAGTTCCCACGACGATGCAAAAATTCGCTGCGCAGAGAAAAAGCGGCGTATAAAACATACGGCACGTCGAAGCATCGCGGTATCAAAATTTCATCTCGAACAGAGCTGGTTCGATTCTCAGCGTGTGTCTGTAAATATGTGGCTTCCAGTTTCCGTAGCACCTGCAGTGCATTGCAGCCCGTTCACCGGAATTTGCGGGGCCTTGCGGTCGTACGGCTCTAAATAATCCTCGAGTTGGTAATATCACTTGGTCCACTAAATTTCCGCCGGCTAAATAGCAAGAGACTGTCGGTACAGCGCCGGCTGCTAGGCACAGTGAGAAATGTCTTATCCTCTCGGAGGATTATAGCTTAGCACGCATAATCGTCGTAATGAAATTTAAACTGGTGGGTCGGTGTGAAGCATTAAATGCAAGTTTCGCCGAGGGGAACCGTTTTGTGCGCGAATAGCTATCGCGAGTGCTTTAAATTGAAAGGATCGCGCCCGCTCAATGGAACGAATTCAAAAGGGCCTATGAAACCCTCGCACGAGCGTTTATACGAATAACATTCTTTCGAAACAGAGTTATGGTCAGTGAAACGGACGCAAGTGTGACTAACTGGTCGTGGATAGGTTGTATAGAATGTTACAAAAGAGGAGTTTAGAATTTTCAAAAGAGATAGTAACAAATTAGTATTTTTGGTATTATAAACAATTGTCGGGCTTGGTTGAAGCTTTTGGTTGCTAATATTAGGCGTAGAGATAAATTCTGTCTCTTTATATTTACGCAGTCGTAACTCTTGTTTAAGTAGAGATATTTTATCGTTATTTTGTTAGGTTAGAGTCCTAAGATCTCTAAGTCCTTAATCGCCATTACGGTGAATATAGATACATAACTCAAGTCTCAATTTGATGGCCATTACAATGTGTCTATACAGAAAGTTCAGTAGTCACCAAACTTCGTCTATTGTCATTCTTCTAACAGATTAGACCAACAAATTTAAACTTTTTTTAAATTCCGCGATATCCACTAGGTGACTCTTATAGGGTTCCTCGTCCTAAATACGAATCTGAAAGTGAAATTGCTCCATCGCCCTTAGATTTCGAGAAATTCGCGATTTTGTAAATACGGTCGATTTTGAGAGAAAACATAATACTACTTGAAAACTACCAACGCTAGAAAGTTCTATTTAGTCTTAAAAGATAGAGGAGTGTTTTCTGAATATGAAGACATATTCCTTCAGAATTATCTGCTCTTTTGAATGCCTGTAAATGAACACCGAAGTTCAAGAAGTTTGCGACGCTAGTACTTTTCACGAAATACTTTTGTATTTTTATGATAAGTTATTCGTCTAGGTCGAATTTACTATGCATTGTGGGATTCTGCAAACATTTCTGAAGAGAAAACCATTCGCGGTAAATGTTGAAACGTTTTCTAGTTCGTACAGATCCAGAAAATATTAATTTAGAACGCACGAATTCTGTTTGCCGGCGCGCAGGCTTCGCTCGCTTTATATCGGTGAATCAGGACCGTCGTCATGCGTTCTGCACAATCGTCGCCACGTGCTTGAATAATAACCATCAAATTCTCGTAACTTTGTTAAATCTCGCCCCACATTGACGAATAGAAAACCATTTTGAAGCTTAATGTTTCTACTTTTCGATACTTTAATCTTTTGTTATTTAAGTTAGTGTTTGGGGGGTAAACTCTGCTCTAAAGAGAGATTTTTTATAGGTAGCAGTTTTCATTAAAAATTAACAACAAAATATACAATTACAGATTGAATTAATTGTTAAATAATTCAATTTAGATTTAAATAAAGTTTGCTCACTACCAAATTAGCAAAAGTCGAATAATTGAAGGTACAAAAACGGGAAATTAATGATTCAAATTTAAACAGTGGAAAATTGTCTCCGTTTTGTTGAGTTCCAGTATAAATGAAATATTAAAAATGAAGAATTACTTCGGCCCTGACTGACCGACACATAGCGAGCAATGGCTGTGCAGCGGCAAAACACCGTTCATGCGTTCCGAGTTGACGTTTTGTCAAACCGTATGGATTAGAAACCGTTCCAACATTTGCCGCTGGTGGTTTTCTCTTCAGAAATGTTTGCGGAATCCGATAACGTAGTGTGAAATCGACCTAGGTGAATAACTCTTCATTAAAATACAAAAGTATTTCGTGAAAAATTCACGCATCATCACCTTTTTGAAATTCGCTGTTCATTTACAGGCATTCAAAGGAGCAGATAATTCTAAAGGAATATGTCTTCATATTCAGAAAACACTCCTCTATCTTTTAAGACTAAATACAACTTTCTAGCGTTCGTAGTTTTCAAGTAGTACTACGTTTTCTCTAAAAATCGACCGTTTTTACAAAATCTCGTATTTCTCGAAAACTAAGGGCGATGGAGCAATTTCACTTTCGGATTCGTATTTAGGACGAGGAACCCTATAAGAATCACCTAGTGGATATCGTGGAAAAAAAATCGTGTTAGACAGTGTTATAAGCGTGCTTGAAAATTATTAGGTGTAGAAATGAATTATTTGTCTTTACATTCGATCATTCATGATTATGGTTTACGTATAAATATTTACTTGGAGTCCTGGGAAAATATTTGAGCTCCATGGTCTATAATTTAAAAACATATAAATATTTACTCACCATTTTGTTACAGTATCAATCTTGGTATAATAATAACGAAATGAACAGATTGCATCGATATTTTGTTTCTGCAACAATATGTGCTCTTTTGAAGTGTGTGTAAATGGTGAGGTTGCTTTAAAGTACCATGGAGCAAAAAAAAAAAATTCTACGTTATTGTCGAAAAATTAAATATAATACAAATATGTTATAATTTTGTCCGGTACCGTATTAGTCGTTTTTCATTCGTCACTCGAATTGTGGCGCGAAAGCCAGTGGCGAGCGAGGGTCGCCTCTCAAGTGCAAAGGGTTAATCTAGCGAATTTCCGCGAATACCCGGATGGTTTAATGAAATTTGAACCCGGTGGATCTACTCGTGGTACAGAACTCGACTCTGCAACCCTGCTGCTACCAGTATATACATAACCCTGGAATCTCAACCTTAAGTCCCGCACTTACCCTGAAAGACAAATTTCCCGTGGTATTCTAAGGAACGGCGTAACCTTGTTCGCATGTTTCGGTAATCCCACTTGTAATCGTCACTATGTACGAAGAGATGGAAGGAAAATCTTGTTAAACTGTTTGCTCCTAGTAATACATCCTAATGCATCACGTGTTACATCCTTTGTGCTGATTTTAGCATCTGACGGATGGCTGTAGCGCACTCGAATCACGTTGTCTAGATCACTGGGCCAGATTCTCTTTACGATAGAAGAAGACGGTAGAACGTCGATTATCCGTATTAATTGGGAGACAAATTCATTAGGGTAATCGCGGTCTGAGAAAATCACATTCTCTCGAAAGAAAATCCTCGAAAAGAACGGAAAAATTGACCTTGTAGATTGGAACACTCCCTCGAAGCCAAAATTTAATAGACGAGATTTTTCGATAAACAATTATTACATTTTTAGTATCATTAAACTATTTTTGACTGTGAAAGTATAACAATGCTTCACGTACTTTTTCGTTGTGTGAAATTTTACTTTGTTCTTGTCCTCCAATAAACGTGTTAAAGTCAGTGGACGATTTTCCGTACGAGTGGAATTTGAATTTTTACGCGATTGCGGAAATCGAATGTAACAGCGTTTGCATGTTCGGGTAATCCTGGGCGAAAAAAGGGATGAAAGAAAATCCCGACAGAGTCCACACATCCTGCAAGATTCGGTCGATATATCGTGTTGATTCTTCGCTTCTAAGGAACACCCATAACTTGATGTTTCCATTGGTTTTCAAATTTTTAGAGAAGCTACTTGCTAGAGAAAATTCGTTTTTATTAACGATTAGTGACAAAATCTTTTGTCATAGTATTTGTAGGTATATAGTTTTTCAAAAAATTTGTTGATCACAGACGAGTACAAAGTATATACAAAGTCGTAAACGATTTTTTTTATAAAGGGATGTTAGGATTTTGCATTTTTTTTAATAACGAAATGCACTTGTCAGAATAATCGTGGTAGGCAATTAAATGACATCGTCTGTCGCGTTTCATTTGTAATCATTAAAATATTAACAATAGTATACATGTTACACCGTTTAGGAGATAAGACAAATTTTTATTTAACCTTAAATTCTTTTTATCCATCTACGAAAATATGAATTTGCATAAATATCCGCCGTCTATTAATCACACGTACCTTCATTTTCAAAAAGTATCGAATATAGTCTGTGTCATTTATGTTTTATAAAAGAAGCAATATGATACAGCCTCTTTTAGAGAACCCTTTGTGATGCTTGAAGAATCGTGCATAACATCAGATTTGATTTTGGACCACCTAACCGATGCTTTCGGTTATTACTATTGACTAATACGCGATGTGTTGTACAATGCACGAATTGTTGCGTAATATGCATTGCTTGTAGATAGTAGCATCGGAATTAATTATCATGAAATGTTGAACTGTTTGCAATACCAACTTTTGGAATTTATTAATGGTCAACGGTGATACTGGTTGTATAAATAATAAAGATAAATAATTCTAGAGTGATTAAGAAACGTCAAGAACAATGAAAATATTTCGTCCTAGTATCTGAATGTAAATTCTGTTAAAATTGCGTTTTGATATAATATTAGCATTTCGACTATGATTATTGGCCATTTCCTGGAATAACATTTGTAATCAATAGTAGTTTATGTTTACTGAAAATGTAATAATATATGAATAATTTGAATATAATAGAGATACGCAAATTTGGATCAACAATTGCGTACAATTAAAGCTAAGAACTTGTGATATACCCATGACAATTTTCTGTAATAATTTAATAAAACAAAAAAAAGTTAAAATTATTTAGTACGAGGGAATATGTTTAACTTCTAATACTTAATGAAAGAATTTGCACATTTTTTCTCAACGCAAATCTTACGAGTGGCCACTTCTGATGTAATTAAGTTACATTGAGAAGAGTCACGATGAGTGAAAAATATTTCCTTTATGCTTGTTACCATGTTTCGGTAAATACAGCTCGAATGATGCGAAAAATACATCATTACGTCATTAATAAATGGACAAGGCGACTTTAAATTACTGTTACACATGTGCTTAGGCACCAGTTAACTCGCTCAAGAGGGACGTGACACATGTGCGTTTTCTTCGGTGTTCCAAATGCACAGTTTCCTCTTTTGCACGTTTCATAGTTTCAGAAATTCTTGCCATTATTTAGAAACGCTCATGGGGTACTTGGAAACATTTGCTTCTGGATAAATCGGTTCTGTTCAAGAATTTTTTTATAGATTACATGTCAATGGTGTTACATCTGGCTTTCAATTCTATCGTGCGCAATGTGGCATATTTGCATTACCTCGAATGTACAACGATAACCATACGTTACAAGAATATCGGGCTGTGTACGAAAATGTGTTCATGTATGTTATTTTTTCATGACTTTGTCACATATAATATATTATCGACACGTAATAATTATTCAAAAGTTAGAAAAGATTCTTTTTACAATTTTTCCTCGATTTCTGGCATTATTCAGAGAAACGGAATTGCAGTTAAAGTATTCATAGTACTGATCGAAAAACATATTAAATCAGGGAAATAATGAAACATAAACGATCATGACATATTTAAGAAACTAAAAATGCGACGCTGCTATTTGTATTTTTCGCCATGGGGCGGCGCAGTGGTACACGCCATCTGATAGACACGCGAGCATGAGCCACCGGTGGTACACGCCGCGGCGTGAACGTGTTAAATAACCGCAAACGCCTAATACAACATTAACGCTTTCTTTTGCAATCTAAAGGCTGCAGTTCTTTCCAATCTGATCCCAACGAGTGAATGCGTCGTAGCGAGTTTAACGAGAATACCGTCCGAATGAATTAAGGAAAGAGAAGTGTCTCCTCCAATGAATAGTGTAACAACGTTAAATCGCGTTATCATAAAAACAGAAAGACGGGATTTTCGCCGGCGTTCTTTCTACTCCGTTGGCGATATTATGCCGTCGAAGACCGAGAGATTAAATTTACTTTTCACTTTCGCCGAATTAAAATCCATTCTCATAAGCGCCGTCTCGGGGAGTCCGGCGCGGCGTGACGTTTAACTTCGGACAAAACAATGAATCGTAACTTTTGATTAAGACGTCCGAATTAAGTCTTTCGCGATGAAAGGAGCCCAGCGAGGAGAAGGTGGGTAAAAGGGAACCGTCGCGTCGCGGCGACGGAGAGAAAAAAAAGGAATTTACGTTCCAACTGCGCGTCGACGCGGCCAGACGAGGGCGCGGAAAAGAGGAAGACCGGGACAGAGGGAATGAAACTTGTGAAAAACTCCGTCTTCGTCTCTCAGCTGGTGAAAATTGAACTGTCGCGAGTTATATAGGAAAACCGGTTTCCTCGCTTCTGCAGTCTGTACTTCTTGCGGCCAGACTAACTGACTTTCTGACCGTGCGATCGAAAGCTAGCCTACGAATGACGTTCCCTCCCTTTTCTTGCTGTCGAACCCGAACGACCGAGCCCGAGCATTCGAGCTTAACATTTTCTCAGTTCGATACTTTTCGGTCATGATAACTTAACAAACGGAGCTGTTGCGCGAAAGATGGTCGACGTAAATTCTTTTCGAATGTACACTCCGTAGGAAAACGACGAGATATCTGGATAGAACATCGTGGAAGACTCTGCACCAGGGAAAAACTTACAGGTCCTCGATCATAGATTGAACGACAGTGGTTGAAAATCGGTGTTCCGTTTACAACGCGATTCGAATACGCGAATCCGCGGGGTTGTAAGGTCCCCGTTACTGTGAGAGTACGTCGAAGACTCGGACGTCGCACGCCAAGTTAATTTTGTACGACTCGTTAGTTTATTTGTGAGGATTTTGAAGATACTCGTAGAAGAGCGTGCGAGATTCCGACTTCCATGATCGACCTCAGGAACCTCCTTAGCGAGAGGGTGGACTTCCCTTTTCTTTCGCTATTTCTCAAATCACACCCATAGGATCCTGTTTTGGTAGGAGGTCCTTGGTGTTGCCAATCACGGAAGTCCTTTTAAAGAGAAGAAAGTTGCAACGCCTTCGCATCATTCTGCCCGTGAAGTTGATTTTCTCAAGAGCACCAAATGTGCAAGGCGCGCAAATGCTGTAAATCTAAGCGAAAGATTTACGTTCGATTAGGCGCGTGCTGTCGCGTAATAAGGCAATAAACGGCCAAACTATAGGAAAACATTTGGTCTCAAACATGCTTGACAACCCTACAGTTGGCTGCCGCATGGTCGGAGCGCCTGTGGCCCGAAAGTTCCGAATGTACCCTCTTTTATGACTCTCAAGTAAGCACTGAGTCGTCTTACCTGAGAAGTCGTTGAGGTCGAGATGGTCCGTTAAATCTAGAATGCGCAATACGCAACAATCGGCTTACTAGAATACAGGAAAGGTGAAACTAATTTATTATCAACGCAAAACTAATCTCATAGTTCAGCGAATAGTGTAATCAAACACAAAGCCTGTCCCCTAGCTGAGCGACTAATGCAATCAAACGGTTCAGTTAAGCAAAGGGTTAAGTATTGTCTCTTGCTCAGAAGTTGGCGTGCCAGTTTGATTGGCTGTCGCGTAACGACACCTTTAAGGTCGGTTCAGACTATACGACACGGACCGTCACGTTCCAGGAACGACACGTACCGGCACCGACACGACAAAACATTCAAACACGCGTTTTAATGGAACTATTCACACTATTCCCGTTGACGGAATGTTCAGGTCGGTGTCTGTTAAGTGTGAATAGTTCCGTTAAAACGCGTGTTTGAATGTTTTGTCGTGTCGTATAGTCTGAATCGACCTTTAGGCCGATCGCACACGAGCGCAACCGATCAGTTTCAAACCACTGTGAATCTAGTTGCATGCGACCGTGGATCTAGGTAAAACAAAGAGCGCAAACGGTTTCCAACACTAATTTCAAATCGGTCGCGCCCCGTGTGAGATCCGCCTAAGGCCGATTTGAAATTAGTGTTTCCAACCGTTTGCGCTCTTTGTTTTACCTACTCCGCTATCTTTGTTTTACCTAGATTCACGGTCGCATGCAACTAGATTCAGAGTGGTTTGAAACTGATCGGTTGCGGCCGTGTGCGATCGGCCTTACCCGCACGCATTTTCGGTGTTGGCCGAGGCAAAAGCTACCGCGTGACGAAGCCCGTGACCAAGATAGAGCGAAAGAGCAATAGTAACTATTTGGCGTTAACCCTCAAACATTGGACGCTCGCACGAACGTCCGACGTTTCCACCGATTGAAACATAACCTCTCTTCATTAATAATGCTTTTGCCACAAGTTTGTGAGGTAATTAATTAAACTGAGAATTAATAATACTAGTAAATTGATTTTCCTCTCCACGTTTATTTTCGATTAATGTTTAAGCACGGATCGTTGGTAGTTCCAGTGTTAAACCTCCAGTGTTATATTTTGCAGTGTCACCTGGAATTTCATGTAAAAATGAAATCAGGTGCAATGCTTATGCAAAATACTCGGCAAAGAGATCCCTTCGACGATGATTTCGCGAAACTTGGTTTACCGATTAAAACCAACGAGATATCCGATGAATTCAGGAAGCTCACTGCGCTGGACGGTAAAAAATTTTATGCGGACAAGATAGAATCGTCTAGAGCAGGCATATCAAAATGTCAATCACGAATATTTTTTTATCATTGTAGAAACGCGAAGTGACGGTTATAATAGTAGAATAGCAGTTTTTTTATTATATAAAACTGGACAAGGTTACTCTTTAACATTCGAACAAAATTAAGTATGTTTGAATTCAGACAAATTAGTTGTAAATTTTAATTTGTAGTACTGGCTAGAGAAGAATGAGAATATCAGAGAGCGTAAAACAAACAAGTGTCAAATAAAATTCTTGATAGATATGCTTAGTAAATCGTGGTTGAGTCGGAATTTCTTTGACGAAAACATGTTTGTTTTATGATGTTTTATAGAAAAAAGAGAACACGTGTTATTATTATGAATAAATATGAGTAACTGGTGTTCTCTGAAGAGTTTTTAACTAAAATACATAATTTCTATCAATACTTGGGTGTAACATCTACATTTTACTTTCGTTATAATTGAATGAAAATATAAATCAAATGACGTAGTAGTAGTTCCAACAGTAAAAGATACGAGATACTTCGAATATAGGAGACCTACACAAGGAAAACAAATTCTGACTTCTAAAGTCATATTTGTTAATTATTATTTATTTATAATATTATACCATTAAATACAAAACTATGGACGAAAGATACTCCAAAAGCGTCAAAGAATATTTAAAATATGACGAGTAACAAAGTAACTCGAACTGTAAAGGATTTCCAAACGAGGCTTTAGGATTTTATTATTTAATGAAACACAAATGGTATGGAATATAATATTTTACCAGCGTTCACCAGAGCTACGCCGACGAACGTATTTCGTTACAAACACCAAAATCCTAAAATTTCGTTTGAAAATTCTTCGCTATTCGAATATCTTCATTACTGGTTATGTTTGAAATATTTTTGGGAAACTTATTTTCCAAAGCTCTCTTTTTACAAAAATATAGCCCACCCTCTCGAGTACTTACAAAACAAAATCTGTTCGACTTTGATTACTATCACTGTTATTCTCTATATTTAGAATATCACTTCGACATTTCTGAAATATTTTTGGGGAATGTATTTTCAAAGATCCTCCACTGTTAATTACAACGCACGTTGCCTCTCTCGAGTGCTTACAAACAAAATCGGCTCTACTCTGATTACTCTTGCAGGCCAATCGACTTTCGTTAATGATTAGCTTCGGTTAATGGGATACTTGCAGCAAGAAGGGAATTAGAAAGATACGATCAGACTATATACGGGAGAAAATGAACGAGCGAGCGAGGAAGAGAGAGAGAGAGAGAGAGAGAGAGAGAGGGAGATTTAAGTAGGCATGGCCTCTAGTAATCCAGGCGTTTTCGTCCATGAATCCCTTAAACTTTCGATGCTATCTGCGTAAGAGGATTTTTTATTGGAAACTGAAAGGAGAATTAAAACGTATTTCGTTCTCGACGGATAAACAATTTGTTCTGGTTTCGATGTACTTATTTACGCGATCCGTTTATATAGTCACGAACTTTAAATAAAATAATATATTTTATCGTAAATAACTCTTGGTAATGATTAAAACAAAAACATAATGCACTTTCTATTTAGCATAAAGCAAAATTACAGAGTCCCGAGGGATTTTATTCCATTTCTCATTTAAAGTCTATTGTATCTGGTGTATGTTCGTACAATCGTTTCGGGAATGTAATTATGTATTACGAGTAAGAATAAATCAGGAAAATTTACAAATAATGTCTGATTCAAATGATATGTAAACAATGTAAACCAAATATGTAATAATAAATACGAGGTAGCCGTATCGGAAAACGTAAAGAAGTATTTCAAAAAATTCTTGTTACGCGGCGATAAAAAATCTGCATACGCCCGTAATTATCTCGGGAAATATTCAGTTTTACCAGCTTTCTTTTACGATGCTTTTACATGCAAAATAGAAAGGGTCGATCCACATAACAAAGCATACCTTCCCATTATTTAAAAATGTGGAACTAGAGTTTGCAGGTGCATCGTTGTAATTATTACGTTTCGCGATGTTTCTATTCAAGTCACCTGGAATTTCTTAAAATAATTCATTAAAATCAAATTTATCGCAATACGTCCTAAACTCCAGACTCTTTGGGGTGATTATGGTTTTTCGCACTATTAGGAATATTATAACGCTTTTACATGAGGCAACTGTGTATATATATATATATATTTTAACTTTGAAACTGAAATTATAAATAATCTTTCACTGTAGACTTGGATAAATTGCAATGTCTAGTAGGTTTTCTTGTAATCGATTTAAAATTGCACGTGTTTTACAAGGCTCGTGCTACTTTCTTAACTATATTAATATTTATTTGCCAAAGTCGAATTCAGACATGATACACTTTGAGATATGATCAACTACTGGGTACTTTAGTTTATATTCGAATGGAAAATGAACAAAAAAATATCCGAAACCTGAATGGAAAGCAACGAAAACTCGTTCCTGTATGAAACGTGTTAGCCATCATATTACCCAGAAATGGGTGCCAGAACTTTTCAATAAGGAACATAAAAAATTAATTTGGAATGTTCTTAAAATGTGAATAAATATATATGCGAAACCATTTATAAAAATTCAATATAGATTAAAAAAAAAAGGATCCTCAGAAAGAATTAAAAATTGATGCTCTAGACTAGAATACCCTCATAATGTCTATTTACACATATCCGTAACGTGTCCGTTCCGTATCCGTACCGTATCAATAACGTCACGGAACGGTGTCAGACGTGTGTGAACATGCCCGATCGAAAACAACAGAAGAATATTTAAAATCACCGACACCGATGGAACATTACGGAACTGAACGAATACGGAACTGACACGTCATGTGTAAATAGACCTTTAAACGTAACAGTAATTATCTAATTTGAATGGTCTCGAGACAAAACGTTAACTCGTTAGAAATTTTCTCGAGTTTTAATTTGGCAGCGAGCGCGTTAAGAGAACGCGAATCGTTTGAATGACTGGGCAGCAATGAACATTTATTACCTACCACGTATTTTTACGAGGTGGAGCCAGCTTTTGTTTGATAGTTTCTGGCTTCTAACCGGGGAAATAATGGGCTCCGAACAGCCGGGATTTTCGTAGTCGATAGTTTACAAGTTGGCCTGAAACTTGTTGCGAACGCCACTCCCGTTGAAAAGTTCGCGCACGCAGGAGGAACGCTCCGCTCGAGAAGTATCGTTGATTACTCGGGGGAAGAATCACGCGCGCATGATCTAAAATCGGTACAATGGGACAACGGCGCGGGGATGAAAGTCGCAAAATGGGCCGGGATTACAGTCCAATTACGAACTCTTAAACGAGATGGCCGCTTTGTGCGGCGTTGTGTCCTTAGGTAATAGGGAACTCGCGATGAGAGGGAAGTTGAACAAATATTACGAAACGGGCATGCGAAATTAGAAGGAAATTGAACTCGCAGTCAAAGTGCAGCCCTCGTGTAACCAACATTGCTAATTTCACAGACAACTTTGCGCGTACTTGCGATATAACGTTGCCGCATGTTTTCGTGAAAAGAGATACTAGCAAAATTTAGACGTCCACTCCTTCCTTGCCACATCGCACTCGTATCCCAATATATCGCATTAATGCCAAACTATTACTTGCTTGTGAAGAGATGTCATCAATTGTCACGAAAAACGCTTAAACAATGGCCAATTATAGTTACGTAACATTTATTATCCTAGAGGTGAAACGCCATTAAATGTAATCACAAAATCTACTTCCATTACAGTCCACAGCAGACCTGAACAGGTTAAATCGCCAAATGAAATTCTTAATTGAAATATGCTTTTGCGTGTACATTAGTAGAATGAATGTTCTCGTGGAACCGTAGAAACGGGAAAAGTACGCGAAACAATTGGATTTATCCGATTTAACCTTATTGCGTGTATTTCTTTTATCTCCTGCTCGAAAGTTTTGCTTTCTTCGAAACTTTTCTTTTTCCCCTCTTATAACTTGTAAAGCTTCGTGTCGGTATCTGTGCCGCTATCGAAGAAAATTTCTAATCGAAACCATATGCGACACTGTCTGGAAGTTTTCTTTATTCTTGTTCGCTCGGTCGTTCTTTACGGGACGTTTATATCGTTCTGTCGTGCAGTTTTATACAACACTGGGGAAAATGATAGAGCAAGTGATATATTTGAATACTTCGCGCAATTAAAGGGTTTACACCACCCTGGCCATGGGAATTTTCAGGCTTTTTCAAGAATTTTTAATGAAGCGACAACAAGATTTTATGTACATTAATGTACATCGATGTAGGATTTCGGGATCGATCGAGGGTGGCAAATAATTAAGACGCACGAGGAATGTTAAACAGGATGTCTTTGAATAATAAAATTGATATATATATATATATATATATATATATATATAAAATAAAATATATAACAAATATAATAATATAAAATAAATATATAAAATATATAAAAAGATTGATGCAGTACGTCTGTACGCTACCATCGTTACAGAGAGTACAGGCTTAATTAGTTTCCTAAATATTGGACCACTACATTTCAAATGTTTTCCATATAAGTAAGCTATAAATCCATAAAATTCGCAGTCTACGAAGTTTTGTTCTTGCGAACGATGCGTGTCGATAAAGATTATGGATTATGGAGGAAAATTTTTGACGAGGGTATTGTCTACTGGTAGCACTCGTACGTCTGATAAACAACAGCATGTAATTATGATAAATGACGTGTAGTAAACCCGAGGATTTGCTTAATCGATATTTAGCTTAGCCGAGTATATCGCTTACCCTAATTACGTACATACGAACTTTTACGTGCACGTAATATGGTCGTGTACAAATGTATCCATTAAAGGTTCGCTTTACCTATAAATTTTTCAGATAAAAGATTTCATCGTTTACATCATTTTTCCATCGAGCTCTTTAATTTCGTTTTGTCACTTACGTGTTTACCTCTGTGCTCGTAAAACTTTTCGTTTTCACTATTACGTATTAAAATGATTGTTCGCTGTCGGATATTTGTTTTGCTCGTTAGTATTTTACGGTGAATAATTTCGCAAATTGGCTTTATTAAACAAACATCAACACGAACGGTTACATACTTCCCGCGCGATTCATCGTGAAATTAGTTTGAAGTAGCACTGTTTACCTGAATTCAATCGATTAACCCTTTCACTGCGGGACAATTTTTGTTGGAGCTTCTAAGCTACGAGTTACGATCGTAATTTTTACAAATTGATATCCTTACAGGGAATAACAAAGCAAAACATTTTTATGCTTGTAGTTTTTAGTTTCTAAAAGTAAGAATTTAAAAGATTAATTTCTTTTTCTCGATATTCAATTACATTTTAAAATATACATCGCTGTAACTTGGCCAAACGTTATCGAAATTTCCTAGACACGTTCTTCGAGGTGAAAGGTTTAAATTTCGGTAGTAATTAGGTATACGCAGCCTTGATTGTAGTGGTAATGTTGTTAAATGAATCTACAGTTTGAATTACATTAGTTGAGCTGGGCTGGATTTCGTTAACCGAGGAGACATATTTCCAGGACAACAACTTGGTAACCGCTTTTCAAAGGTTTGGGTTTCATTGATATACCAAAGGATGTAAGAACCCTTTTCACCGAGTTCTCGCGAGTATTTAGTCTCGAGCTCGCGACGCGCAATTGTCGCTTCGTTACCTGTATAAAACAACTTCCGAGGTTGCGACGTTCCAACATCATCTTAAAATAAATAACATCGTTCCTCTTATGCCATAAATTCTGTAATACGTAGTTACCTAAAGTATACATTTATTTTTGTTTTCAATCCGAAGCGTCGTAAAATTATTTTTAGTTACTTCTTTTTTATCCGTATAATGAAACGAAGACAAAATAAATTTTACAATTTTATGAACGAAGAAACTACGTAAACGAACATAAATTTAACATCTTGGAAAAATTGTTTTGGCGTGTTACTTAATTCGTTACCAATTTAAATATTTCTGCACACGTTATTTAAGACCATCCAATAGATCGATATCGATGGAAACAAGTATACTTGAAATGTCAGCAGGTTTAGTGCAAAACCGCTTTTGTACAGGCATGCGAATTCATGTTACTAAAACATAAAACTCCGTAATTTAAAAACAAGTTTGCCAGACTGGGAAACATACATTTATGTATATGTACTTATCCTTTTCAAGCGCTGCAATACTAAGTTACACTCCGAACGTATGAAATAACTTGGGTATGATTTCGCAGCGTGTTTGCGGCGTGAACCATTATTAAGAGATTTGTTCTTTCTTTCCCGCTGAGAGTACTTTTTCCATAGAGCTGTCGACTGGTTCCTTCAGACTCCAGAATGACAGTTCCATTTGCGGCGTTCAGACGAAACGCCTCGCGAGAGAAGAAAATATGTTTCAAAACACAGTACCCGAACAGTGTACGTGCTTTATTTTTTACTTATGCACGATGCTTGCAATCTAATATTTGCGACTGTTAAAGTTTTCACTGAGTCGTACAAGTTTCTTAAAACTTGAAACATTATTAACACTTTGTATATAATCAACTTGATAGTTTACGAACGTTACTGATTGGAAAGAACTTTATATATTAGGTTGTCTCAAAAGTTTCTTTCGCGACTTATACTTAGGTATTTTGTCTGGCAGTGGTTATAAAATATATAATACTATATATATTTTTTTATTATTATATAATTATATTTAAAATTAATTATACATGTATATCGTATTATTTATATGATATGTAGAGTATACAAATAAATAATCTAATTTCTCAGAAGTTGATGTTATGTTTTTTTCTTAAAAGTTTTTAGTCATCATCTAACTATCGTGGAGGACATTTCACTCGTTTTGAAGAATTCTTCACGTCGTTTTGGGTGCCTTTAACCACGGAAAATCAAAGAAAGTGACATGTAATCGCACGTAGTCGTAGTAAAACAAATTATTAATGTTCTGTGGGATGTTCTACCCCATTCTCCGTACTTTATTCTTTTTATTAATGAATTCTCTTCATGGTAAAAGATTTAGTTCAGTAAGTGCAACAAAGATGCACTTGGAACAATATTCCTATAACAACATAAAACATAGAAACTTTTGGAACAACCTAATGACTAAGAAACACATTATTTACACGAGTATTGATTTATCATTTTTATAAAAATGAATAAACATATTTTACAGACAACAATTAGTAACGAATGGTAACGTTTAGTCCAGTCTAAGAATAGTCTAGTCTTGCACTAAAAAATGCTTTAAGCGAAAACGTCTGAAATTAATTGTGACAAGTGATTAATTTGGCTCCCTTGTAAACTTGATTCTCCTCGAACAGAGCGTGTACTACTACAGGATTGACAGTTGAGAGATTTATACGCGGTAGGATCGGGTGCTTAGTATCGATCACGGATAGTTCGCTACACTAAGGAAAAATTTAATTGGCTGTCGAGGAATAAATTGCAGCGTCTAACGGACAACAATATTCCTTAATTAACAAAGATATCTGCCTTATCAACGCATCTTAAAGGTAAAGTGCATTCATGAAACTTTGAGGCACTATCACCTAATCGTATCAGCCAATTGACTCATGGCTTTGTACGTCGTTGTTCGGCGTAGAGCGTAACACAGAATACAATGGAATAGATTTTTTACAGCGATTCGTGTGCAACATTGATCCAATCTATCCTGTTTCCATTGGTCTGCGCTTTTATCCGGTGCAGTGTATCCGTGTATCTTCGTATCTTCACACAGAAAAACGTGTGATCGTATTTCTCTTATCATATTTCTTTTCTTTTGTCTAATAACGAACGCGTTGCTTCTATTTGGTCGGTAAGCTTTACGTGCTGTGCGCAATGAACCCCGCGATGTCCGTTTTCTTTTTACATAGGGTTTATGTCAACTAAAAATGCTTTGAAATCAAAGTATCCATATCCAAGGACTTTCCGACACATTTAACATATATTGGTTTCTTACTTCCAATGTTTACTTCCTGAAATTTATTAACTGCGTTGTCAGTTGTTTACTCTTATAATGCTTCATTTTGGGAAACAGACAGGTCTTTTAATATACCTTTTGATAGTTCGCAGATAAGCAGCGGTGACGTTGATTTGACTTGTAGAATTGTGTAAATAAAGCCTAATTGGACAAGACTAATTAAAGACTGATGAAAACTTGATTGCACCTCGAAGGTAGCCGAACTCATCGAAGCCTGATCGCTTCTGATTATAACTATATTGGTACTAGTTGACAATTGGAGCCTGTGTCTCACTTAAGCTTCTTAGTAACTTGCTTTTAAGCTTCCAGTTTCGGAAAGGGGCTTTCCTTCTATTGTGGTATTAGGACGCATTTCGTAGAGGAGTAACGAAAAAATTGGACAATTTCTCCCTTTGGGGAATGCTGTGGTTATTCGTGGAAGTGTCGAGAGAATATTTCTCAATATCTTCCTTGAAACGGGAGCAGTTTTATTTTGAAATATACGCGAGAACGGTAATCGAAGAATTTATTAATTTAGACCTGCCAGTTACGTTTTATTTGAAATCTACCAGTTACTGTTATTTAACCTTTTTACACCCTTGGCCATATATGTTCAGTTTTTTTTTATAAGTACTGTCAGTAATAAAAAGAACAAAAGTTTGATAACGACAAAGAAAAATCGTCCCTGAAGGGGTTAAAGAAATTACATAATCAACTTCAGTTACACGCATGCTGATCGTAAACGAAACATTCTCAAATTGCAAAATAACACCCGATTACGTAATAAATCCTACTTGGGGCTGGCGTTAACAACTAGTTTCAAAATGACGTTGTCATAGGTTGTCGAGTTTCTCTTTGTGTCAGTTATTATTTTATGCGAGGAATGTATATTTTCTTGTAAAATATCTAGATAATCAAACTGTTAAAGTGTAAGGATTCTTGACAATTGATGTTATTTATTCGTTGCGATCTTTTGGAAATAATCGATTTCCTTTGAAACTTTATTTAGAAAACCGATAATAGAAGGAATCTACATCTACAACTTTCGGAACTACAACGCGTAATTGCAAACATGAGTTGATATTCTGTTTTGTATTATAATATAGTAAGTATGGGTATAATTATCTATAGTTCCCTAAGAATTTATGTACATCAAGATTCGATCAAGGTTTGATATTTTATGTTGTGCGTAGCAAATGCATAAACGTCTACTCTTTAGTATCATACGGATAATATTAAAATAATTTTTATTCGTCCAATTTTAAAATGACAATATTTTCGATATTTTATCAATGTATGTTGATATCTTTGTGACGTCTTGAATTGTCATTTTTACTTGCGAGCAGCAAACATTTCACTTTTTAACATCGTGCTATATACTCGCACTCTTGAAAAGCTTCACTTTCATATTCCTGCCGTTCGTTGCGTTTGAGTAATTGCGACACGATGACAATGTCGCACGAGAGTTCTTTCTACTGATTGAAAGACGCGACGAGACGACCGCGATAAGAAGTTTTCGGCGCTCTTTAGAAGCTAGAAAACTGAAATTTTAGAATCCTTAGGAGTCACGGTCCTTTGTTATTATCTTCTTTTTTTAGATGCGAGTCTAAAGAAGGGCATCGACCTAGCGAGGATCTTTGAAGACGGCCAGAATCGGCTTATTCGTGTAAAAGCAATGGTTGCAAAAAAAGAATATATGTCGAATCGAGTAACCTCCTCCTTTTTCAAAGTCGGTTAAGAATGATAGGAAACCGAACGAAACTGATCAAAACTGAACAAAATTGAACAAAACTATACGAAACTGATGAATACATCTGATCAAAATTGAGAATATAGTCCAATTTCTCTGGCTTAAGAAACAACTCAAAAATATTATCATTTTAAAATCAGACGAATAACAATTATTTTAAGATTATCCGTTATGATACTAAAGAGTGGACGTTTATGCTTGCCTTTACTACGCATAACAGGCTACATGCTAACTATTGTTGTCGTAATTTTTGGCGACAATCATTGGAATAGAGAACTAATTATATTGATAAATTCCTTGAACCCTTCCACCCTTTAATTACAAATATTCATATTCTCTTATTTTAAGAAGGTTATCTGTTGGTTGTATGGCAGTTTCAGCTTCAAGAATGAAATTAACAGGATGTCACGAACTGAACAAATTTGAACAATAACCGAGCAAGACTGAACATAACTAGCCCAAAAACAAAATAAAGCTAAACAAACCCGAATAAAACTGAGCAAAACTGCGCAAATACTGCGCAAAACTACGAGAAACTGGCATCGAGTTGCTAAAGAGAACCTGTTCCCGGCTGTTTTCTTGAGCTACGGGAGCATCGATGCGATAGAATGTTTCCATTATACCTAGTTTGGTTCGATACTAGAACGGTACGAAAAGTTTCGCTGGATGAGGTTGCCATCATCGATTTCCTAGCGCAAATTTCAGATCGTTATTTACCTTCCCGGGAGTTCGGAGACTGCAGGAAGATCTGGGCTCCTATGCAAATAGATATTTCATTCCTGTCTACAGGAACAAGGATTGAACTTGGAGGGTAAGGTGATTTTCTCGGGGGAAATTCAGCAAAGGGCACTCCGATTCGTGGTACCGGCTACGGAGCGTGTCGTAGATACGAGCGATTTTCTTTGTTTCCCGCGGACCGCGACATCTCATAAGCGACGCGACGCTGCCCTTCGAGTTTCTTTTTTCGATTACAGTTCATTTCCCTCGATGATACGCGCCGTGACATCCGTTCGAATTACTTCTATCAATCCCACGGCGTTACCCTCGATTGGAAAGTTCAATTATTAGCGGAGCATCGCGATTAGAATTACCGACAGATCGACATTTTTACCATTAGCTTTACAGAGATCTCTCATCAGATTTCTAGTACTGAAATAATGTTTTAATAAGCGAAGTCTGGTTACTAATATCAATTAGGAGGCTGAGAACAAAATGAATTTGGATATACGCTTGTCTTATATTGTCATACTGTCCGAAATTAAATAAAGTAATGGTATAAATTCAAAGGTAAATTTAATATTTAGTACTCTTTACTCTCCTCGCACAATTTTCATATAATTTTTTAATTATTTCAGTCGAAACGTTTTGCCATTCAATTCGTAATATCTCAAAGATCACCTACCTCCTTTGACTCTCTCTCTCTCTCTCTTTCTTCTACCTCTGTGCAAATAATCACAATAATAATATATTCAATAATATTTAAATCGAGACTTTTAGATTGCCAATTCATAACTTTTAATGTTTCATTCTCCTCTAAATCTTTTAAATAATTTTTTACAAGTCTGGAAAGTTCGTGGCGATTTTTGATAACTGGTACAGGTCTGAATATATCGGAATGGTTGAAAACAAATAACACGTGGACAACCCTTGAAAGGTTATTGAATAAAATAGTACTTATATAATTCAATAAATATACATATATCAAAATTCAAATATCCCTTTGAATTTTTCTTAAAAATTGGCACGAACTTTCTGAACAACCCGAAGCACAATAACAAATATACGTCATATTTATTTATTTGTTGAGAGTAAAGGTAGAAGATTCAGTAATTTACTTAAAATCGATATTCGTTTACCTTCCCATGTTCACGGAAACTTCTTTAAAGCGGTCAAACGTTAAACTAAATGGGCCTTAATTAAATTCTAAAATAGGCGACTCCATTTATTCTACGCACACGCGCAGTTTACTATGTATCGGGCTTTACATGCATCAGGTTTACGAATAACTTTACGTAGATTAATGTGCAGTTGATGGTTCTTTTTTCAAGAGTGTCATTTTGCGTTTAATATTCCACGGATGCACATTAATTTATTGCCAACATTGACAGGTTTATTTTATGTAATATCTATGTGATGATTATTATCCGCACAGTACGATCATGAATTAGGAGAAAATTACATTTCGACACAGTATTTGATCACCATCGATGCGATGTGAGTAGCATTTAGATTTCAGTATTGTTCTTAATTTATAATTAATCGCTATTAATTTAATCCTTTTATGACCAAATTTTTGCGATTTCATGATCATTGAATTAAAAGAAGACGATATTAAATAATACCTGGAAATTTAAGGTTGAAAGCTGGGGGTTTATTAATTTCGTTACGCATTTCATAAAAAATTTCAATTACCCACCATGAATCCTATAATCCTTTCGTTAAAACAAGAATAGTTTATTGATTCTATATAAAGAGCTATCCTGCACGCATTCTATGCGAATAAAATATGCAATCAAGTGAAACCCCTCGTTGCGTAGTTATTGGAAAATTATTGACTTAATATAGCTTTCGTTTCCCTTTGTTCGCTATCTATATCGTATAAACGTGACATGTTATAAACTACATTAATTTAATTTCGATTAAAGCTTCAAGCTTTGCAAAATTTGACGGCCCTCTTAAATACGTAATAACCTCTTGCGTTAAAAGCAATTATACCATTATTTTTAAACGTGAAAAAACAATCAAATTTTTGCCAAAGCATAGTGCGTACTAAACATAAGAATACACCAAATACATTACGAAATGAAAGATTTCAAAACAGAACCAATTGTTTTATTTATGCCTTTACAAACTCTACACCTAAATGTGAACATTAAACGTAATGTCGTTTGTATTATTAAATATGCTTATTGAACTTTATAATAATAGGACATTTTTCATCCTATTAGTCTCCATTTTAATCATTTACTCTATGGAGACCGTAATATCGGGAACCCCTTGCATACTTTTGTTCGTTATTGATGAACATATTATATCATTATAAGTAACGACGTTTTCGTTCGTGTTTGGTGCGGTAACCGAGTTGCCGCACAAAATCTAAAAGTAAGAATGACGAATAAAAGTTTTTCAGGCTTGGCTGCGAAGTGATTATTTAGTAGGAAGGAAAGGTACGCTAGGGAGTTATGAATATTTATAGATCATGAATAAATTAAAGTAACTGTATTGAAATGAAAACTGCGAGTTTCTGTGGTATACTTTTCGAAGACACATTCGACAGAATTGAGATTAACGATTACATGGGAAGAAATCTCGTTTAATAACGTTTTCATCGTTTCGCATGGTGATGTATTAGCAAGTCTGACTTATCTTCAACCAGCACTACTCGTACCAAGGATTTCGGTATACAAAGTAACATATCTGTTGTTGAGTGGTTCTGTTGTAATTTTTACATCGTTCTGTTGTTTTCTATTGATACATAACTTGATCTATCACATCAATAAACAAAAATATAAAACATGTCGCAAAGAGTATTTCAAAAATATAATAATTTATACTGCATTTATAACATAATTTTGAAAAAATCTTGAAGGATTTAGTTTCGGTCGAGCTACCTTAACGTAAAATTGTTACACGTATGAAATAATATTGTACTGTATGAGACATGCGTATGTACTATCGTCGGCAATAGTCGAATATTTTCGTAAACGATAAACAAAGAAACAATTAACCACTAACTACCGACAATTTCTTCCAATGTAAAGCTTTCAATTCGCAAATCGACTCGTTACATAGTTACTAACTAGATCTCAAGTAGAGATAACTGACTACGGATGTCAGCATTAAGGGGAGATCTAAATAAACGAACAAGCGACTTTGGTCGAGTGTTACCTGCTTCAAGAAAGCCGTACTCCAAGAATGCTTGAAACAGTCTTTCCATATAATCAGTTTCGTGAGTTTCATTATACATCTCCGTTAGTTCATCTCTCGTCATAAAGAAAGTTATTAAAGCGTCGAAGCAGATATTGTAAAATGTACGAATTTTAAAGTGACGTCAAAGTTGGACATTATTTAGTTCCAAACTCAATTTATGAGAATAGTTATAAATTTAATATACATATAAATTTCATACTTTACTCAATTAGACTCAATGTTTCGATGGAACATATACCCCAATCAGTTTCTTTCGTCGTAAAGAAAGTTATTAATAGTTGAAGTAAACGTTCAGTAGGTTGAATTTACCGCGCTTATCGTCATCATACTCTACTATAGTACGTGTTACTGCTTGTACAAAAAGAAGAAGAGTGTATACAGCGTGTTAAATATTAAACGATTAATCTGTGTCAATTAGTTATAAAAACCTAGCATCTGTCCTATCGCGAATTCCATTTCAACATTAATGCATCAAAGTAAATATTTTAGAGAGAATTTTAAAGTCGTCAGTTTCGCGTGTCATTGCATATTGTAAGATAATGTTGAGAGGAGGAAACAAAGAGACATTCGTTGGATTGACTTCGAGGCGAGTGGTAAATCGTCCTCGTAGATTGTGCTACTAGTAATTAAATTAGCTTTATTACAATATTTATTTATAAAAGCATGTAACTGCGAGGAATGGGACGGGGCTTTTACAGTTCAGTCGGAAAATCGCTCTCGTTCGAGTGTTTTGGTGAGCAGGGCAGCCCATGTTTTGGTTGCAGTGCTTTAATTCTTCGGTCCCAGGCATTATCACCTATGCCTGGAAGTTTACGTCGTGGCTTAAACTGAGATTAGAGCTTGTGTAGGTACACATACTGTGTTGACCGAGAGCGCGCATCTTTCGTAACGTTAAAGGCTTTTCTAACGCAGCCTTTCACAAACATTTTCACACATGAAACACTTTTCATCTAATGCTATATCAATGGAACACGTAGGAATATTCTTGGTGGCCATTTTGTTTTGAATTTAAGTACAGATTTAAAATAAAACAGTGTTTCCGGAGTGAGTAGCAGTCGATCAGTGTAATTAATGTATAACTTTGAACTTCGTAGAATAAACAAAATAATTAAATTCAATACAGGTTATCCGACAGAGATGTTCTTCGAGAAAACGGTATTTTCAAATTTCTGTACGTCGTCCCATAGCTTTTACAATATATTTACAGAAAAAGTTCGGTTTTTCGTTCAAAGTTGAAATATATCTGCTCAATCCTTTCGCGTTGAGGATTAGGATTGGTATGCTTTGTGGAGCGTGATCAATGCGCTCTCTACACATATTCTATTTATGGGGTTTTTCTGGGTTGGTAGCATTGCTGAGTTCGCCTCGTATTATATTAATAAATATATTCGTGCATATTATATGTTTATTGCTCTTCCCTGTCATAATCCAACATTTCGCCCATTTGATGCCTCGCGTAAAATGTGTTTTGAAATCTTGGGTACTCAAGCCGCAACTTTAGAAGAAAAGCATATAACGAAATTTTATTTTTGCACATTAATATGCATTTAATAAAATACCCTACTCGACTTTTTCGCTGCTTTTAATAAATTTCTGAAAAAAATTCTCGAAATTAGCTTATTTTTGGGGGACCCGGAGTGGTCTTACCCCTTAACGGTTGAGAAAGTGCTGAAAAGGTCCAAACGTTTTCTGTCTTCTTCACATACTGTTCGAATCAGTGTACACATTGGCACACGTGCTGTATATGCCAGTAATTAATATTAACGTTGCAGTTTCGAGTCAGATTGACTCAGAAGTTTGTAATGTAGAATAGCGCCACTTAGTTATTAGCACATTTCTCCTACTACGGTGTGAAAGCCTCGGTGTCACTAAGAAGAACGTTGTAGCTGCGTGTTGTTGTCGTGGTCTCTGTTCTGCGTGCGAAAACATTTCGCTGCAACGAAGTCATTTCTCACGCGAAACCGTAGGTGCGGTAGAATCGCCAACGATTTTTTAAATTTCTGTTTCAGTTGGACTCATAGTCAGAATTTATGAGACCGCATTTTTTAACCCTACAATAGAAAACTTTGGAGTGTTTCTACGTATATATTAATAGTACAGACTGCGAACACAGTTGCAAACAGAATTTAATACTAACTATAAAGCACGACAATGTGACATCGTGTATGTTGTAGTTTTTTTTTAAATTAGGTGATTATTAGCAATATTTTACGGTCCCTTGCAGTGATTTTTTGTATTTCGCAGCGGTAAATGTTGCTTTTGTTCTTGAAAATTTATTATTAGCAAATAAATTGAACGTGTTATTCGATGATTTATACAAATTTTGGGGCTGAATAAATAATGAAATTGCAATTTTGTGCAGCTTGAGTTTTATTTTTCCTTTAAATTATTTGCCTCGGAGAGTTAAAAGAGAGCGACGCAGTGGTGAACTATTATACTTCCAAACTAGTTTTACACCGACCGCTGGGTCCATATGCATGAATAACCAAATGTTTCGATGTATGACTTGTTGTTTGCAACAAAAAGTGTCTGTTTCTTCTAAGCAAACATAAACTTTCCTTACTGGTGTTCGAATTTATTCTGTATAACGATGGAACATGCTCTCCACTTTTCTGCAATAAAAGTTCATTGGACAAATACGGCAATTGTCACCCTTTTCAAATTGAAACCATTTGAAAATTAACCAATCCACGTTCCACATTAGCAATACGTCTGTCTACGAACACGGCAAAATTACTATTATCTGGTTGATAAGAAAGTAATCTCGGTTTTCATATATTTACGTACTTGAAGTTTGCAAGCCTGCAAGCTAAAACACACACAACGGTTAAAAATAAAAGCAATTGTTTAAGAGTATGTAACAATGCAATCAATCTAACTCGATTTTTTTCTTTTTGTTGTAGGTAAGTCAAGAAAGCTAACATCCAAAGAAATTTCTCGTCACAGGTATTTACCGCAATTATTAATTGTTAACGAAGAATTTTTCCTTCAATTTTTGCAACGTTTATTTTAGTATTATGTTACAGACGATAACTTTTGTTAACGATTAACCAAACTAATCTCCTTTGATATTTTACAACTTGGGTTCTTTCAACTAGTTTTTTTAATCTCTCGTTCTATAAATTCGTGGGGAATAACAGGTATGTTTTTACTATACCTTTGCCATGTATCGTCGATGATATGTTTTCTTTGTTTATAAAGCAATATTTTCAAACAATATTTTAATACATTGATATTAAGAAATCATCAAACAGATATCGACCTATGGTGTCTATCATTTTTCTAACGATCCTGCTATATTTTTGGGAAATTTAATCGTGAACATTGACTCGAAATTTTAATGATTACTTTCATCCTCTGAAATGTAAATATGAAATATGAAATATAAAATATTTCATAATTAAAAGTCACGTACGTGCCAGCATGGTTAAAACGTCGCGGTGCTACAGTTCACAACAAAATTCAGTCACATGGGTTATCCGCGACCTTTGAGTGTGATTGAGCTAGAAGATAGCCCAGCTGTGTCGATGCTTTCGCCTATATCCAACTGTGTACACGTCCCTTGGGTATCGGGATTGGAATATCCCTAATCAGCCCATCCGCACTTGTAGTACGAACTTCTGGTACGATACCAGGTTGCCGGCACCATGTATCGAGACTGGTCGATGCGACCCTTTCTATACGTCCAATGTCTCTGCATGGACAGTGCCCGAGTTGATTAAGTGCAACTCGCTCGGCAAGGCGGGCCACTATCCTACGACGTGGACCGACCACTGCCACTACGATGATCCAAACTCATCGGCAAGCTCGGGGGACCGGGTGACTAAGTACTCTGTCAACCCTACTTTGAGGGGGAGTGAATACTCAAGCCTGTCATCCTTTTCTGTCGACTACTCAGACTCCATTGGTGGTAGCTTAGATGGATCCCTCCGAGGAGCACACTTGACTCGGATGATTCCTTCTACACCACTTCAGACTCGCGCCTTTTAGTATTTTCCATCGTGGTTAAACCTTAACGACCGTCCACGTCCTTTAACCGTAGGTTATTGTTGAAAATAGATATATTAGCATCCTATAATGTGAAAATAAATAAAAGGAAATGTGTATCTGTGTTATCCGTGCGAATACGTAAACAGCAAAGGAACGGATCGCCAGCGCTGTACGAAAACATTAAAAGGTTTATTTACACACATCCGTAACGTGTCAGTTCCGTATCCGTACCGTATCGTTATCGTCACGGAGCGGTGTCGGACGTGTGTGAACACGCCCATTAAAAAACAACAGAAGAATGTTGAAAATCACTGACACTGATGGAACATCACGGAACTGAACGGATACGGAACTGACGCGATACGGATATGTGTAAATAGACCTTAACTCTGTGGGGCACACGATTCAAGATGAAAAAGAAAATTCAACGTGTACAGAAGAACAGTGCCAACAACTTGTTAACGCGTTTTGAGTTGTATACATTTCTCATTCCACTTGTCGCACTTTTGGCGTTAGTTCATAGTATTGCCACACGAATGAAAAACTTTAAATAAAATAGTAAAGCTAAATAAAAGGTGGGATAGCTTTTAACCCACCTAACTTCAAAGAGTTAAAGGTGACGGACTTTCAACGGTAACGAGGAAGACGATATATGATTTGACTAGTGAATTGACGAGATATGGTCTGTGCAAACATACGTGAATAGAGAGCGCTCAGTTAATTTTTATTCCGCCAGTTGTTTCTTTCATTTTTGTATTCAACTTCGCACAATATATATATAATAATTGTTCCTTATTCAAGTTCATTATTCATTGTACATTATTAATCTTTCAATACAAAGATTTTTCAACAATTTCAAAAGTTATAAAACGCGCTAAGATCGTTTTCTAGGTAGTTGGTTTCCAAAATTGAACACAATCGCTAAAATATACGCGAAGAAACTATTAAAACTACACTCCTAGATAGAAAGATAGCACGCGAGTAATATTTCAATATTTTGAACGATACGTTCATAATTTCCTAAATGTCATGATATCTGTATACGTAACTAGCTCGATTTCAGAACACAGTACTTACACAACGTTGTATTTATAATTAGAAGTAAAACTGCTTATCTTTTCGTTTCTTGGTGTATGTTGTGAAACTTGTAGAGCAAGTAGATAGTACACTTGAAACTTTCATAACATTTATTAATGTCTATCGAATGTTCTGTGAGAGTAAACGTGTCGGTTAGTTAGAACGCTTAAATGTCATAGTTAAAAATAATAGTTAAATATTAGGGCGAACCAAAAGTTGATGCGTTTTTTTTACGTTGTTTCAGTTTGTGTAATTTGTTGGAAGCCATTAAAATTACTTTATATGCAAGCGTTATACATCATTCTGTAACTTTTGAAAAGCTCCTTCATGTTTAATTATTACTAGACTGCGGATCTTTGCATTTATAGGAAATTTGAGTGTGCAAGAAACTACAAAATGCAATCAATATGCAAGAATATAAAAAAGATTGAAAGTAAAGATCGAGTTATAATATTTGCAAAATAAAATAAATTCCTATTTAGGTTCAATTTTTGTAGGCACGTTCACGAAGATTTTATTTTGCATAAAGATCCGCAGTCTGATTATTAGCTACATTAATTTATTGATCTTTTAATTTCAACTTCGTGACGTTACTACTGGAAGCAAGAGTTCGAAGCAGCTACTGAAGCAGCAAAGAAAATATTATATTCGGTAGCTTTAAATTATCATCGGAAATCTTTGACTATATTGTAAGAGGTCCGCAGTTGTTTCGACGACAATCAAACGGACTGCAGTTGTTTCAACGACGCCGAAATGCGTTCGTGGCAGCCGAAGCAGTTACGTGCGACTGTTCATCGAACGCACCTCGAGATCGGTCGGAATCTCGCCTTTTACGCTGTAAGTATGCCTTTATGTTGCGCGCGAATCACTTTGGTTTAAATAATAATATATTATAATAGCCCTCTTCACGCGCAGTTTGTTTGAATCCTGTCCCGTGTCTGTTCCCGTTCCCTGACACCTTACAATATAACATTAAATATTTATTAAGCTTTGAATTTAAATATAAAAATTCATAAAATTAATCTTTTCGTCAGAAAGTATGTTCGAATGCTTAATCAAAATCCTTCGAACAATCCACAATTTTGACAGTAGACTAGTTACATTTTTCTCTTATAGACGTTTAATGGTGTTTGATGTTTGACTAATATCATAGTGGAAGAAGCTTCGACAAATCCATCTCGTTAATCCCGATAACAATTTTTATTTCCTCGCCTCGTATTCGAACGATTCCATCGCTAACCACTGGATGGTTACTCAGCGTGCATTTCGCGAGCAGCGCATGAATATTGAAAGAGGGTCGCGAAGTCGATCGCTATTTGTAAGTCTGAAATACGTAGCATTTCTGCACCGGTTGCGTTTGAAGACGTACCATTTGCTTAGGGTCAGAGGGAAATCGGGAGAGCCGAAATGGCGGACAGCATCGGGTGGCGACGGCTAGTTAAGCACATTTCCCTTCTCGAAGAGAAGTTCTGGTGCGCGCGAATGTCGTAGAGAACATCTGCCGCCCGCTTAAAGAGAGAACTCCAGGGCAGAGTTTCTGCGTCCGGAAGTGACAGGAATGGCAGTAGAAATTCGCTCTTCGCGATACCCCGAAACCCGAGGTGGCTTCATCACTCATCCTCTTCCCCCTTCTTCGCTTGTACCTGTTTCTCAGTACCCTACCGCTTTTCTTTTTCCTCTCCATTTTTTCTTTTCTTAAACTTTCCCCCTAGCTTTTGTTTTCTTCATCCACGGCTAGGTCCTCCGCGTTTACTTTCTTCTCTATTTTTTCCTCGTTTCTCGTTTGTTTCGCTTTTTTCTCTCCCCCCCTTTCGACCGAGTTTTCTCCCCCTTGTACTCTTTTTACGTCCGTTTCTCCCCGACTAACGTTATCGCGCAAACGGGGAAACTCTGGACAAAAGCAGCGCGTTACCCATCGGTTTCGCGTGGCGTTCAATTTCATTGCGCCCACGGTCGTCCAACAAAATCTCTGAGAATTTGATCGGCAACGAAATTTGCATTGCGCGGAGCCACCGGGTTCTCGCACCCCTCGAGGCTGATATGGAAAATATATTTGGCTCGGCGACGGCGCTGCCGACGGAACGATAGAGGCGTTCGAGGTATATTTTTCACGTTATGACGGTAGCTGAACGTGATCGATGAACAATTGTTCTTTCGCGCAGAACATGTCCAAGTAAATCGCACCTAGCGACAAGCGACAGACGAAATTCCGAATTGTTGGCCGAGCGGAACACAGTTGACGCGACCAGCGTACGATAATTTCATCTGTCACATGATTTCATACAGTTGGAATCGTGACGACGCGGGGGTGGAAAGGACTCGTGTCCTCGGGCGTTAATGTTCCGCCCCAGCGCAATTCTTATATTAGGTTGTCCCATATAAAATGATCGGTTTCGTAGAGAAGACTCGAACATTTGTATCTTTGTTATAAATTAACACGCTGAGCGTCACGCGAACTTTCAAGGAAATCTCTGTCAGGCTACGTGGTGTATAAATGCATTAATGATGCAGTCCTGTAATAAATAAAAATTCAGTAAATTTTAAATGAAGTTTGAGTAATCACTCGGAACAACGTACATTTTTTAGTTTTATATCATATTAGTTGTGCCTCGCGGTTTCATCCGCGCGGAACACTATTCTTATTTTATGTATACAGGGAAAAACCATTATTTCGAAATGACAGATAGACACTACAATTTTGTTTATATAGATTTTACACTGTCAGTCATCGATGATTGACGTGGCACTCAACGTGTTAACTTTATCAATCAAAATAAGCACCAAAAGATACATTGCACTTTGCCAACGATATGCACTTATTTTATTTTTGTAAAAATGTTCATTTGTAGTAATGGAAGGCGTTTTTGATGAATGCTTCATCCTTAAACAATTCGTCCCTTAAAAAATGATCCAAATGTTTGACGAAGTCGGTTGGTGAAAGATCTAGTGAATGCGATGTAAATCGTTGTTTGTTTATCTATCGAATGATAATCCGTTTCACCTTTTTTTTTATAGGCTATTTCAGTTGGCAAGTCACATTTTATCGAGTATATTCGTGAAACAATTTGTTTTAAAACTTCATCTCATGAAAGAGCTTTCAAACTTGAATAGAAAAACAAGTTTAACTTTCTGGCAGGGGTGGGTGAACGCAGATTCCACTTAAAGATCTTGAATGAAATTGCTGCTTAATCTACATATATTTTTGAACTTTTTATTAATCTAAGGTAACTTTTGCACGAAATAATTTTCATAGTAATGTACCCATTAAAACTTCTACGGAGACGTAGACCTTACACACAGTGGGTGCAAAAAGCGTCTGACTATAGCCTGTCCACTTTCACTTAACCTATGGTTCCTCTTTTCCTATCTCTTGCCTCTTCTAACATCGTTGACTTTTATCACGTTTTCCTGTCTCTCACGGTCACTGATATATCTTGCGTATTTTTGTAAACTTTCAAGTATTCAAATGATTATTTTTAACGTTTTCAAGTATATTTATATTCGATAATTTGGTGTCATTTGTAAACGTTCTTCCGGACACGCAATTGTTAGACGTGTCATCGACAGAATTTAAACGAAAGTACTCTTACATAATGCAAGTATCAACTCATCGGAAGAATTAAAAACATGTAACGATAGAAGTAGAGGATCATGAAATCCCCAAATAATGTAATTTTTTAAATTATAGACAAGTGAAAATACACTCGAGGGCCACGGCGTTGAATTACATTCTTTGTTTCTCCTCGAGCATGGTTCTTAATTCCGGCGAGATCTACACGCTTTATTTTATGGAATCATATATTTGTCGAGGGGCACTTTAAGTAATACTTTTTTTTTGCTTGTATAACTTCAGGGGGTACTTTTACCGGGTGATGTACATTCTTGACTTTTTGCCAAGCGAAATAAGGCCACTTTCTTTTCGTTTCTTTATTCCTCGCACATACGTCGCGCGAAGTTTCGTTGTTCCGTTTTGCTTATACAAATTATGCGAGTACCAGCGTCGGTTAGAAAACTAAGAAGTACAGCAGATATAAACGAAACGTGATAATATCGAGTACACGACCCAACCTGTATCAGCCTGGGGAGTCCGAGTTTCAGCGCGCAACGATGTACCAGTTTCAGGAGCGTAATGATGTCGATATAATGGAGACCCATGGGTGTAATCGACTAGATTTTCTACAGATAATAATTGCGAGCTGGTTTAATAACGAATTGTCTCTCTATTTGATAGTGCCATTGGTATAACGTCACGAAATAACGTTATGTATTGACATTATTCGCAATCATTCCTGATTAAACAGGCCCTGCGTATCGAGACACATTGACGTACATATATTAAAGCATGGAAATGTGTTGGGCTATCGACATAACGAATATCGTAGGTTAGTACGACGGTTTTCATTCTCACCGTTAAAAAGCATCGAGGGAAGTTCGCGTTCGAAGCAAATTTCAGTGAGACTATTGTTCCTTAACGTTCGGAGGAGTTTTTCAAAAATATACAGTATGAAATTTACAGAGTGCATGCATAAAGTGAACCATTTTTTAAAGAAACGTCAAACGAGTGAAGCTTTCGAACCTGAAAATTCTGATATATGAAGTTATTGACTTTTCGTCGACGAATGTCAAAATTACATTCATCGGGATTGGACATACGAAATATATGAACGAACACCTAGTTGAAAAGACCATTAGACCTGTAAAAATACGGAACCACTCCCGCGTATAACACAAACTACTCACTAGTTGAAGCATGGAGCACGGAAGAATACTTGTACAAAATAATCCAGCTGGTTAAAGATACACATATTTGAACCAACATCCAACAATAAGGATAAAAATCAAGGTCTCATAAAAGACAGTTGCTAATAACCAAAAGCTGATGGGACGTTAAATATCTAAGGACAAAAAAAATAATTTCTCTAAACATTCCTCTAATCCAGCTACTTAAAGATCCACATATTTGGACTAACATCCGACAATAAGGATAACCACATAAAATACAGTCGCTAATAACCAAAAGTTGTTGCGACATTAAATATGTAAGAAAAAACAAATTAGTCTCCATTTCTTTTCAATGTTCCAGTAACCAATTAATTTGTTTATGAAGAATAAACCTCGATAAATGTACATGTACGTCTTTAACAGCGAAAGTAATAATTTTCTGCCAACTGTATCTCGCTAACTGAACCTCGGTCCGCACTGTCAAAGTTGTCCGGAGTTGTTGCTAGCTCGGTATTGAAAAATTGTCGAGTGCGAAGGGTTAAAGTTCCCCCATTACTCGATATCGACTATACCAAAATTATTTTACACGGTGCTCGAGTAAAGAATGTTTTACGAGTTAGGCGGCGTTGTCTAAGGTGAAAAATATGGAGAATGCACGCATGAACGGTTTTCCAGTTTTCCCGCTGACTGGCCACGCTTGGACGGAATACGCCCCGATTACTTACCGTGCACGCTACATTTTTTACACTCACACTTGCAGTAAAGATCCCGGCGTCGGTACACGCGGGATTTACGTCTCGAACAACGCACGGCTTCGCGTTCGCGAATATTGCGCCATAAGCGCGACGGTTACTCAGATCTAGGGCCTTATAACCGCGAGATTATTTGTTTTTTCTGTCGATTTATACGATCGGCACGCTTTCATATCGCGAATGAAGAATTCGGTACACGTATCAACTGTTTGCTATCGACATTTTTGCTAGAACGTGCCAGAAACTACAGACGATTTAGAGAACGTTCAATGAACTTCTTACGGATAATATAAAATTACTACATTCGTAAATTAATGTTAAAACTTTATCGATTGGTGGTGATTAGAGTGTTTAAAAACATGGTTTTTCTCCCAAACAGAGTTCAAAGTTTCATTTAGGTATAACAATGCCTGTTAAAATTCGACCTCTCAATATTAACATTAAGAGTTTCTGCAACGCAACTTTTCTATTTTCCATCAGAATAACATTTGGAAACGTTCTTTTTTGTTTCTCCTTATTTTCATAACTAGTTAACAATACGTCGTACAGAAAATCTTCAGACATATGTATATTCGTAGGGAATTGAATGCTCTACAAAAAAGATCTCTTGTCAAAATTCCATAAAGCCAACTGTATCAAAGTTATAGTCGGTCAAACGTTGAGTTATCTATAATATAACCTAATTTTGAATATTACACCAGAACTACCAGTCTTATCAAAAAGGTGTATATGAATTTTTTAATTGGATGGTAAACAATAGTTTATTTTTGCAATATTGAACAAATTGTTTAATGTGTCTCTAACTTTGTTATTCTCTGTCCATCTCCAGAGTTTAAAATAAGTCGAAAAATTGCATAAGTTGTCTGTCTTGTTAGTCTATTACGTTCAATGTGCATTTTAACGACTTTAGGAGGTAGTTATTATCTTGAAGAGTAAATTTAGGAAGCTCTCCAGAAATACGTGTCTAATATTTTTCGACATTTTACGAGCCGCTTAAGTTTCAAAAGGATCGGAGGTGGACACCAACCTGTCTCTCTTTGTTAGCAGCAACTGAAGTTAAAGGCAAAAATGCACAGCTGCAGTAGTAATCATATGTAGTGAGTTACACTGTGCAAGAGCTTTTTCTGATTGGATTGGCTACCTTGATTAGTATATGTACCTTGATCATTTCAGGATTCGCCATGAATGTTAAATTTTATATGTACTAATAAATTTTACATATTATAGATACAGTAGACATAACATTATAACATTACAAAAATAGATGTTACGATAAATGTTAGATTATATAGTTTGCAATTGCCTCGAAACAATATCTTCACCGCGTAGAAATTTTAGCGAGTATTGATTTAGCATACAACGTGTCGAAAACGTTCGAGCACTTTGTTTGGAATCGTTATCAAATAAATTAAAACAAATAAAGCAATTGTATGTTAACAAAGAAAATACGGAACCTAATAAGAGTGTATAACACGCGATTAAACATTGGAAATTTCAATATTCAATCAATGAGAGAGGTAGTCCTAATAAAATCAACTATTGGCAATAATAATAAACTACTAATAAAATTAATTACTGGATCTAGTAATTAATTTTATTACCACTGCCTGCGCAATGGTAGTTATCGCATTGATGGAAGGAAACCAATTCCAAAAACCGAGAGCAATTAATTAAGCGAGTAAAGTGGGATTGGAATCGATAACAATCGACAGCTGACGAGCTTAAGAGCTTGCAAGCGGTCAATGTGTTTTGCAGTATATACATGTATCTTTAACCGTTTCCGAGTTAGCACTTTGGGATTCGAACTGTAGAGAGCCGTTTCTTAAGAGGGTATTTTACATAGTTTTAACCGTGCATTTTTAGTTCTGTTTGAAGATTTTGTCAATGAGGAATTTTTATCAAAGGCTTTGCCTATATATTTATTCACATCTTAAGAACAAGCACAATTTTTTGCAAGTAACAATAATCAAATTTAAACGTAGTTTCGGAAGTTCTAGTTTAGAGTACCCCCTTAAAAAGCTTTCTCAATTCAAATGGTAATTTATAGAACAGTTCTCATTCGTGAGGAAATCATCAATATCTTCATTTTTATAGGAGTTCGAGACTTTTAGAACAATAAACACTTTGTGTCGATTAACGCTACAGTTGTTTTCAAACTTGAGATGAAAGATTGTACCGCTACTTTAGACTCCTTAAAAAAATGCACGAAAGGTTAGAAAATTTCCTCCTACTCCTAAATTAGTATATGCCGTATACTTCTGCTTTTTTTGCTGGTTTGATATCACCTAACATGAAATTTATTTATCTATAAAGTTTTGTAAGAGTACAGATATCAAGGTCGAAAATATTCGTGAAAGTAGTAATTCTAAAATTGAACTCTTACACTCGAAGTTATTTCAGAAAGTCGGAATTTTGAAACGAAATTTATTTAGAAGATAAAAATACTGTAGTCCAAATTATGTATGAAACTGAAAGTGGAGGTTGAAGTTTTTTTTTAAAATTAGGAATGTTAACGTTGAAGATACTTCTGAAGTTATTAATGTTAAAGAGGCTTCATTAATTTTCGAATGCAACAGAATCTCTTGGCAGATATTTGTTTAAAGGTCTACACTTTGGGAAACTTTAAAACAAAAATCGATACTTTAAAAGTTCTAGATTAAAATACCCTCATAAACTTGAGTTACCGAAACTATAAAAAAATACGTATCCACTATTTTTTGGTGTTCTATAAACTCACAAGGTTTCATCCAAATTATAGCTGAACCATTCGCGGGTTTTCTTTGTCGGTAATAAGTGTTTGGAGAGAAACGTTTAGGCGACCCTGCCGCGTGTTTGATAATTATGGATTCGATATCTCATTTGTTGCGGTTCTATCGTAAAAGCGAAATCGTATACGAGTCGGTTTACGTATCGATTATCCGCTTATATATTACCACCATTGGCGATGCTTCAGAGTTCAAGAGTTTAAAATTATCTGTAATTTATGGACGGAGGTTGCGTTATAGTGCTTGTTTTAATCGTTACGGTATGTTATTTTCACTAATTACGTACGAGTATCGTTCGATGTGGACTTTCGAGAGATATTTCCATGGCGATAGAGAGAGTGCTTTATCCAAGTTGATATTTTGTCTAATTGATTGATGCTAAAGTACTTGTACATTTACTTTATAACGTTCCGAAGTATCTCTACGTACGCGTACTCAATATTGTTAATATTATAAACAAGTAAAATTTCCATGAACGTAGGGGGTAATCTCTGGAGCTACCGAACCGATTCTAAAATTCTTTTCACTGATATAAAGCTACACTATCCCTTAGTAACATATAGACTATAGTTTATTTTGATAAAAATAAGGTTTCAATTGGAAATTTCAATATTTATAAATAGAGTTGCGGCATCGCGATACTCACAATCAGAAATATCTGATTGTTCCATAAAATATTCCATGCAGTAAATTAACATTTTACGGAGTGAAAAACATTTTGTAAAAGCTATTCATTTTGATCTGATTCCTTAATTACATATCGTTCGTGTAATATGTAATTTCTTTCGTTACGAAAATGATTTTATTCAAGCGTTGCACGAAATTTACATCAACCAACCGACGATTGAAGCAAATATTATTTTTCAGTTATTCGTTCACTCTACGTTTGAATCGTTATTTTAAAGATTTTAATTAGTCTATACCTACTTTAAAATTACAATAATACGATTTTATAAATAATACCGAAAATGTTCGACTACCTTCGTGTTGAATAACTCACCAATTGAAATTTTTCACAAAACAGAACGTTCAATAAAGAAGGAACTTGATTTATCCGCGGGAATAATTTTCGTGCTAAACTATACGCAGAAGATTTTATTCCATGGTTAGCTTAGCTTCAGCCATGTATTTTTTTCCGTCGAGAAGGTAATCCGAAGCCGGGCAATAAATTTTCGATCAACTTTAAATTTTCATTACTTTGAAACTATAAACTGCCCGTTATTCAAGTTAATTCAGGCTAGTCTGATGAAAAACTTTACTACTTTTGGACCAAGTATCGAAGAAATTACACGATAGTCGTTGAGAATACAGAAGAGAGTGTACAAAGGAGAGAATGCAAAGATTATTCTTTAAAGCTTGTAAAGTCTCCTGCGTAAAGGTGACGTCGAACCTTTTTTTTTTTTCATGTGACAACATTCTCTCGACTAAAAAATCTATACGTGAAAATAACTTACCGCTAAGATTTTTGTACAATTTATCGCTGCGACAACTCAGCCACGATAATGACGATGATGTTCGTCGATGATGTTCTGGTCGGAGGAAAAGCACACGCACATGTGAAAGAATTTAGATTTACGGAATGAACGGCTAATTAATATTTACGAGAAGAAAATATAGAACTAAAATATTTAAATAGATTTATTGATAAAAAAATACGAAAAATAAATTTAAAATAACTGGCGACGAAATTAAGAAAAACAAAAATTAAATTGTCGGCACGTAACGAAGACAAGTTAAGTAAGAACCGGAAATGGAGGGTACCCCATTATTTTCAGTTCTTACACTAATTCTAGGACACCCTGTATACAATACATAAATCGTGCGGGTTTTTAAATGTTTTGGAGTCAATTCTCTTGGATTCACTATCCTTTGATGCAATATGTGTCTAATTCAATGTATAACTAAAAACTATCTCTAATTTATTGTGTTTATAGAAATACATTCTTAAATACGTTTGTTTGCAACTATAATTGGTAAAATACATCACGTTGGCTCTCTGTGTTCCACACATAACTGTAGGTACATATTTTACGTCGACTGTAAGATGAATATCAAGTAAGGTATGCGGGTGGCCTTGTACTTGATTTCGCAGTACTTGTTCATAATGCATACATTCAAAGCGGAGAGGCTACATTCTTACATGGGCTTACAAAATATCAATTTAATGCGATGAATATTCAAATCGAGGGCTCTGGAGTCGAGAAGTAGGAGGATAGCCGATGTTCCGTGCTAACGCGTTCGTAGACCGAGCAAAAGAAACCTTTGAAACACGACATGTTAAGCGATGAGAACATTGTCTGCTGAAACGCTCATTCTCTGAAGATTGATTTTCTAGAACAGCTTCTCTCCAACTTTTTTTTAGACACGTTACGTTTTTCATTTCGCAACACAATAGGGGAACGCGAGAGTAACGTAGTTATTTCAAATTTTACAAATATTGCCATCTTCTGATAACAATTCAACTTAATGTAACGCAACTTACATTCCATTTAAATATATTTATATTTAACGTGCTTATTGTTTCATTTTGAAAAATTGTCAAAATAACTTTTTTATTCTAGTTTCAGCTATAACCATTTGTTATATTAGCAGAAAATATTTAAGTGTGTCATAATTGACATAATATTCGTTATAAACTCTTGTACAAATTAATTTGTTGTATAAAAATTTTAACTAATTTGTAAGCGAAATTTTAAATTTTCTTCACGTATTGGTTTTTATATTTATTAATATTAGTTCATATGCCTCTGTTAATATTATACTGATAATTTTACTTAATTATACTCTGTATTTTGTCATATCAGAAACGAGTGTACTACTTCTGTTCCTTTTTCAAGATTTATATTATTTCAAAGGGTACACAAAACGAATTCGAAACATCCTCCAAATGTTCTCATTATTGAGAATGACGTTGTAATTCAGCCATTTCATCTAATTAACTTCATGCTCTTTTACTTTTTATCGTACTTTACATAATTATCAATATTTAGCATACGTATATAAAGTAGTTTGACTTATTTTAAACAAGAGTAATTACAAACTAAACACGAACAATACAGTGTAAACAAAATTGAGTTAACACAATAATTCTTTTATTCATATATTACACTTGTCTTCCTTGAATATTTGGTGCATTTGTAAATACTTATATCCAAATCAAACTATACTGTGTAAGGATTATTATTTAGTGGTCCGGCGAAAATTGTCAAAATTCCAAGACAACGCACAATATATCAGACAAAATCAAATCGCGATACAAATTGAACGACTAATCAATAAATTACTAACACAAATCGATAAACATAACTGAGAACTATAAAACATACAAACATACCTAGTGGTTTAAATATAAACATTCATCCAACATTCACATTACAATACATTACACCTCATCCATAAACTTGTTAATAAAATTCATGTTTACTTACATGCAAATAATAATAATAAGTAAAGAAATAAAAAAATTGCTTCTGAAGAACTATTCAATTATAATTCACTCGCCTGTGATGTGCGAGTGTCCACTCAATTTTGTCGCCGACTGTAGAAATCTCCCTGAAGACGATAGAGTGCACCGTACCGAACAATTTCTCTTTAAAGGGAACACCGTCGATATCAGCCCTTCTTTCGTGACAGAATGTGGAAGGTATTATAAGAGGTAGCAAGGACAATGAAGTGCAGGATTAAGAGGAAACGAAGGGGGACCGCTAATGGATGCAATTAAAACACGTAATAGGCTTATGACAGGGATTGCTTAGCGACATCGAGGCTAAACCTCGAACGAAGTTACCATTCTGGGATTTTCGGTGGACCTTGGCAGTGTGCTTTAGACCCTGTTGCAACGGACAGGTACGAGTTGCGATATGGTATGGAAGAGAGACGACGAAGAGGAGCAGTTAGTCTCCTCTCCTCTGCCTCTCCTATCCTCTCTCGCAAGCCGCCAGAATCGATTTTCGCGTCTCTTCGCGAGCTGCAAGGCTCGGAGTTAGACCAGTTGAGCGAACGGGTGAAAGAGAGATAACGAAACGGACCGAGTCCATATGTTTCTTTGAAAACGGCCTCTTTTAGCTTCCTATTGCGGGTACAATACCGCCAAGAACCGCAATGTCTTCCCGGCACATTCGTCCAGTAACTTTAAGATTCGCGCACTTTGCAATTTTGATTAAGTTGTCCCGAAAATTTGTGCATTTATGTAGACATTACTGTACTATCGATCATCTATCACGTACTATTAGGTTGTCCCAAATGTTTCTTTCATAATTTGCGCTCAATTATTTTGTGTTTCAGTGTTTATATTAGGTTGTCCCGATTTCGCGAGTTGCACTCAGTTATTTGATGTGGTCGTGTTTATATAAATAGACAATCTAATTTCATAGATATTCATGTTGTAAGAGTAATGGAGCAACGTGAATCGTGCACAATTGAGTCATGTTACATAAAACATAAACTATTGTGCATGTATTACTTATTAATAAAGCGAAAGAAACTTTCGGGACAACCTAATACTTTGTTGCTTTCTAGCTTTCCCTGCGATAAAGGGTATACTAATTAAGGTACGTATTATTAGGTATACTGGAAACTAATGTCGTTTCTTTTACATTAAATCCAAACAGATTTTTGATGAATTTTTATTTTTAATTAATTATGTAATCGCTCTTTTTATCAACAGCCTCTTGCCATCTAGTGTGCAAATTTTCAATGCCAGATCGACAAAAATCAATGACCTGATGAGTGATAGACAAGTATTTAAAATTGCAAAAACGACATTACTTTCCAGTCCACCTAATATATTAAAATTTTTAAGTCTACTTAACGATGGTATCGGATCGTCTGGAAAGTTCGTCCCGGATTATTGAGCAAAATTCAAAGAGGAATATTCAAATTTCGGTGTACACCGACTCGCGAAATATTAAATGTTTCAAATATTTTTCTTTAGCGTGTTTTTTATTCGACCAGAACTTAATCGTTAATTTAATTTTTGATAACGTAATTGATTTCATTTGTTACATTATTGAAAGAAATATAAGACGCGTTGAGAAGTATATTTATTAGACAAATTATAGAACGATAACTCGACATGAAATTATACGTTCTTTTTATTAAAAATATATGATAAACTCAACATAAGAATAACCGTTCAAATTTCAGAGCCATCGGTTGATGCGAAAGCAGCTATAAAAGCTAAAAAAATGTACACGTCGAATTGAGTAACCTCCTCCTTTTCGAAGTCAGGTAAAAATACTTAGAATTTCTTTACCAACATTTTACGATACATTCTTGAACATATAAAATAAAAAAAGAGCGATTTTGTTAAGGTTCTACGCCGAAATGATTTCCTAACGAAAAGTTTGATGTTCGATATCTTTACAGATGTTCACAAATGATCCACCTTGTATACCTCGATTAAGTTTATATTTTATTACAGAGGAATTTACAAAGCGTCAAAGTAAAAACTGTAGAGTGTATTAGATTTGACGTATCCTGGCGGTTAAAACGATCGATGTTTGAAAATCGTCTCGGTCTTCCTGCCTTCGGTTTCCGCTTTGGCTGTTCTTTTTTTCATCGGTTCCTTAGCGTGGGATCTCGATCGACGGATTTGTTTCCCGGCTGATTGGCATGCGGTGCTGTTGCTTCTCCTAGAATTCGTGATCCCGGTTGCGTGTCGTGAGAGTAAATCGTTGGTTTCCGTGTTGTATCTTTAGTTACGGATACAGCGAAAGAATAAAGTTGAACCGATGGAAGTACTTTTCTGGAAAATGATACTTTATTTGAATAGTTACATAAGAGTGAAAGAACATGGAAACCCTATTATAAACGAAACGACGTTTTGAACATGTATCTCCGTCCTCTACGTTAAGAGCTTATGCCGCGAGCTCTTAACGTATAAATACTGTATTTGAGAAGGTACTCGTTGTAAGGGGATATTCTGTTTGGATAACAAAACATTGGAATGATAGCGTTGGGATATTGTGAACCTGGCACCCGACTTTCGAAAAATTCACTTTTTTTCTACGGAAAACGATAGTATTTCGTTTGTAGTTTGTTGTAGTAAAAATAGCTTCGCTTGTAGTTCCATCATTTAATAAATAAAGAAAATTGAAACAAATGATCAGCACCCGATATTGAGATATCACAAATTCGCTTTTTCCATGTGATTCAGAATTGTTCGTAGTTGTTTGTAGTGATTTCTCGTTCGTTTGTAGTAGAATAGTTGAAAAGTTATAAGCGATTGTTTATACGCCTAACTTCGTCGATTTTCAAGATTTTTAATATCCGCATTTTCCATATGATTCATAATCGTTTGTAGTTGTTTCTCGTGATTTCCGTTTCGTTTATAGTTGAATATGATAGTTTAAAAGTTACTATTACTAAAAAAGCGGATTTTAAGAATCTTCAAGATTGACATAGTCACGTTCTAGACGTATATTGTTCACTCTAAATTCGTTTTGTCTTCGAACAAATTGGAACGTGTCAACAAATCGGAATTGATGATGCTCGAGCGTGACTGAAAGTTCACTTCTCTTAATACTTCAATAGCATTCACAAAACTCTAATCACGTTCAAAAACTAATTTGCGAAGTCTCGTTAATGCCACTTGACCTGTTATTGTTCTAGAATGTTCGATTAATCGATTCTCGATACTTGATAATATTATCGTGTAGATGAAACGTCGCGAGTTTCGATACAAATTTTATTTCATTTTATATTGTACGATCGCGTGCCCGTGCTACGATGGACAGTTATTGGAAAGTTTCACGGTTTGCCATTTTTAGAAGCAATTTCGATGGTCCTTAAAATATTAATCTTTCTAAAGGAACAATAAAAATGGGTCAAAGCGTCTTTCGCTCTGCTTGGAGAGCCTACTCGTACTCCGATAAAGTTTCAATGGTCTTACACGTATTGAACTAATTTTCACAATTTTTCGCAATGATTAACGTACCTTCAGGACATTTTCCTGCTACTCCGTTTCATAAATACTTTTTATTCTATGTATACTCTTAATTATATATAGTAATTATAACCTTTTATGCATTGCACTGTATCACATTTAATCAAAATTATGTTAAAGTATCTTTTGATTCGTGTTATGTTACAACGCGCATTCTGCTTGATATAGATGCAAATTTGATTAAAGTATGAATTTAGTGTGTAATATGATAAACAATGAAAGTATTTGGGTCCCGATTCTCTTGCACTTATCCAGTCTTTACTGTACATCGATCACTCGACGTTTCTACCAATTGAAACAACCTCCATTCATAGATACATTTTTGTTCTTCGTTACAAATAATTATTTTCATTTCCTCAAAAATATGATAATGTTTGAGTTAAAGTGAAAATGTCCTTTCACTTTGTTCCTTTCTGTGTGATATAGAATACATACAATTTTACCAACGAATAAAAAACAAAAAGTGCGTGAAGCTTCATGTTTAAAAGGAATATGTCAATTTAAATTAACGTCTTCTATATTTTTCAGAGTATGTTTGATGCATAAGAAAATTGTAAGCCACTGAGAGGGTTAAATATACGTAGATCCTTTGAGGAAGCTCCCTTGCGTAGAACACGTACATACATTATTACTCTACAGAGCTCACTGCTGGTAGATTAGGAAAGGATACTGCACGTTGATATCTGGCCGTCCATTGTTTTTGACGATGGCTTCTCTCCGGGCGACGTTGGAATCGCTTTTCATCGTCTTTCGTTTGTTTCAGTGGTGCAGACACAATTATGTTCCTGCCAGGAAGCATGCATTTTCCTACCTGTCATCCTTTCATGTCGCCCATGCACGCGTGGAGGTTCCAATCCAGTGAACTTGTTTCCCGAATACAAGGCAGACCGTATCGTGTTTTTCACATCTGCAATTCATAATATCGCTTCCTCGTACGAAACACGGGTAACTTGACACCGTCGTCATCCTCGTCGTTCTTTCATACTCTTCCCTGACGTGCTGCAAATTGCTATTTTATGTGTACAGTAAAACGGCCATGGTGAGATAAATCTGAATTTATTCACGCGGCGGCGCTCTGCCTTCGTATCGATCAAACTAGCGCCGTGGAAAACCTATCGGGTACGTTATCGAGGCAAACCATTTTTCGAATTCTACGAGAGCATTAGATTAATTCAATTAAAAGTAATTTCCTGTCCTATGTCGAGTGGGACTCGACGGAACTGAATTCAGAAAATCGGGCACGCGAACAGTTAAATAGAGTTTTCTTACCTTCGGTTGTTCGATATTGAATTAATCCTCCTGTCTTATGCGTGCCCTGTGGTTTCACTGTTTTGCTTCTTTTTAAACGAAACGGTATGTTTTTGCTTCCGTATCACGATAGAGGATCACAAAGTTTAATGATCACGAGTTTAACGATCTATTACGTCATTGAGGGTCACAGAAAGTAGAGAAAAGCGATAATACTTACGATTTTGGTAGATGAAAAGGAGCCACGAGGTGATTTTTCTCTCATTCGCGACACCAGTAACGATAAAATTGATTTTTTGTCTCTATAGTGGAAAATTATTCTAAATAACATATATTTAATACAAAAGATGAGCCACAAGGAATATATTATTAAATAATATTACAGTTGTAGATTTTATTACACGTATACGCAACAAAATGTGATAATTAAGGAAACGAGAAAATAATCATTACATTTGGAGAACACAAATAGTTATTGTTGCGGTGTTACATATATAATAAATACATTATGGTAATTTAATTAATTTCGCGTACTTCAAAAATTGAATTTTGCCCAGGTTTTTCGCAAGATGAACCACTTGCAGTGTTGCAGTGTTACATTTATAATAAATCCACTATGGTAATTTAATTAATTTCGCGTACTTCAAAAATTGAATTTTGCCCAGGTTTTTCGCAAAATGAATCACTTTGCGACGCATTCCAACAATACTGGTTTAAGCGATCGTCGCTTCGTTCTCCTTTCTTTATTAATAATCGATCGCAGTTATATGGTCGCGTCAGTTAAATTCAAATCTACAATATCACATTATTTTCATATACCGCATAGAAAAATATCGCACAAAACAAATCGCATGAAACAAGACCGCACAAAAACAAGTTCGAGTGCATATGGAACGCGGCGCCAGTCAGCGGAACCCCGTGAAAATTTTTCCAGGAGTTGCGGAGGGAACTTTTTCCGTGAAACGAAAACGGTTTCGTGGACCCCCCCGACGGGACTTCATTATTGAGTTTCGCCGAGAGTGTCTTGCATTCGAGAAGAATTGAGAACAGCAGAAATGGTACGCGATTTACCTTTTGCGCGCGGCGGAGGGCTGCTCCTTTGTTTTGATGCAATCCGCAGTGTCTATGAATATTTTTTTGGAAAAGGCTTGAATCTCGTTTGTTTGGAATTACAGCAACCTTCTTTATCCCCTCGTTGCGGCAAAAGTGTCACTTTTCGTGGAATATATTACGAAAGATAACAATTAACGAATGTGTCGGCTGCTAAAGAAAGTGTTTTTAATATGGCGCGCAGTACCGTCTTGCATTGTTTTGACGAATCATTTTATTTTAATTTTGTTGGTTATTTGAAATACATGTACGGATAATAATCGCAAACGACGAGTGATATCACAAAGTTTATATTATAAATACATAAGATTTTCGATATTACAATGGAAATAGTTATATTTTTTATTCGTAGATATTATACTTCAGTTTTTGATGTATTTTTTTGTATACACTTTTTCACTATTTACTTGGACGTCTTGGATTATAGTGAAGTAGAAAAACAGAATTAATACAAAATGTGTATCGTGTAATCGATCCCTTCCTTGTGTTAAAGATCTCAGTGTAGAATAAATATTTTAATTTTACGCGTATGTATATTGTTTTTCAAAAGGAGATAAGGGAATTCTGTTTTGTGTTTCTTTACAGATTTTATTACGAACGCTGTAAATTTTAATTGCATGCTAAAGTACTTTACATTCTAATGCTCGTTTATTAAAAATTTAGCTTTATATCACCTAATCATGCGTAAAAAAAAAAATAAGTTTGCCAGTTTCTCTTTTGTGAAACACTTGTATAATTACAAGAGCATCACTAGAAAAACAAATACGAATTTGAACACTTATATTTGTTAAATCTTTGCAGTTGTTAACTTTGCATGTTTACTTTACTTTCAATTTTTTGATAATTACTGAACATTGATGAAGTGTATATTTTACCATGATAAATTATCAAAGTATAAGTAATATAAATAACAGTTAGTGTCACTTGTGTAAAATTAAACGGGGTTGCTCTTACATTTTACAAACGTATCGTCTCTATCGAAAAACTCTTTGCATCATTTCTAACCGTGCGTACCTTTCGAATTTTTAAATTATGTTTTCCTCAAATCGAAGTCCCTCTTTTTCACAAAGAAAACCAACGTTTCTGCGATCGATCATGCACGAGCCGTGCACCTATTTTGTATTCAAATATTTTCCAGCATTTTGCTATTCCGTAAGTAAATATTCGACGTCGTAAAGTCGAAGGAGTGTGAGTGCAATGCGAGCTTGTTCCTCGTGTAACTCTGGAAGCGAGCCTAGCTCAGTTATTCGAAATGTCACACGTGTGTACCCTATAATTTGTTCATTGCGTTGCCCATACTTGGAATTCCGCAGTATAAATTCCAGCGCTTTCAAAGTTCAAAGTGCTTCGCCAATTTCTATCGGTCGTACGCTTCGTTGAATTAATGTCTCTCGAAAGCGGGTAACATTGCTACAATTTTATCAAAACGAGCAAACATTAAATGTAAAAATCGTTTCTAGGAAGGAGCCAATAAATTTCAATTGCATATTCATTATCGATGATTTCAAATGTTGGTTCGGAGTGACCTAATACATAATTACTATATTCCACCTATTCAATGAAACCAGTAGGAGAGGTTTTCATTATTTTAAATATCCATGAAGTAATATGCATAATATACAGGATGGTCCACCCGACATGTGCACCTTTATAACTTCAAAAGTATGCGTTGCACGAAAAAATGTTATATACAAAAAGTTACGTGGTTTAAAATGATGCACTATGTGGTGCGTTAATTTTTTTTACAGGTGGAGGCGTTTCGGAGATTTGAAGGAAAACTTTGTTTTTTTTTAAATAGAATACTATACTTTTTATACAAAAATATGGTAGAGTATTGAATTCTGAATAAAAAAGTATTCTTTATTTTATTTTTTTCATTCTGATTTATTTTTTAAAGTGTTCATTGTTTTCTGAAAACTAATTATATTCCTGCTAATCTAAATCTACCGTCACTTTACACTTTACACTTTAGCACTTTTGCTCTTTACACTTTACCACTTCACATATATATTGACTTTGTCGTGATTAATGTCTCGAATGAATATTTATTCAGAACCGTTATTGTTATTAATGTTTAATCGAACACTGAATGATGCACTGTATATCGCGAATGTTTAATTATGTCAGAGATATTAAGTTTTAATTGTTCCAATCAATACATATTAAAATATAGATAAATATCTTATTCTCAACTTTTCGTATTCGGAGATCTTATTTTCCCGAAAACCATTAGGTATAATAATCTGAAACCTCGAAATGCATTGAATATGTACATCTCCGAATTCACTGAATATTTACAATACATATAGTACATACATAACATTCAATCTTCGATTAAATATTAACAAGAATCACGGTTCAGAATAAGTATTCATCGAACACAGTAATCGTGAGAAACTTTTATATATATATCGTTATATCTGTTAGCTGGAATAAATGAAAATTAATTTCGTTTGTTACAAGTAATCTCGATTTCGAATTGCATCTCGAAATCGAGTCGAGATCGAGGTTTATCTCGTCTCGTGCGCATCACTAGCAACGACTAGGAAATTCTTTTCCTCCAACAATTTTTGGCATTTCCGCTTAGAAGAGTTACGGCTCGTCCCAGTTTCTTCTAGAATCAACCTCGTATAATCCTTGAGAAGCTTCCGAAGCCTCGAGTCGTAGACGCGCTGTCTGATTTTCGAATGATTCCAGGGGCTGCCGCAAAGCCAGCGGAAGAAAATCCGTTATGCATCTCGCGTAACTATAAATACGTTCATCTAGCGCTCTTGCGCTTAAATTTACATAGGACCTGAAACGTCTTTGGCGGGAAGTACCGTCCGTACACAGGCTTACGGCGTGTAGCTGCATACATGGTACGGGGCATAGGTAAACAGAGAGCCAGGTAGATGGATACATACGTTGCGCCGGGTCTGTATCCGATGGTTATCGCTTGAAATAGTCGCAAAACTTTCAGCGAAGTCCTTTTGAGAAAACGGGAACGGCCGTTTTGCCGGGTAATACAATACACTCCGAATAATGCCTCGAAATGGTAAAATGGCGAAAATGGAAACTTCAGCCGGGAATGAGAAAGGGCTAGAGAAAGGACACGGGAAAGCGACCGGGCGAAAGGCGAGGAAGTAAGAGGAACTGGAAACGAAAAAGTCTCCGTCGTCTGTAAACGTATCACTGTTTGAGTTTTGCCGAATCGAGTGCACGTTGTGCTTTTACGCGTGTTGGGAGAGACACTGAGTGCTACCGTGATACTCGTCCTCAAATGGAATAGAAAAGAACATATAGTTTCCGAAGTATGCATCGATGGTGGCAGCCTTATATTATATATACTCGTAGACACGGTTCGCATACACGGATCTACGAATCGAGGTGAAGAAAAGATAACGGAAAAGATAATTTCACTATAAAGAACAAATTAATGAAATATTAAAAGAGAAGAAGAATTATAGAGGTAGAATCTTCATCGGAAGAAGATATTGTTACTGAGAACTTAGATTCTGCGGAAGAAAGTAGAGGAAAATATACGCAACTAATAGACAAAATTTAGCGAAATGCCAGATAAACGTACTATACATAAAAGAAGAAAATTCGCCCCTGCAACAAAATTTGTACCAAAAAATTGTAACTGCTCGAACAAGTGAACAGCTCGAACAATAGATGAAAAGTAAGAGATACTGCAAACAGTATTAAAACAGTGCAGGAGTATGTAAGACGATGTAAGACATCGTGTAAGACGATGATAAGAAGAATGGAAATAAGCTAGTAATAAAAAAATGATAACTTTTGAATTCAACGAAATCCTTTGGCAGATACATTTTTAGATGTATACACTCTAAGAAAATGCAAAAGGAAAAAAACGGTATTTTGAAAGTTTTAAATGTAAGTATTTCAAATTACCTACGGGTTTCCATTATATCAGTTCAAAATGTGGATTGGACTGTGGAATGGATTGAAATGGATCGCACTAATTTGCAGCACAGAATTAATAATCTCCTACGTACTATTTTATACAATTTACCCTTTCAAGTGATCGATACATATTTAACAATGCAATCGAGTTCGACTAAATTTCCTATGCGCGCTATTTTAATATTTTAATTAACATTTCATGCATCGATTTGTATCGCTTCGTCCAATTTCTTTTATATTTTACATTCGAAATATTGGTCAAAATTGGTTAGTGAAAATGAGGACAGTAATTTCCACGCTGTTATGCAATCTAAATGAAATGAAGGAAAATCAATATGCAGACTGATAGTATTGAATTATTCCGTGCATTTCCCGATAGTAATTACAGAAAATATAAATGTACACCGTTTAATCAAATCACCGTAGTTATTGATTGCTTCAGTCGCGTTAGCAGTCTCCAGAGAGGAAATTTCATATACGAAGCTTAAACTTATTTGCGCGCAAAATGTACTCTACGTGAGCGTCGAACATGGTCACTGGCGTGTTGCGCGCGCGCGCGTGGTGTGACAATTTTAATGAAACTGGAACAAATCTTGTTAGTTAAACAAAATAATTTGTTAAATAATCTCCTTTTCCTGTGGTCGATTTTGTAATGTGCTTGCAAACTGAATTATGCACGGTGCGCTGTCGCGTTGTGTTAGCATATCGTTTACACGCCGGGTGTCAGGTTAACGTCGAATATTTTCGTAACCGAATGTTTCAGCCGAGCTGCTTAACATGAAAAATGTCTCGCGTTCATATTATAATCGTGTGTCAGATTTCTTGAATATATTTGCGAATGTCCTTCGTTTTTCTTCTGTGTCTCGCATCGTGATCGATGGTCTCGACTGTCTTAGTTCCTTTAGTACCTTAGAGTCGATATACCGGCTTTTTAATTTTCAATACAATTGCAACATATACAGAGTGGCCCGTTTAAATAATGGTGATTGAATAACGCCACCTAAATATCTCCTCCAATTGCGGAGGTACAAACAATATTTTGTGTACTATTTGAATTGTTTGAAGGAATTTTAAGAAGTTTTTTTTTTAATTTCTCAGAAATTTGAAAAAATGGAGCTGCCCATTATCGATGCATACCTCTCAATTGTTTTCAAACTCTGTCAACGAATTCAAATATGATTAGTGTATTACAATAAGCACGAATTAATTACAAAATAGCTCTTCGTTTAAATTTCTTCTCGATAAAAATTACAAATACGGTGGTGTAGTGAAATTATTGACCGGTAGTGTACATATTCCTTAATTAGAGACTGATGCATATTCTTTTTCTTCAGAATAAATTAGTGGCGCAGATGTCCATTGCGTTGCGGAATGGCACAGGAAACTTAGGTCCGCGGTGTTTCAGATTTAGCGGGGTCACTGGTTCCAAGTTTCGCATCGTGGGTTTACGATACGTCAATTGTTATCGAGGTCGAAGCAATAAGACTTTAGGTATGGACGTTCTTGGCAGAATCGTGAAAATGTAATAACAATGTAATAACAATGGAATGACGTATAGGACCATAATTCTTCGTTTAATTGGTCGACGAATGTACGAATATCTCCCAGAAAATCGTACAAATTTAGCTTTTGAAATGTCTGAACACGTTGACTTGAAAGGCGTTTTAAAATGATTGCGTCCTGTCATTACGATATTGCTGCTTTTAAATTGCTGTTTGCAATCTCGTACAAAGCCTCGCATATCACGATCGGAAGAATGGGCCAGACGAGTAATTGTCGGGAAGAAAGACCATTTTGCATTTATTACGTTTTTAAACGAATTACTTTAAACCGATTGGATTTCAAATGCGACGCGGCGCAATTCATTTTAATGCTGTAAGGATTATCGAATCTGACGATAAGAACAAAGCTCGTTGTAGTTACCGTCGTAACTACATTAATAGGTATAAAATAGGCGATTTACATTTATTGTACGTTCAAACAATGTTTTGACCAATATCCGTAGTCTTTTTCAAACTATGATTCTTATCTATCTAAGTATATGTATATGGGGGATTCCAAGTCATTTCGACCATTTTTGGACCCGGCCATTTTTTATTTTGCTGAAATTTTTGTATATTATTGTACTCTACTAAATATCTTTTTGTGAATTTTTGCAGATTTTTGTACTGAATTAAAAACAGTTACAAATTTCAAAAAGAAAGAAAAACGTTGTCTTTTTCAAATAGCTCAGCCAACAATTGACCATGTGAAACCAAAATGTGCATTATTGAATGAACTTTACGGAAAAACTACAAAAAAAAATAGATGGATAGTGGAAAAGATTTGAAAAATAAACAAAATACTGCACATCTAGAGCGAGTTTCGTTACTCTGTGAATGGATAACTTCGACTTTATATTTGCCATACGTACGATTTATTTGGGTTATTGTGTTTGTTCCTAGCAAAATGATTGTTCCTATCACGATGTGAATAGGTACGGGAATGTTTGTGTGTGTATGCAATTTTTATAGATTTACACGCTGGATGACATGAACCAACTATTTCATATTGTTTAAAATTCCATTGGCTTCTCAATTATTCATTATTAGTAACTGTCGACGATTTTTTACTATGTTTTGAAATTTCGCTTTTTGTTTTCATTCGCTATTGTGAGCGCGGAAGGAATTAAATTTTTTTTGGCGTATTGTGGCGGCGTAAACAAAGAACTGACTAACAATTAAGGTTGATCGACCGATTTTGCATGTTTCAGTTGAAATTTAAATTAAATACGGGAACAGGAAAAGAACGACGAACATTTATTTATACCGAGTTTGATTTCTATTAACAAAAAGAGATTATCCGTGAGATTAATTACGCAGTGCTGTTAATTTCCTAGGGATTTATCAAGTTGTGCGTCGGTGATAATATTATTCAATATAATTGATATCTGGACTCATGGTTATTATCGCCATCACCGAAGGGTCATCGAATAAGGATTATCGAACATGACCACGATATACATTCCACCTGATCGAAATCTGTATTAGCCTCGACTAAAGCAATTAAAAAATATATTTACCTTTCTTTCTGCTCAAAATATCCAATAATTCACATGGAATATTTATTTAAGAATTTTTTCATTCAACATTCGCCAAGTACAAAGATAATTAAACCAATTAATGCATATTGAATGGAAACTAAGTATAAATAATTCATATGATGTATTTCATATGAAACTACACCAGTTCAATTTAATCGGAGTTTAAGTTCTCGGCAATCGTATTTTGTTTTAAATTTTGAAAATAACTGTGGTATATCGTGAGCATATAATCAAGCAAGACCATCGCGTCTTTACATTTTGCATAAACCTGAAAGTAGACTTCGTTGAAAAAGAAGAAATCTGTTTTATGCGAGTGGTTTTCACTTTTACATGAAATTTTTAAACGAATCGCGTAACGTATTAGATACCACTATAATATTATTTATAAAACTGCACTATTATTTTCCATCTTATAAAAATAAATTCACTAACCATGCGATTGCTGTGCAATTAAAAACAGAAATTGATTTCATCACTTTTCCACTAAGCTCCTCGAAACGAATATATATTCGTTAATACCGTTAATTAATCAAATTTTCCTGGACAAAAATTTCATTAATTCTCAACACATTGATTGCAAATTTGATTAAACGAAGAGATATCGTTAAATTGTAATTAATGTTATTAATAATTTTCTGTGGCAAAACGATTTTTTATGTCACTTTCAATATTAATAGCTCGTTTAAGAAGCATCGTGTACGTACAGATCGAATAGTTGCGGCATAGAGGCAAAGAACTATAAATGCCTCGATTGAACAGCATGGGCGATACAACCATAAGTACTCTTCGAATGAAATGCGACACGAAAACGAGTAACGAGCGAAAATCAATCAAAGCAAGGATAGCTGTAGAGTTGATGAAATGTCCACTCAACCGACGTAGTTAGATACGAATTGGCGATTATTTCTGTATATTGGCGCACGTCACCGCGGTAGCAGCAATGTCCGCTTAAGTAGGAACTCTCACGGTTGAATCGTTTTCGAAGGGGAACGACCACCGACGCGAGTTCTCATATAATCTGGTGGTTGACCCTGAGTCGTAGAGAGTGATACCATTTCTCCATCCGGTACGCTTCCCTTCTCAACGCGGTTCTTTTACCGCAACTATTAGATGACAAACGCAAATACATAACAACGTTAACCCCATTCTCATAAGTGACGAGTCATTCCATTGTTATCATTGCTCTTTAACCCTTGTTTTGACAACCATGTGCCCATTCGTATGGTTCTAAATAATTTATTAGGGGGACCGAAAAGTAATCAAAATTCCAGCAACATTTATTTATTACAGAAATCTTAAATACTAATCAACAAAATAATTTTCATCATTTTCTAGTACTTTTTGGCAGTATAAAGACAGTTGTTCGATTCTCTTTTGAAAAAAGTTCTTCAAGTTCTCATTGAAAAACTTTTACAAGTCAAATGTAAAATACTAATAAATAATGTACGCATTTTTTAAGAAATATTACAACACCGCATTGGATCCCCATTCGTTGAACATTGAAATATGAAATAAGCAGACTCGGAAATGTATTTATGCATTCATATAAACTAATATAGAAAGTGCATGCTGAACGTAACCAAAAGGTACGTACACTTATACAAATTGAAATAACAATATTATTATATTAATTGCAGATTATATTTGACATGTATGACATACATTTTTTGTATACATTTCATATTACTATTCTCAATAAATATGTAAAATCCGCAGTCTACCGATGACATACTTTTCACCGAAAAGAAGCGCACGTAGATATTTATTCCAACTAGAATTTTCAAATTATTTCTTCTTTTTTCGCTCGCGTTAACTTAAATTCGCGCACATTCGGTGTGTATGTTAAATTATACGTAAAAAATCGAGGCGTCGCGTCGATTTCCAGTTTTCCACGAGGTGCAGTGCTCAAACGAAATATGTTTTACGGTAGCAGCGCTTGTATTTTATTTTTTCAAATCTGCTGGTAATATCACGATGACCCGCCTAAACAGAACTAGAGATAGAATTGTATAGTCGAAGTACGCGAGTTCCCAGCGTGTAATGTTTATTCAACTCGCATCTGTGTTATAATTTTTGTTACACATTTTTCAAGCGCCACAACCTAAAGAAAGGTAATTACTATCTTTTTATCAACACGATAATTACTATCGTAATGATATTAATAATTTAAGCTAGTCCTCTCTTTCCTATTCTTTTCGACCTACGATTCTAGTGGTTGTTCTATTAGTAAAAAAAGTAATTACTATTTTTTTCATTCGCTGGTGTCTCGCCATCTTCTCATTTCTTTTTCCTTTTCGTGTAAAATCTCGTTCGTTAGAATAAATATATATCCGTGTATTCCACGCTTCATACTCGATTCTTTTATTCCGTAAAACGTATTCCACTCGTAAGTCTAAAAGAATGGAATCTCCTTTATACAAAGATACGTGGAACGATGCCAATATTGCTGTAAAATTGTATCGTGTTGATAAAAAGACAATCGGTTTTGGCAACAGTCTAAAGGTTTCAAGATAAATCAATTTCGTCTTTCGAAACGTTAATTCCTTTCTGCTGGTTTCTTTGTCCTTATTCTTAGCCTAATTCTTTTCGAGACATGAACGAATTTCTAAGTCGTCTCTCTTTTATCCCTACCTGCGTCTCTTGGGTTCCATATTAGGGTAAGAATCTCTATTTGTTTAAAATAATTATGCTTCGAAGGTATTGGGTCGTTCTAAATGTTTGTGTCATTTGTACTTCTATTTCTCAAATTAATATGTGAAACATACTCTTAAGTGTCACAAGAAAAGATAATCTGTCTCATTTCACAATAGTTTCTCATCTCTCTCACGTAGTCATTATACCGTTACTAGAAAGTTTCTGTGGTTTTTTTTTTTTATTAAATTTGACACAATCTTCGGCACGAACTTATGGGACGACCTAATACATAGCCTGATGGGATCTTTTTTATTGATTTTTTTTCGACTAATTAATCTCTCGTGTTCGCTAGAATAAAATGAAATTTAGATGAAAGAAAGACGACTTAGAAATTCGTTTGTGTTTCAAGAAGAATTAGGCTAAGAATTAGAACATTTTCTAGTTATCGAACTTCCCTTATAAGAGTGGAATACTTAAATTTTTATACATAAGCAGGCTCCGGTACTCATAAATTCGTGCGAAATATACAGGGTGTCCCAGCCTAAATGATACGGAGCTCTAACTCCAAAATTATCGGCCGAATGCAAAATTTCAAATATGGAAATTGCATGGTAAAATGGGGCTCATGTTTCAGCGAGAAGGAGTTTTTTCTTTGAAAATTAGCAAACTTTGAAGCATTATAGCTTGAAAACTAATAGAAATCTGGTAAATACATTAAAGCTTAATGAATTCGTCGTGAAAGGTACTATCGCATGGTATTGTATTAAAAAAAAATATATATTTGAAAAACAAAACTTGACCATCGTATCTCGTTAACTAACAAAGTCAACAAAAATTCCTTCTCGCTGAAACATGAGCCCCATTTTACCACGCAATTTCCATATTTGAAATTTTGCATTCGGCCGATAGTTTTGTAGTTAGAGCTCCGTATCACCTAGGCTGAGAAACCCTGTATATCCAAAATAAAACTGGCGGATATCAGTTCCAAGTACGATATTAATCTCGTGCAGGACTTAGAACGTCCGCGAGACAAAGTGGTTCGTCCTTTTCCAGCATTTATTGAGCCATTTCAATTACAGAAGTACACATTCCGACTGATTTGCTCGACGAACGTAACAGGGTAATTGCTTTTCGTGCAACAATATCGTTTCCAGCGAAATTGAATTTCATTTATGCCGGCATCTCCGTATCCACGTTTGGCTATCTTCTCGGTTAGGGTTTCCGGGGCCGTCGCGATACCTTTTAGCGGCGGTCGGTAGCAGTGTTAAATTACGCCGTATCTGTACATAAACGGTATTCACTGGCACGTTGGCGCAGTAATGGTGGCTTAGTTGGACGGTGCAACGATGGTAGCCGATGTACCCTTCGCGACGTAGGTAATTTCGATGGTAGGCGACCACCGACCGATCGAAATTCCCCATAATCTGACAATTGGCTCACCACGCTGGAACGTTCGCGGGTACTCGTAAAAGCTTTCGGCCGGGGCATACTACCGACGTTTTATCACGTCACGCAGTTGTCGTATTGAGTACCATATCCCACATATTCGGTCCTGGACCCGGGGGATAATGACCGCAAAACCGACTTCTACGGGGTGCGGGTTACGGCCGATCCTTGGGACGAATCCCCATTATCAGAGTAACAGGACGGAATCTGCCTCGTTTCTCTCTATCTTTCTCTGTCCCCTAATATTCCAGGATTCTCGGCGAATAGGATTCCCCGGGATTCGTGGGGCTGCTGGCCATTGTGAAACAGGACCGTAGTTTGTAGATGCGTCTTATTGGCTTAGCTCTATCGATTAGTTTCTGTACTTCTTTTCAGACCCGCCGAATAGCGGCGAGATTTTGTGTCGGGATTAGAACATGTTTCGAGCTTTGCGAGGCAGGCGAACAGATTTCATAGCTGAAAACTTTTTCGTGCGGAAATTCTCCCGGATCAGCGAACGATAACGTTCGAATTTTTACTTTCGCGAATGGTTATCGAATCCGACAGAGACGAAGTATTCCCGTGGATCAAAACTTGAACCCCAGGTTTTTTTGCATTTCTCCGTGTTGCGAGCTTCCATGAGTATTAAAATTCGATGGAAATAATACTCTGTTGAGCTAACAGAATCGAAGCGGCAACGTCAGGATGGAACTATTGAAACATTTAGTACTCATTTTCAATTAATTTGTATCATCAAATATATATTGGATCCGTCATTTTGAATTTTTAAATTCTGAGTTTATATTTAAAATCAGCGTCTCCAAAAACCCTCGTATACCAAGATTCATCCAAATCCAGTCACTTTTCGCATTTTGTGCCACCATATTGGATCCGTCATTTTGAATATCTAAATTTTGAGTTTAGATTTAAAATCAGCGTCTCCAAATACCCCCGTGTATACCAAAATTCATCCAAATCCAGTCATTTTTCGCATTTTGTGTCACCATATTGGATCCGTCATTTTGAATTTATAAATTTTGAATTCAGATTTAAAACCAGCGTCCCCAAAAACCCCTGTATACCAAGTTTCATCCAAATTCAGTCATTTTTCGCATTTTGTGCCACCATATTGGATCCGCCATTTTGAATTTATAAATTTTGAGTTGAGATTTAAAATCAGCGTCTCCAAAAACCCCTGCATACCAAGTTTCATCGAAATCCAGTCACTTTTCGCATTTTGTGCCGCCATATTGGATCCGCCATTTTGAATTTATAAATTTTGAGTTGAGATTTATAACCAGTGTCCCCAAAAACTTCTGTATTCTTCAAGATTCATAAAAATCAACTTCTATTCCGGGAAATACTACGCTAGACACAAATGTTTACGATCTTTACTACTTTACTACGCAATGCGTACGCATTTCAAGGAATTTATGTAAGTCACTACGTCAATAATTCATTCATTAGTATCTGTTAAATAGGAAATTTTGAAGTGTCGTAACTCTGCGTGAAATCTTCCGATTCGATTCTATCAAAATTCAAATTAAAGAGCGGAATTTCTACTATCTAAGAGTTTCTTATTATCATTATTAAATTCTTCAAAACAATTATTTACAAACAATTATTATTATTATAAAGAAATTTAGATGTACTCATTCATATATGGTAGATTGCGTTAGTGTATATATAGTTTTCGACCATAACTGGGCGTAGATCGATTTTACCTGTGAAAATTACAATGTGAAACAGTATGTATTTGTCTCTGGAGGGATTTGTTTTCGAGAAAATTGAATTCGAAGATTCCCTTGGTACGCGTGCGATTGAGTTAGACTCGACAAACATGCATGTCTATTAGTCATCATTTCTGCTTGTGTTTACCTTTGTAAACATCGGCAGTGGTATGGCTCTCTATTTTCCGTTGATATTACTATCTTCTACCTAGTTAGAAACTGTTAGAACAGATAATATTATACCATCTTCGGTGTTTACGAACTCCAACACAAATAGAACTAATGAGTAAATAGGTAGACACGTTAGCCAAGTTGTATTCAATCGTCGTGGAATTGCATACTTTCCTCGTGAATTTCCAAACTTGATTTCCTCGGAAACGAAAGCTCGACAACTTTGTTATAGTAAAAATAATTTCGTCAAAGTGTACATCATACAATCATAAACATTACTTTCAATTATACATAAAAACTTACTCTCTTCAATGATTATCTTATTCCATTATTATCTGACGTATTTACTTATTATCTTCATTTTATTGTTCTAAAATGTATGGTAAGATTTGATCATTTTGATCTAAATGAGAGTTAACTAGACTGCGAAAAAATGAAAAAAGTTTAAATTACTTTCAGAAAACAGATTTCATTTGTGATCTCGTCTAACTTTATATTAACGCACCAAACAGTGTAAATTCAACCTTTTTCTAGTATCATTTTAATGAATGGTATAGAATAAATTCAAAGTTGTTAAAGTAAGTATAGCGATATGCGTATTTGTAGCAGTTTGGAGTTAGACATTTTCTATGTTCTTCGCGAAGTAAATATAACATGGAAGTTGTATTTGCACCAAACTAAATGTCAAACTTTTCAAATCATTCCTATTTTTTGTGGTATTAGGTTTTGATCCTCAGTGGTAAGGAAATATTCATCTACTAATTATACGAGAAATGTAGAAATCCTAATGCGGAGGAATGTAGCGTAAATAAAAAATAGATAAAGTGTATGTTGAAATAATTTTAGCATAAAAAAAATATAATATAATATAATTTTAATTTTATCGATTACCAGCTATAACAGTTAGTTGTAATGAACTTATCCCAGTTCAAATTTTCTCTCTCCTCGATTAAGCGAAGTATCGTAACTTTTAATGGAAAAAATTGTTAGCTCGTATAAAAATGAAGAAGTACAGATAACAGAAAGTACGAAAAAGAACGTGAACGCGAATTCGCGATTACTTAGAAAAAGCACCGTGTCTCGAATGAAATAAAGAATGAATATGTCAAAACTAATTATAAAAATCTACACGACAGCAACTGAGCAAGTAAATTTAAAAAATAAATCGATGGTTCTTTGAATAAGAAACATAGAGAAAGGTACAGGGTCATCGATCAAAGGTTTTTTTACCTATGCTCTGTTATATACGTACACTCATCAGTTACCCGCGTTACCATTTCACCGTAACCAAATTATTTTCCTTTCTCGCATAGTTTCCAGCTATTCGTAAATAATTTAGGGTATAACAAAGTATTACAGCCCTTTCTTCGGCGCGGCCGCGTTCGCCGTACAGTCTACCGGGACTGCATTCATTTAGGTTAATTGATGTATCATACCGACGCCAACTGCCGGATGATTTATGATTTGTATTATGGTTCGTTTTTTCGCGAACGGCCGAGACGTTGATGAAAACACCCATCGCGTATGGTGCCCGTTGTAATGGTCTCACTTTTCCCTGGTAACAAAACGCCTCGGACGTTTGAAATATGGCCGGCACCTTATTAAGGGGTGAATCCGACACTCTTCCTCTCCTATCATTATCGATGCCCCGACACTGCTATCGCTTTCGCATGCAGAATGCCCCGTAACCAATGGCGAAGTGTACAAGGCCGTAATAAATGACAGAATCGTGAGAACTGTCTGATAAACGACGGATCGCGTCGACGTTGCTGCATCCGATATAAACTGCGAGTAGTTAAGGACCAAAGAGAAAAGTTCCACGGGCTTTGATAACTACTGCAGACTTCACGCGAGTAATTCGCGAGCAGGTAAGAAAGCACGATTACGTTTGATTCGTCGATCTTCTTCTTTGAGTAGTAAAGGAGAGCCCTAGATCAGACGCAATCAATGCAGACCAAGAAGGAGCCCTAACCGCAGACGTTTAACGATTAATTACACTCATTGTGTTCGCCTTCAACTTTCGATTCTCCTGGAATACTGCGAGCCATTGTTTGGAAATATTGAGCCCAGTATTCTCGGTACCTGGTTAGGTCACCCATATTTTATAGACTGTTTTATTTAAGGGGGTATTTTAGAGCGTCAATTTTTATTTCTTTCTTAGGATTTCTCTGTTTAATCTATAATGGATTTTTATAAAGGGTTTTGCACGCATGTTTATTCAGATTTTAAGAACTTGTATAATTTCTTGCAGGTAAAGATAATGAAAATTAAACGTAGTGCAAATGATTTTGTACAGTACCTCCTGAAATAACTATGGTCCGAGCCAGAATAATTATAAAGTATTGAAAATTCAAAACATGGCAGCACTTTAGTATCGATTTTGTTGTATTCTTTTGTTCTTAGTATATAAAAAAAAATATATATATTCAGAATAATCAGATTCTGAAAACCGTGATTCAGGCGATATAGGCACATGTACAATCTCACAAGTTACTGATTTTCGTTGTGATAAGTCACACGGAAATATTTTCAAAGCATTCGTTAAGGATTCAAAGATATTTCAATAGTATTACCATTTTGATTAATTACATGCTCAAATGTTCTGCACTTCTGATGTCCTTCTGTAACTGTCAGAGCACCAAGATCCTTATTAATAAAGACAATGACATTCCATAATTGAAACGTTCCGAGGAACGAAGTCAGACAGCGAAAGTACAGACAAGTGGAAAGTAAAGAACGATCTTTTAAAATCACAACCCCGCGAGCGAATGTAGAACGAAAGTAATTATAGCTGACACTTTTCGCTATGGCCGAGGAAGCCCGTTTCGGCGTTCCTGATGAAGGGTGGACAAACGATCCCCAAAGTCCATTTGTAGCGTTTACAGGAATGAGATCCGTTAAATCGAAACCCGTTCCAGGAGAAGAACCCGAAGAAACAAAAGGACGACTCGTTGGACTCGGTTTGCCGTGAAGGAAACAAATGCGAATGGGACTGGACCAGCATTGAAATTGCGCATGGCCAGTTTGAGAATTCGCGGCGAGAAGTAGCCAATATACGAAAAACGATCGATCACGTTATATATAGGATCCGATTAATCGAACACGTCTAAAAAGGGAAGCTTCTTAAGGAATTGACACGTTGGTAACCTAAAAACAGGACTGTTCGGTAAGGAACTAAATAAATTAATTACAAAAGTGAGAATATACTGTAAATAAATTTGAATTGGATTTGTGAAGAAAATAGGTTAAAAAATGAAATACTATGACAAATGTTAAATTATACAACCTGCGACACTCACGAAATAAAATTTTAACTACGTAGAGTTTTTCACGAGTTTTAGTCTGGCAGTCAACGTGTTAAAAAATGGAAAACTATAAGTCGAATAAGTAGAATAATAAATGAATCAGTGTTGAACAGTACATGATATAAAAGGTTAAAACAAATTTTATTTTGTCATTTTCTTATTATGCCTAGATGGTAATTATGATATCTTATGACACATTTTTTTTAATGTCCATTCATGTGGTTAATGTGTTTACTAGAATAAACAATGTCGGTTAATAAATGCATTTTATATTCAACGTTTTCTAAAAAGATAAACACGTTCTTTTGCAATGTTTTACAGAAATATTCCAATTTCAATGTTTTGCAAAAACACTTTCTCCACATTTTGAAATACGTATTGTTAAATACAAAAATATTTACTATTTTACGATTTATGATTTTTTTTTGTTTTAATACTCCAAGAACCTCTCTTTTCAAACGTTTACGTTAGTCTGCATCCTTAAAAATCGTATATAGCTACGAAGAAAACAATCACAGACGAGACTGGTCCAGCATTGAAATTGCAGATGGTTAATTTATGGATTCGTAACGGAAAAAGGTCGACCTGCAGATAAGGATCGACCTTTTCGTTATTTACTGGGTCACGATCCGATAAATCTAATGGATCGTATAGGTGGAAAAATAAAGCGAGTAATACTTTTAGAATTTCTAAAACTTAAAAAAGTATTGTTTTCTGTATTATCTCATGAATACGATTTTATAGATTCAAAAATTTGATTAAACTAATTTAAAAGTGTTCCGTCTATTATTATCGAGAAATTGTTACGAAGAGAATCGGTTCTGTAAAATGAATATTCTTTCAAATGAAATCTTTTGTTGCTGTATAAAAAGAATCTTTATTTATGGAACGTTTATAAAAAATAATAAACAAGTTCATATTTAAAACATTTAAAATAGTATCACAAAAATATTTTTAGTAGAGAAAATAGTTTCACATTTACTGAGCTGACATACATATAAGGAAATAATTACAATAAAAATTTGCTGTTTGCGCTGTTATTGAGACATAATTCGTCAAAATTTGAAACAGAACGTACCTCATCCTCTATGCTTTTTTTTAATGTCGATGTAAAATATATACGTAACATAAAAATGATATAAAAATGCCCAGGTAGACAGAACAGGTTTCGCAATTTTCTTTCCCTTTTCAACTATAGTATACTGCAGCGTACTATATATAACGTCAGTATGGGTTGAACAGTCAGTCGAAAGCGAGCGACATAGAATAAGAAAAATAGTATCCCACACTGGCGAAACCGTGGGGCGCAGTTAGTCGAAAATAAAAGAGCAGCCGTTTAATAAAAGCGTCGATTTTTCATCCCAGCAAACCCGAGCTTCGGCTTAACTCAATCTGTAATCTGGGTTCAGCTGTTGTTTCATCATATCCCCGTAACTCTCGGGTGTAGTAGGTTCGCCGAGTAACTCTCGTCGCGCAAAGATTTCGCAATTTACGGGAAACTTGGGTTACCAAGGAACCGCGATGCAACGCCGGTAATGAAAGTGGATGAAAACGAAGTGGAGGGCACCCGGTGTTCCTCGGCCGTTACTTTCGTTTTAGCCGGGTCTTTCGTAGGGCTGTCCTTCGTCTAGTCGCAGACACGGAACGAGGAAATAAGGAGACGCGAAAGAGATGCTGGGTGGAAACGTCACGTAATCTGGGTAAGGTGCAAGAAAAGGGAAACGCTTTCTAGTAGGCGCAGCCGGGGGAACAGGAGTCCGCAAAGAGGCGAGCATTTCATTTAAATCGCGTCCTTTGTCCGCTCCTTCAAATTTAAGCGTTCCTCGCTCGTAATTCAACGATAAGCGTTTGCACCTTTTGAGAGCGGACAAGCAGCTCCAATCTTGCGCGAATCGTAACCAAGTGTCTCGAACGACTATTGGCACGGGCTACCGTAAATTTTCATCCCTTCGCGTACTCTCCTCTCCACATCCTCTCTTTCTTCCAACGCTCTTCCGGCTTCCCTCCTATTCCTTCCTTCGGTTCTAAGGGGCACAATTTTCTTCGCTCGGTCCTCTCCTCCCGTGCCGCCACTGTTCCGTTCGCTTTGTACACTCTTTGTCTCAAGTGCAATGGCGTCATTTTCCTCGTACTCCGCCATCCTCGGACTGCGTTTTATTAGTCGCAACGTCGTTATTATCCGACCTTTTCCTCGCCTTTCCAACTATCCGTCTGAAACCGAGAAAACCTCGGCAAAACTTTGAAATGCAGCGCCAGCAAATATGACTTCCACGTCGAACGACGTTTGAGTCGATTAACTCTGTATGCGTGTGCGTTTTAGTTTTTCAGACAGATATTAACACGTTGAGCTTAGTGTCTTTATTTATTGTTGTAAACACGCCTATATACTTCAATCATCAACAGTTCTTTGACCTGACCGCACTCTTACTTGAATTATTCTATTCCTGGTTATGAGAAAATTATGAAAATCTTTTTATTTTATACACTGCTTATTTGCAACATTGATATTTCAAAACATATTCTGTAATTTTTATCTTCGCCCTAACGATACGAAGGGTAAGCATGGTCCCCGTGCCAATTCTTAGTGTTATTGCTTGGTAAACAATGTTCCTCGTCTGAAACATCATTTTGTGAAATTTCAACCTGTTCTTTTTTTTCTCGATTACTTCTTAAGATATTTAAATGAAACAACCGGCAAAAAATAGCTATTTATTAACTTTATTTCATATATTTTTCTCCAAAATGTAAACCAATTGTTAAGTATGGAAAAGAAATTAATTTTTAAATAATTTTTGATAAATAAATATACCGTGTCCTATCTTTCTCTCCCTGAGTATAACTTTCTATTTTTCAAAACAACTAAGACATTTTAGGTGCTTACAAGACTCACGCTGTATAATAATACCAAATTTTCAAATGTCTAGGGCAAAGAATTTGATTTTCTTTTTGCTAATGTCCGTTCCCGTTCTTGCCTTTTGCTCCGCGTAGCAAAAAATGCAACTCATCCGCGGATCATGGCTCCGGGCTCGTGTTGTTCCTTCCCGAAACGGTGATCACTGGATTAGATTCCCGTGTAGTAGGGCAAGTTTGTGTTACGTGCCTCGCGTTGCGCATCTCGAATGTTAAGCACGTCCTGCGTGTGTCGTACCCGAGGAAATTGCGCTGGGCGTTACGTAACATTGAACAAAATACGATTCGCCGAGCAGCGAATGATCCTCTGAGCTCGATACTCTTCGTTCCGTTGTATTTCGTTTGATTCGAGGGGAGGATCATCGACAATCAAAGAAATCGTTACGATTTCAGTCACCCATGACTATTTCTTTTTGCTTCCGTTCGTTTTCACAAGGATTCGTTGGATATCGGTGTCGTTACCTCTGCTGTTCTCTGGCTGTGTGTGTATTTTGTTAAAAAGGAGCAAAGGCTATGGTTATTTTTCACGCCTGCCGCACTCCTCGGCCAAGAGTTCTTTGAAATGATGATCGCGGACTTGAATATAAACATGAAGTGCTCTGGCCTCCATTGCGACGCCGAGTAAAACAGTAAAGTGTTATCTTCGTTTATATCTTATTGGAAAATCATGGAGCTGGTATCGTTAATGCCACAGAAGAATAAATTACTCTTCCAGGAAGTTACGAATATTTTGTTAGAAACGATACGGTTGGGAACCGATGTTTATGGAAAGTTCATATAAAGAGTAAGAAGCGTATTTACGCTTTGCACTCTAAGCCATCTCGTTGCAAATCACGTTGCTAACTTTCGAAACGTGTCTTTTTTAGTATTATTACAGTCGATTAGACTTTTCAAACATAAAAGATCTTTCAAAAGAGACTTCATATTCAATCTATTCTACGATCTGTTACATGTTATACATCTATATAACTAAAATTGAAATGTCTGTGATTTCGAAGTAATGGTTTTTTAAAGCTCGTTATATGACTTTTCGCACCATGTTGAAACCCAACTATTGAACCGATTTGAAAAAGTTTGTCAGTAATAGAAAGCTACGCTATCCCCGAGTTGCATAGGCTGTGTTTCATTTTCATAAAAATTTGTAAATCAAGTATTATTATCAATGAAAAAAGTTATTAGAAGTGAACATCAACATCTTATGTTTATTAGTTTCGTCATGTCTGGATTATGTATAGAAACATAAATAAATATTCTTAAGAAAAATCTTTTGTTATTTCGCGCGTACGATAATAACCTCTTGAAATGGTTAAAAGCTGGCTGGCTGGTTAAAAAGAAACGATTGAGGTTTAATGAATTAGTCGAGCTGTAAGAAACGATAAGAAATAGACCGAATATTTCGAAGTATAAAGAATTATTCGTACATTAGTGGTGGTAGTTTATTAATTTTTTAAGGCGGAGAGACGAGTTATTCTCGACATCAATAGTATGTATCGAAATGTACAGCGCGATACGTATTTCAATATCATCGGCGTCCGTTAGAAATTCTTCGAGCGTGCATTCTTTTGTTCTCAATGAACTGGTCTCATTGTTCGTGTTGCTCGAGCATTCATTACTCTCATTAATTATTTTCGTCTCGCGTACCCAGACTCCTATTGTTGGATCGTCTTAATTAATGAGTCTTTGCCTATACTCGTCGCGGACAACCGTTGCTTCCATTTCGTTTTCAGAATAGAATTGGTTTCGTTGCATTCGCTGTGTCCCTTCCGTCCTTCTCTGACCATCTTTCAGAACGACGGAGACCTGAATTTCCTGGTCCGTGAAACCATCGAGGAGGAAAGAATAGATTTCTCACGATCGAATGCAAATAGACCAGTGGCTTCCAAACTCTTCGAAGGATACTCTTGTAGTTGTTAAACTCCGGTGTGTAATACTGTCCAACACAAATTTTGATCTGTGATATCCACTGGGTGATCTTTGGCGCATTGCTTCATCACCTTTAGTCTTCGAGAACATTAGATTTCGTGAAAACGGTCGATTTAGAGCCAAAGGGATGTACCACTTGAAATCTAAACGCGCGAGAGACTTCCATTTAGTCTTGAAAGTTAGAGAAGAGTTTTCTGATTATGTAGATGTATTTGTTTAGAAATGTCTTAGAAAAGTTATTCGTTTATGGCGAATTTGCTGTACATTATTGCAGACATTTTCAACAGGTCGACTGTCAAACAAATATTCTTGAAAATTTCTGCCAGGATTAAATATTTTTCAGATTATTGGAGACTACTTACTCGAACATCTATCGTGATATTTATTTTTGTACCATCATCAAAATTCATGAATTTCATTTAAATCCATGTCGTTTGATGCTTAACTTTCAAAATGAATTTTCTTATTTCTTCGGTGAAAAGCACTGTCATTCATATACGGACGACGAAACGTTCAACGTGTTAAAGAGGAAACCATCCACAGAAATTGTCGAAACGGTTTCAAGTTCGTACAGGTTGAGGAACCCAAATGAGAACCATTGCAGCCCAAGTAAGAGATTGAAATGCCTTCTCGTAAAAACTTTACGATTTATCCATCTTATATTTCTCTTTAAAGATAATAGTAATGGTAATTTCAAATGATTCGATGGGCGACAGGCAACGGTGCCGCGTCTTTTGCACGAAAATAATTCGGAGCAATTGGACGCACATGCCTGTGCACGCTGTGACCACGGAGGATTCAATTTGTAACAGTTGAGTTCATTCGAATACAAGCAAGCTTAATAGTGCAATCTCCCTTATTCGAATTAGAGGGGAAATTGTAATAAGGGTACGGTTAACCGAATTTGCGAATAATTGTAGAATTACTCTTTGAGCGTTGAATTTTGTACGGGGTGAATTAAACAAAGTTAACTGAACGATGTAGTTAGAAATATAAAAAAAAAAACATTCGTGGACGAAATCAACAGTTTCTAGATGTCTGTATCTTGTATCAGTGGCATTCAAATTTCTACGAACAGACAACACGGCTCGTGTCAAACTATGCGAACCTGGTATTCGACTTTCAAAAAGTTAACTTCTTTTTACGGAAAATGATAGTATTTCGTTTGTACTTGATTGTAGTAACAATAGTTTCGCTTGTAGTTCCATCGTTTAATAAATAATACAATTTTTTAAATGACCAGTGATTCAGAATCGTTTATAGTGATTTCTGTTTCGTTTGTAGTTGAATCGTTTAAAAGTTAGAAGGAAATGTTGACACGCCTGAGATGGAAAAAGCTGACATTAAAAATCTTGAAAATTGACGTCACCTCTTATGTTAAATATACGTTAAATAAATTTTGAGCTGTAAAGGAGACATAAGTTCAAAATTCAATATTTTTTTTTTGGTTTCATTTTTATATATATTAAGAAGTAATTTACATTTTACACTTGTTTATATCACCTTTCTAGCATAAGTAAAATTACTTCTTAATAAACTTGGTTATTCGTGTATTTACGTGTCTTCGTTTGAATTACTATTGTTTACATTAAAAAAATGAATTCCAGTGAAAAAAGAAATCGTTTATTCTTCAAATAATTTTAACAATTACTATTTTATAATAAAATTTGAAAGATGTATAGCGTTAAAAACGTCACTCGAATTGATTACAGTTTGTCAATATTTTTAAATTAATTCAAATGCAAACTCTTAAATGTTTCGATACATCAAAAAATGGACTTATTCCACTTTCAAGTATAACACCTTAAATTTTACATAATTCTTCCCTCTCATATCTGTTTCCATTCTTCGATCAAAAAATTGTTCCGCACCCTCCGCTGAAAACTCGTCCCGACTCCAGCGAAGCACGAAAATATCGATCACACATAAAATCTCAGCTCGGAAGACAAACAGGAGAAACATTTCCGCTTCGTTTCACGCCTCGGATCCTTTTGTTCATCGAAAGTTTCCACTTCCTCATCAGTTTGGGAGCCCCGGTAAGCCTGCGGGAAGCGTTGCGGGGTTGGCCACGCCGCTCAGCATGTATTAACGTGTACCCACTTCATTTAGATACGCGCGCACGTTCGCGCGGAACTTTTCGATTCTCGATAACGAATTTTCTCGGGGACCTGGAAATGCTTTCCGGAGTCTTCCTTTTCCCGTGCTTTTATTTCGTTCATCCGCGCCCTCTCCCAACCCCCGTGTGTGTCACCTTTCAGCTTCCTCGTGGTTTACTTCGGCTCTACCCACCGATCCCCATACAGCTGTTCCTCCAAACATTTTCCACGGATGCTCAGACGCCGAAGTGTTTCCCCGCCCTACGCGGAAGACGCGAGCCCGAAATCGTCGCCGCCGGAACTTTACAGCCGACGAAAGTTTCGAATTCCGAACTGACGCGGGAATTCTCTTGGTAACAATAAGACCGATTATCTCGACAGCCTTAGTCGACGTTCGATTTCACCGTACGTCGGGAACGTTTACGCAGTTTCTTAGGGATAGAGGTTTTTTGGGGGTATTTTCACTTTATAAGTTCATTTTGTACTATGAATAAGTTTATGATATTCATGAATTAACCATTTGTACCCGAGAGATGACTGTAAGTTACCATTAGGTAACCATTTCACGCAGCAAATCTACAATACGTAATGTTTCATTTAGCTTTAATTTCTTTGGAGCTCGAAGTGTCAATAACATGATTGTCGGCGAGGAAAAGGTGACCATATTCTCAAATCTAGATAGCTTAGAATTCATGGCAATAGAATGCTGAGAAACATCTCGAGTTGCTGGCAGATGCCAGAAAAAAGGCCTCGAGTGCAAATGGTTAATTATAATTAGTTTCATAGCGTACATAATTTTTGTTCAATCTGAATCATAATTTCATTGAAATTCTCTACCATATTTTTGTATAAAAAATAGATAGTTTTCAATTTAAAGAAACAAAGTTGTCCTTCAAATCTGCGAAATGCCTGCACCTGTAAACAAATTAACGCACTATATAATGTACAATATATAGTGTAATTTTGGAAGTTATAAAGGAGCACAGGTTGCTTGGATCACCCTGTACATATTTCGAGAAATTCGATATATTGTAAACTGAAATTTTATCGCTTGACAGGAAACATTGTTGCTTTTTCGAACGTGTTCAAGTGACATCATGCAATTTGAGTACCCTGTAAATCCACGCGGAAAAATAAATCGAAAGTGGAGAACAACATTACGATAAGTTGTTCTTTCGATAAAAATGCCTCTAAATTGTAAAAATGTTCTCGTCTTTCAATTTTGTCTTCTTTTAAAACCTACTGAAAATTTGCATTTGCCGTTTAAGTTTAATTTTTACGTCTTTAGTAATACGCGGGAAAATTTCGATATTATTTCGTACAGTTTATTTTTCACACTTTAGCAGGTAAATATATCGATATTCTATTTGGAATTAGCATTACTTTAATAATTCCTTATTTGGACACATTTTCAACTGGATTAAAATTTCGAATAACGAATAAAAGATAAATACCTCGTTATCCGTTACCCGATGAACACCAATTAATATTCGAATGATAGAATGGAATATTTTATAATGGGTAGATGAAGATTTTAAATCTGTTCGATCGAATAAATCATTGTACGTTGGTTTTATTAGTCCCTGATTATAGAAATTCGTCTCATACTTAGCCACGATATATTAGTACTAAACGTCGTTAATGTTGATCAATTTTTACCCACCGCTGATAAGCCAGATTCAATATACAACCGGGTCTGTCAAGTTCGTTTCGCATATTTATACCGACGCAAATAAAATTAGGAAATCGACATAGAACGTTGCATAATCGATACTTTCTCAAGATATTTCACAGCGACGAGCGAAACTGTGTCGGAGATTTAACGAGGAACGGGCGATGAACGTAAGAAAACTTCAGACTTTGCATAATGAATGAATTTACATAACCCCAATTAAATGAGAATCGGCCGAACGCAAAACCGCTGTGAAAGTACTTACTTCGGCGTTTAAAGGTGTTCCACGTAGTTGCAAGTCTCGTAGGATTTTCACAAAAATTTGGATAAATCTTTCGGTATGAAAATCCGACGACGTAAGCGGATGTTATCGTTGCAATTACTAATTTCATATTAGATTGGTTGCGTGATACGTATTAGGCGAACAAAAATGTTCTGAGCTTTATTCAGAAATTCAATCTTATTAGGAAGTGGTATCTCGTTACTATAATAAGTCCTCAGGTTGTTATTTTTTTAATACAAGGTGTCCCAGAATTAGTATAAGAAGTAGAGGGTAGCTGAAAGATTTTGAACTACAATTTCCTTTGCAAAAATGTCGGATGGTGCTTCGTTTTTGAATTATTAAAGAAAAACCATCGACCAATCACAGGGCCCGAGTAGCAAGCGTTCAATTGGCTATGTACGCGTATCTTTAGCGCTGTGATTGGTCGATGGTTTTTCGATAGTAATTCAAAAACGAAGCACCATCCGACATTTTTGCAAAGGAAATTGTTGGAATCGTGTAAGCCAGTAAAGCAATTTTTTTTTAAGAGATACGGAAAAGCAAAATATAACTCGTATCGTATCGACTGTTTCTGTATGATAACATTATTTTATACGCGTAAAATATGAGTAAATATGTCTGCGAAACAAGAGTTATTCAATAAAGTTTTTCGATTCCTTTGAACAAATTTCGCAAAGAGTCCTACAAAATGGACTTAAAAATGAAAATACCTCCTTAAAAACAAACTAAAAGATATCAATTCCCCGTTTGCGTCATCACTTCTGCAGTATTCTGTGACTTCCAGTCTTCAAGTGATAATTCTTGATGTTGAATTTTGAAATAGCATTCCATTAAGTGTTAAATTAAACTCCATTACTAAACTTCACTGGCATTCTAGTTCGTCGAGTAGTCGAAAGGTTAATACTACCTTCAACGAAATTTTTTGCACCAACACTTCTATGTCTTCAAAGAAATACTGACGTGAAAAATTCTTTTTCCTGCAGCTGTTATATTAATTCATATTGCAAATGAAACATCACACAGTGTTACACGTGTATCTGTAAAGGTTGAAATTCTGACACTCCTGCTCACCGAGAGCAATATAAATTTGAAAGGAAAAAGCAATTTGTTGGATATCTTGGATCAAGTGTGCGAAGTTTATTTTGGACCAAAAGCTAATTTATATTTTTCTACCACATACAATCACTTTCGTACAGTGAAAAATAATTTCAAGTAATTAAGTCCATTGCTTGTCAGTCTCGACACAAACGTTATTTATTATTACAATTAAGATAAATAATCGGTAACACTGAAGTTTGGATATACAGGAGGGCATGATGAATATTTTTGCCAAGCAAAAATCGTATTAAGACACACCAATATTTATTATAAACATTGGGAATTTTAATGAAATTATAGTTCAGATTAAACAAAAATTATGTACCCAATGAAATCAATTATAATTAGTTCATTAATACCATACATTTATTCAATTGTATTGTGTATATGAATGATCGACTAATCATTAAGTTTCATTTGCTTGTGATTATTTTTAGTCGAATTATCTATTTACCTCTACATTCAATTAGAAATCGTCACGAACAAATACAACTTTAATATGTAGTCGATCATTCATATACACAATACTATATTCATAAATTTATGTAAATAATAATCTTATTAGAATTAATTTCATTTCATTGTGTATATTATTTTCGTTTAATTTAGACCGTTATTTCTTAAAATCCTCAATGTTCATAATAAATATTGCTATATCACAATTTTAATACGATTTTTGCTTGGTAACAATGTTAATCATACTCTGTTTTACATTCAAACTTCAATATTCTAGATTTTTTTATGTTTAGAATATATAATTATATATTAATAAAAATAATGTATCGCAACAAATATGGCAATACGCAAAGTTTTTAAATAAAATTCATTCATTCATCGTCATAGGTAAAAAGAGATTCTAGTTGCAAATTGCCTTCGTACCGATGAGTATTGAGCAGACATCGGTATGACGAGAGAGGACTTAACGGATTCTCGTTCCGTATTTAGAAGAATGCGTAATCGAGTTCCGGTCACGCAGTAACTACCGTTCGATGCACTCAAAGACATCCTGTGTCTGTGCACTAGTGCAGTCGAAATATTTCTAACGAATTCGAAGTTGTTTGCTATTGCAACTAATATATTAATAGTAATATATTAATACATCAGAATTTACACGGAAGATTAATTCCTTAGAATATCGTGTAAATAGGAATGATTGCAATTTGTATGAAAAATTGTGTAGATCGAATGTAAAAAGAAAATAATATATAGGCAGTTATTTAATTACATTCATTTATTTCAACGTAAAACAAAGTGAAATACAAATGAAAAATATACAAATCTACATTTATGACTCGTGTCACTTTTTTTTTGTTTTGTTTACATATATAAATACTGACAAACGCAATTCGCAAAAGAATCTTTTTATAAAATCTAATATGAATATGTAAGAACGTAATAAGTGTCTTTTTTTTTTGGCTGCATTAGAAAATATTAGAACGTTGCAGGTGCGCAATATAATGTAGCGAAGGGATAACTATCTAAACTAAGAAGAGATGAATTACCGGTGATTAATTTTAATACACCACCGTATTCGTGTTTTATATAAGGAGTGACACAAGGAAAAAGCTGTTTTTGTGATTTTATGTTTAATAGAGTGGAGTAATCATATTTAAATTCAAATTGAATCGACAGGGTTTTCAAACAATTGGATAGATGATTTACTTAAATTTTGCATTTATTCAAATACTGACGTTAATATCAGACCCTCAATAATTTTTTCAAAGTTTCAGCTTCGACTGCCTTCCATTTCTCTTGCGATACATCCCACGGATCATTTTTATTCATAATTCGTTCTTTTCGATCGCATCTGTCAAGGTGATCCCGCAGGGAATGTTGTGGACTCCCGCGGAGAACATTATATTATAAATATTTCACGAGTCGAATATTTTACGACAACGCTCATGTGATACGAATGAGTGCAGACATCTCTTAAAATAGTAATTCGATTCATTTACGTACGTCTTTTATTTGGAAAAGATACAGGTGTGGTGGTGTATTGAAATTAATGGCCAATAGTGTAGTGTATGCAATATAAAATGATTGTTACTATCTTTAAAATAAATGAAGTTGTACAATATGCCTGTGATTTTAAAAATGTTGTTCTCTTTCCAGGTCAAAGCGTCGAGGACTTGATATGCACAACATGAGGTAATGTAAAACTATCAATTAAGCGTACAGATATATACAATATACAATATGTATGCTATTTTTAAGAATATAGTAACATAACGTAACAAGTGTATGCGTTATTATGAAACCTTTGACCATTGAATACTCTGGCTAAAAGGAATTCGCGAGAACAGCGTGGGCTTGCGGTCTCTGGAGCGGAATTTTGCTTTAATTAATTATTATTAATAATGTTAAACGCTAGCATGTATAATATCGATTAGTATATTCGCTATAGTACGTTAGCCCTCTTCGTACGTTTCGAAGATGCTTAGTTTCGCGTCTTGTTGTGCAGTTCACAGTTATCCCATCGAAGTGCCTTCATTTCTAATTACTAGACCGTGAATCTTTATGCAAAATAAAATCTTCGCGAACGTGCCTACGAAAATTGAACTTAAACAGGAATTTACTTTAACCTGCAATCATTATAACGTGAACTTTACTTTCAATCTTTTTTATATTCTTGGATATTGTTTACATTTTGTAGCTTCTTGCACATTAAAATTTCCTATGAATGCAGTAAATCTTCTTGTAAATCTTAAACTATCGAGGTACAAACGAAACGAAAAGCGGTACAAGCGGGCACAGACGATTCTAAAGAAACAGAGAAAGAAACAGATTTTAAAAATCTCAATGTCGGGTGCTGGCCAGTTTTGTAATATTTGTTATTTATTAATCGATGAAGGTACAAACGAAACTATCGTTGCTACAATCAACTACGAACGAAATACTATCATTTTCCATAAAAAATAAATAATGTTTGAAAAGTCAGGTGCCTGGTTCGCATAGCTTTTTTTTATGTGCGTCCACAGATCATACGGAAGGTTTTCTGTGTGCACGCATCTCCATCCATACCACCCGAATGGTTAAAAATAAATGAATCGTACGTTTGATAAATAGAATGTGTTCGCAGCTTTGGAAGTTAACACTTTGAAAATGTCTACGTGGACTCTCGCACCTAGCTCTAAGGAAACCTATTACTTGTAACTGTCAAGGAATGTAAGTACGATAAAAAAGAAGCACTGAATCGACTATGACATTTCTGCGCAATTCAGTGCTGAGTGGGTGGGAGGTTGCCGTGGTGGTGTATTTCTCGCACTCAAGAAGCGATGTCGATATATTTTTCACTTCACACGTACTTACACGCGATTTACTACATACGCGTCTGAATCGCAGCCGTGCGAGAGACGTAGAATACAATACATCGCGCGTAACGGTGATGATCTCTTGTGCAACAGGAATGTTCTCCGGAAAAGTAGATCGTTATCGCGGCTGGTGTACGTCGCGATAATTCCCCGCGATTAACGACTCGGTAATGTGTTACAAACTCGAGCCAATTAAAACGTCGCGTACGTAGCGTACAACTTTTAGTTGTATTTTATTTAGCACTATTATTCTCGCTTGTCGTTTAAGGAAATACTACGAGTTTTTCTAAAGTTATCAAATCGGACTTGTTACTCTTCATTCAACTCACGTACTTTAGATCGTAAAAGTTGTAAGTTATGGACGGTGTAATACGTACTTCGCTTCGGGATAGGTAGGAGCTTTTAACGTAGCTACGTGCTTTACTTTGTAACAGTGACGTAACGTAGAAAGCGTACAGTGCCACTTGAAATTACAATACCTCTGAAACAGGTATTACGACGAATAATAAAGGCGGTTTCTTTGACTTGTACGCTTTTCTTATGTTTTATACATCGTGTTACTCTCTGTAAGAGGCTGTACTCTGTTAGAAAAACTTCTTTGTGCTTTCAATCATTTTCGTGATAGCGCCGAGACGTGAAACTTTGAATTGTAGTTTCACCCTCTACCTGCGAGTTACCTTTACTGAATGAGGTATGAGGTTATCTTTGATCATTGTACACATTTGCGAAGTTTCGTCTTAATCTTTGCGAATTCTATAAATATCACGAAAGAGTATTTTCACTGGTATATACGTTCTTATTTTTATTTCTTTACCTCCGTTTCTTTAATTTTCACACCACTGCAATTCTATTATTTTTAAAGAGTGTTTTTATAGATTTTTATACATCTGAAGAGTTGTATATATATTTTGACAACTAACGAAAGTATATTCGTCGTTTTTTAATTGAATTTGTATGAGCTACATTACTTATCTAGAGGAATAATTTCAAAAACAAATAGAAGACGAGCATTTTTTTATGTTTTGTTTCTTCGATAAAATATTTTGACGTGTAAACTAAAATGATGACTTACGTTGAACGAGAAGCGATTATTGTCTTAATTATGAGTACTGTAGAGCCATTTTTATGCTTAGAAAATTGTTTCTATTACAAATAGCGCTTTAAACTATGACGAGAGTGTAATTAAGCTTCTGTAATTTTATTTGTTAGCTTGATGCGTATTTGTAAGACAGATCAAGGTTAATTATAAATAACGCTACGAAAGATAAAATAAATAAATTAACTAAAATATGAACAACACATGTTTTTTAAGGGGTAATATTCAAAGAAACTCAACCAAAATTTCACTTGTTATTTTGAAAGATAGCCTCAAGAGGGAGCCACGCAAATTCAGACGCTTATGAATAGACTACGGATCCTTATGCAAATACGTATTTTCGCAAGTAACGAATAGGAAAGTAGGATTAAAAGCAGACTGAGTTCCATTCCACGTAGCTTCGGTAAATACAATTGTCATTTTCCATGTTTTTAATATTCCATACGTATTCCATATTTTTGTTAACGCTTGGACTACCAAAGATAATACATACCTGATAAACATATTAATATATCTTTGAAATTATAGGAGGAAAAGGCAAATTAATATATCAATAAATAGCGTTAATCCCACTTTAACCATTGCCATTAAAAGTTGCAACAACATCATTGTTAACGATTGAATAATTTAAAAAAATCGTTCAACATGCGTGTGTCAAATCGACTTGTTTGGTAACTCTAGTGTTAAGTAACATGTCCATTGTACATACCAAAAGTATCTCAAACATAGATGTGGAAACAATTTGATGAAAATGGTATTCCAAATTTAACAGGCAGATGAAAAAAAAGGTTTCAAGAGACAAAGTAAAATAGGTATGTTCTTCATTAAAATGTACAGAACTTTGTTTAAATTGTGAAGTAAACTTCTCCCAGAAAAATCGCATTATATGTAGGTACTTATATTTATAGAAAACATCCATATTTATATGAATATTAAAATTACTCATTCTCACAAACGAACGTACAAAGTACTTGGATATATGTTATATAATTTTACATTTAATAGTTTTAAGTACATCTTGCTTATGATGAGTTCATGCAAATTGTAAGAGATACTTTTAATTACTAACTCTTTTGATGAGTTATTTGTCAGGATTTTTGATAAACTTTAACAACACAATCATAACACAAAAAAGGAGCTTCATAAGTCAAATTCAACGATACTTTCAACTTGATTTCAATTTTAGAAAAATAGAATATGTATTCATTACGTCTTAACACGCATTATTGTGACCCAAATAGTTTTATTATATGATTGATATAAAGATAAGTTTAGCAGTAATGCAAGGGGGATATTATTGTTAATTAGGAGGCTATTCGATTTCCTCTTTGGTCTCGATTTATACAAGCAACTCACACGCGTATCACAGCAATCACACCTTTTAATTCTTTTTATGTAATCAGTGATACCTAACTGTGCTCTGAATTTAACATGTTCGTTTTTTCTTTGACATTTAATCTGTCAAGGCGAGCACGCGATATTTTGTCAAGCAGGCTCGTCATAAAATTTCGCGATTGAATTTCCAAGCTATTCGTTGACGCTCCGACAGTTTATTCGCGATGGGTGCTCGCGCTCAATTATGAACTGCGCGAAAAACACCGATCGTCGTATCACGCGATGCATAATTCACAGTCGCGGATCTGGATTTGTCAGGGCCTCGAGCTTATTACTTCAAGGAGTCCCATTCTTTACAAATCTTGTAAAAGTACTCCCTCGTCCATAAATTCAACAGTCTTAAAGATTCAAACAATAATATCCCCATTGCAAATTTCAACTGTTTATATCTCGATAACGAAGCCGCAGTTCGCAAATTGGTAAAGAACTTTTCGATTCGTATTGGTGTACTTTACCTTTCAAAAAGCGCCTACATATGAAGAAACACCCTGTATATACACATTTTTGTTAAATTTACAAGTGCTTTTCTTAATTCGTTTCGTGTCGATGGCTTGATGGAAGAATGTTAACGCATTTGCGTTCGGTCTGGTGAACGAATACAAATAATTTTGTTTTATTTGTTATTAATGCCATGATCGCACGAACTAGGAAACAAAATATTAAAAGGAAATTTACAAAATGGCGGTTATAAAATATTGTTTCTATCACGTAAAATGCTCTATCTTTCTTTTATTAACATGGATAAATGTAACTATCTGGACTTTTCCATTATGATTGAAAGTTACATTGTCAACATGTGTCGATGGTAGTACTTATACTTTAAAGTGCGCTTTCCATTTTGCCGATTAAACGTTTTCTCCATTTGTTGATAGAAATCATCGCAATTGAAATATCGAAGTCTGTCTTCTATAGAGGACATGTCAAAAGATAGACTAGCAAATAGATGCAACTGGTGCTGCATTCAATAGAAAAAATTGTTTAAAAGTATCTAACAATGATAATAAATATTTATTAGATAGTAGAAATTACGCTCTTTAATTTGAATTTTGATAGAATCGAATCGGAAGATTTCACGCAGAGTTACGACACTTCAAAATTTCCTATTTAACAGATACTTATGAATGAATTATTGACCCGGTAGCTTACATAAATTCCTGGTAATCCGTACGCATTACGTAGTAAAGTAGTAAAAATCGTAAACATTTGTGTCTAGCGTAGTATTTCCTGGAAGAAGTTGATTTTTATGAATCTTGATATACAGGAGCTTTTGGGGACACTGGTTATAAATCTGAACTAAAAATTTATGAATTCAAAATGGCGGCACAAAATGCGAAAAGTGACTGGATTTAGATGAAACAAGGTATTCAGGGGTTTTATAAATTCAAAACAGCAGATCCAATATGGCGGCAATTGTAATATACAAAACTATGGTGATAAAGGAATTTGTTTATAGATAAAGAGACCAGGCAAGCTTGGAAAAACTACTGCAATGAGAGATCATTTTTAAAACTCTACGTAAGCATACCAAAGGAAGTACTGCTCCTAAAACTGCAGCAAAAATAAATAATACGAGGGACGACACAATTTCGGTAACAACCGTAAAAAGGCGACTTCTAAGGGCTGGCATTCGTGGTCGCGTAGCAATTAAGAAACTTTTACTATATAAAAGCAAAATAAGAAAAAGACTTCTTAGTGAGTCAAAAGATGTGAAAATTGGAGAAAATTCTTCCGGGCAGACGAATTTAAAAGAATGTCAATTGTTAAATTTACAAAAATCAGTAAGCTATTTTTTTAGAACCACACGATATCATCAGGAATACAACATTTTGCTCTATACTTTCGAACAACAAATCTAAAATCTTACTGTAAACTCAGTAAAAATCTATACAAGCAAAAATCGTCTACGGTGAGATTTCAAAAACAAGCATTTCATTGAAATCAATAAAACATTTTAATAAAGACAAAATTGCCCTCGAAGGCGACTCGAAACGCTATGTTCATTCGCGAATGCATAGAATTTTTTAGCGTGCGCAATGGTTAAATTTGCATGCATCTTTCATCCACGATAGTGGCAGTTGTATGGAATAGCGTCTATGTGAAAGCTGAAGTGTGTCCCGAGTTCTACGTGGCCCGAGTCTTACGAGTTTTACAGTTTCATTCGTATCATGGTTATGGCGAGTCTGGTATACATTTTATGAAAGCAATAATCACTCGACAACGGTCCATGGGGAAATTTTCAACATTCCTCCGTTGTGTACGTGCGAGCTACGCGATCGCGCGAGAATTAAACGCGATTCTACGCGCAACGCGACGAGGAAAATGTTGAAGTGATCTTGATTTCTCCTGCTTGTATTGCTCGTGTCGTTTAAGGATATGTGGGAGGTACAATCGGAGACAAATATGTATGAAATTTTAATCAATCGAATATCTTCGTAATTACGACATTTAAATAAACAAATTTTTAGTTATAAGCTTGGTTTCAATGACAGGTTTCTAATTCATCACGAATTTGTCTGTTTTTATTTAATTTTAGAATGAAATTCTTAATAATTTCTACCAATATTTTTATGTTAATTTATCATAATCATGATTGTGTCAATCGATAACATAAGCTCTGTGTTGAATAAATTAACAGAGCAAATTGATAACTAACCATTTTCTTGTGTATGTTTAACTAACTTGTAATATTAACTTAAAAAATGTGTTAAGTCTTCATTTTTGTTATATTATATTAAAACGTAACCATTCGTTAAATAATAACACAAATATCCATTAAATAACCAAATCATAAATCCATTAAATTTCTGTTTAATTTGCTATTATTTACCATGAAGAGTTTGTTTGGAGTTTACTGAACATCATCCTGGAATATTCTTGAACCCATAAGGGTCGACGCAAATATTTAGACTGATATAAACAATTATTTCCACATAAATACTTAAAAAATTTGTCACGATTTTGTAGAATATCGTCGTATCTTTTCAAAGAAAATACGTTTTTACAATGTTACCGCGAAGCGCAGCACACCGTACGTAATTGCGAAGAACAATTTCATTTTTCAATCGGTATCGCGAGAAGTCATACGCCGATTCCGAATGTACACTTAACGTCGCGTCGTTCGAATCGAACCGATATCGAGAGCCTTCGGACCGCAATTAATCTTTTCAAAAAGCAAATATTTGTTCTAGGATTTTCAAGCGAAGTCTATCCTATTTTTGACGAAATCCTCGAACAGTTTAATTTAAAACTTCTGCTAAGTAAACGTTTCATTTCAATTTCGCGCATGCATGGTACAAGTATCAAACGTAAAATTTAATACAACGGAACACGGTTTCCAATAGAGGAGGAGGTTGTCCAATGAAAATTTCCTTCGTTTAACTCGGCAAAGGAATATTAGCGATAGGATTGATACGATTACATATTGATGATATTCAATCGATTCGATGTCAAGCACTTTAAAGATTTTTCGATAAGAACGATACGATGTTAAAGTGAAATAAAACAACAACCATTTAACCGTTTCTTTTGTTTTTTTTTTACGTATTTATTTTAAATTCATTCAATGTTCGTAAGCTTAAAAAATGAGCTTCATTGGAAAACAAGATTTTTCGACCAAGATTAGGTATATAGTAGTTAAAGTTACTTTCATGGTATTAAACGGAGTTGCCGGTTTATAAATATATCCTCCCTATTGAAAAATCCTCTACTAGGAAACATCAGAGCCTATTAGTGTCTCAGAAACATGGTATCTATTTTCGATACTGATACTTTTGTAATGAATGTTTGATCGACGGTGATTAGAGGTTTTCTGAAAGTATAAAACATCTAATCGATTTGAAATAATCGGTGCAGATAAGCGGATGCAATTTCACGTGATTACAAAATTTCATCGATACAAGTCGTTACGTGAAAGTACACTCAGCGTCTTCTTTCTTTACCAGTTTAGAAGCAATTTTCATAATTTTTTTGCAGTCAAAGTACTCGACATGTTTTTGGAAATTTGGTATGTTTATCTATGAATATGTACAGTTGAGGCTCTAGTATCCGAACCTCCGTTATTCGAATACTCTAATTTCTGAACATTCTATTATTCAAACAGTATTTCGTAGCAATGCTTACAGTCAATATACAGGGTGTCCCCAGAACTAGTGTAAGAACAGGAAATGGGTCGTAGTTAACTCTTTTATTTTTGGTCAAAAAATAAATCTTTCTTATGTTTTACTAACTAAAAATCTTTTAAAAAGAATTCTTCTTCCAATTTATATTTGAAAAATTTCCAAATTGCCTTTTTCGAACCTCTAAAAGTACAATTCTTTTAAATAAAATAGATGATGTACCATGTTTTCCTTTATAATTGCCCTTCTACTTCACACAATAACCACATGAATAAAACAAAATCATTTTTTATTGATTCGTAGCACCAGAGTGGACATAAACATTGTTAATGATTCAGATATTATTACCATTTGAATTCACGCGGAAACTGAGGCGTTCACGACAGTTATTTAACACGTATTTTAACATCAACGGAGATATTTACTTTCAATTCGTCGATTAATTTTGCAAACGATGAGGTAAATTCTTTCTTCCAGAACGAGGGTATCCATTTTCTTTTCGGTAAACTGTCCTCCAATGTCCTACTATATTGGTGGAAATAATCCTCGAATTATTGGAGGGGGACTATAATGGTCTAGTTTTAGGAACTTCCGAAAGGTCATTCTATGTTAGGGCATAAATGGAATCGCAACCGCATATCTATGAATTCGCGTAACTCGAGGACTTACTGTAAATTCTTGGTGGCATTATGTCTAATTTCTTGCATTACCTCCTATCTCATGTGAACAAATACAGATTAAAGTGGATTATCTCTAAAGCAGGGCTATATAGACACACGTAGAAGCCACAGACGTAGTGACGATTTAAATCAACGGGTTGATATGCTGAAATGTAACGATAACTGTACCAATTTATCGTAGGTCATTTTTGTTCACAAATTTCAATTAAGGATTTATATTACAATAAATGACTACGTACAATAGGTCGATGAATTTGTCTAAACAAATGCTATTCCGTTTAACTAATAAGATTGCTTTTTAAATCCCTCCTACTACTACATTTTTTATTAGAAAATAACTTTCATAAAAACATTTTATTGACAGCTCCTTCTCCTTATGAAACATTTAACCATTCCACTTTAAACGAAGCACTTTATACAATAATACATAATAATATCAATCATAAAAAACCTATGTTCGTTTTCGTTTTAGTTGACCAACTCCTAATAATGTACCGCAATTGTCGAAAGATCGAGAAATACCGTTATAGTTAACCGTACAGTTAAATTTTCTTTCGAAATAACATTTCTGGCGATTCGAAGTCACATTAAATGAAGGAAGTTTTTGATCGAGCGCGAATATTGAGATGCCGCCTATCTTTCCCTGCAGCGCGCGTTAAAGGGAATGCAATTCTCGTCTATATTCTCAGAAACGGAATGTCTTATAATGAAAAATTCCCATTCGCAGTTATCACCCGCCTTCAACATCGTGATGTACATACAGGGTGTCTACAATTAAGTCTGGACAAACTCAGGGAATCACTTTTACAACTAATTTCCAACAAAAACTTCCTCTTAGACATTTTTCTAAATACCCCTTATTTTAGGAGTACTTTCACTTTAAATTTTGTTCTGTTTTTTCGACTTTACATTCTTTACACGGCCATAACTCCATCAACTTATAGTGCAATATGTTGTAATGTTTTTCATTTTACCAATAGAATAAGTAAATAATTATAGCATGAAAATATTTAAACTAACAAAAGAAAAAGAACAAAATTTAGTATTAGGAATCGAACAAAGGACTTTCATGCTGCACTACGTACACATGAAATCTTTTAAACCTCGAAAAATATCAAGTAGCGACCCCCAGATATACGAGTAAAAATTCATTGCATTTTGAAGATCTATCGATACCCCCTGGTTCAAAACGGATCCAACGCTGTGATCTTTGACCTCGATTTTTTCGTAAATGGAAACCTGTCTAAAAAAAACGCTAGAACAAATATTTTTCAATAAAGAAGATCTATACCAAAGCGCATCCAAATCGGTGACGCACACTACGTCCCCTCCCCTTGTGAGTACAGCAACTATCGGTTAATTACATGGTTTCATAAACGCGACTGAAAAAGTGAAATCCGTACGGTATTTTACTTGAACGTATTTCATTCGCTTAATTCCCAATCCTGAACTGATGCAGCTAATACTCATCGAAAGTGTTGTCTCACCGAAATAATAGTTGTTTGCATCACGTTTCAATTTTCTCGCGAGGAGTAACGTAAAGCATCCGTTCTGTTAAACGGATACGTTATGAAATCGCTGAATTGGATTGACCAAATAAGAGGCAAACACGAGAGATGGATGTTTATCGCTTTATTTTTCAGCGAAACTTGGAAATATTTGCGGATCGCTGACGCGTATCTCATCGGCTGTTTTTCTCATTTGGTTATACGCTCTCGCAGTATAACGTGCAAACACGAGCACGAAAATATTTTATCCGCATGTTGACTTCCAATGATATCTTTCGCCCCTATTTTTCGTTCGCTCGTTCGTTCGTTTCCCGGGTATTCCTGTCACTTATTCCGCGTTGTTGAACAAATCATTTTACTTCGACGAACCCACCCTCGCTTCTGTGTACCGTCAAATCCTCGTTACTTACGAACTCATCGAACATTCAAATTGATCCTTGCATCTCCTACTTCCCTCAAATTCATCCTTTTTACTTCATTTGTTGCCTATTCTCGAATAATCGCAAAACTAGGCGTAGCTGAACGTATTGACGTAGAAATAAATTCTATGCGCTTCCAAAGTACATTCACCATTCATTTATAATAAAAGGAAACCTTACCTCTGTTTTTCTTCAACTCTTCCTTTTTACTGTAATTGTCGCCCATTTGTGTTCTCGGAGAATTACTGAACTAGGAGTAGTTGAACCATTCATTTATAATCAAAATGAAACTTTAACTCTGTTTTTCTTCAACTCTTCCTTTGCATTTTAATCGTTGCCTATTTGTATCTTCGAATAATCACCAAAATTATCGTAATTGAATCATTAATTTATATATAAAAAAAAAAGAAAAAAAAAAAGAAAACTTTAACCGTGCTTTTTTTCGACTCTTTCTTTTTATTTCATTTGTTGCCTGCTTGTGTCTTAGAACAATCACGAAATGAGGTCGAGTTGAACGTACTGTGGCGTCGATCTCTGCAAAATTTTGTTTGGTTTCACACCTTTGCGAGCGAAAAAATTTAATTATGATCCGCTGCGTAACCGATCTGTGTACTTGTTGCTCCGACACGACGAACTATACTAATGAATTCACCCGCCAAGGTCAGTCAATGATTTCTCCCAATCCTTTTTTACATTTGCCTCGTATAACTCGTTTCTTCTATAAGGTTATGTGAAGGTGGCAGCTCACTTTCTGGAAGCTCGTAAACAATTAAGAGTTCTAACTTTATTTCCAATAGTTCTATAGTTCCCGATCAATTAAAGCAATAGCTCTGTGAATTACAACTATCGGATAATTTTTAAACAAAATAGCTGTTGTATATAAGAAACAGATGTAGTATCTCGTGTCTATCGAAGAATAGCGAACAAGGATGGAAAGATAAAGTTCGTACAGAAATATTCGTACCACGATCCCTTTATCCACATACAGGACGCAGGAGATCATATCAGCAGGATCCTGCAGAACTGGAATATCAAGACCCGCGTCACGACATAAAGAATACGTAAATAGATACCTTTCTCAACGATTCACAGTCGCCGTTTATCGGATATTCGCATGTAGGGTACTTCATTCATATGAATATGGATAAGTCGGGAGGAGTGGGAGACTGCGATTCAGAAGATATTCCAGGTCCGTTTGACGCACAGTTGTAGTGGAACATGTGAAGGATCAAGAGAATATTTTCCAACTGCTAATGTATTAATAACAATATACGTCTGTATCCTATAATTATCTCAATTATCATGTCGAAATTTGTAGCTGTAACTAACGTTGATTGAGCGGTTGATAGAGGTTGATTCGCGCTCGTCTAGAGCAGAGGTAGAGAACAGTCGATAGGCCGTCATGTCACTATACGGATGCCTCGTAATTAGGCACCGGATGTTTATGCATCTATAGCAAATGGAGATATGGACGAATTTATGAGGATGTGCACAAATGCAAAAATATATAGAATATCAACAATAACGTACACGTTATACTTCAGTTCCTTTTCTGTATCTGTGAAAATATTTGCATGATTATTGAAAGTGTATATAAAAAAATGTGAACAATAGACAGGTAACAAGCAGAGGAAAAAGGGCATTATTTTGAAAAAAAAATTGACTGAGAAATTCGTGTGTATCCGTGTCAATTAGGTGCAGGAATTTTTAAGTTGGGACCACTGAGTTCGCTTTAAAGCGAAGATCGTCACATTATTGTCAATTTACGTCTAATTTTCTTTGCTGTTTTTATTCGTTTCTAATTATACTCCTAAACTTTGTTGCAGGTACGTATGCGCCGGTTCATATAGCATCGATAATTCTTTGCTAAGAGAAATGCTGTAAGTGTTTCTATCATTATTATAAGTGGGAGTTGCATAGCAATTACTGCAAGTAAGAAATTTGAACGTTTACTCTTCTCTGTATTACACTGATATTTATTGGACTCTGTTAAATACTAAATGAAGTACAAAACAAATATTTTGAAACAAATTTAAGGTTTATAAGTGGTAAAGTCAATTATGGAGAAAATGAAGTTTCGAGCTGTTGTAATGTTGGGATGGCAGCCTTCCAAATTAAACTACCCTCTTCGGCGTACGGGCTTAGCCTCGTGAAATTGTTATATACTTCTAGCTCCATATTTGGAGACGACAATAGAAATTTATTCGCCTCGTTGGAAAGTGTCGGCGTCAGTGACAGAAAATAATGAGGTTTTAATGTTTCTATTCTTAACATCTTTAGTATTTGTAAGGTTTTTCTATGTATCAGTATGTATTGTACATGAGCAGACTGCGCTCCATGTATCGTGGGTTCGTTACCAACACGCAAAGCGCGCAGTAATCACTGTTCAAAAAAAAAACGTTACGTCGCTTAGAACATGTATAATAGTTTATTCAAATATATCGTTACTTTTATGTATATTCAACCCTGCGCATATTTAATCATTTAACTAACCAACAGTATTTAATGTACGTGTCTTACAGCTTATTTTTTCTTCTCTAATATGATTACAAACAATTATCGACAGAATTGAGTAACATGAACGCTATCAGGCCGGGCGATTCAAACGCTGGAAAAACTATGTTTCATGTGCACCAACCTAATACATCAACCACTATTGTATTGGGCTGTCTGGAAAGTCCATGCCGATTTTTAGTAGGCGGTACAGGTGTGAATATGTCGGAATGGCTGAAAACAAATAGAATGTGTACATTCCTTAACAGGTGGAAAGGTTGCGGAACAAAATGGCACATATATAATTCAATAAATATACATCAAAATTCAAATACGCTTTTGAATTTTTCTTAAAAATAGGCATGAACTTTCCGGACAACCCAATAGAATACAGAATAATCAAATCGTATTCTATCCCTTGCGCAGTTGAACAAACTTGAAAGTCGATTTTCTCGAAAACGAATCCGCGAATAAAAAAATATTACACTAAATTTTCGTCTTACTTTTTCACGTAGAATCACGTTCTGCCCGGGTGTACCACGAATTCTGCCCCATCCCGTATAAGAAATCTCCGTAAACCTAATGTTAATACGGGTACGATCTCTCGCCTCTAACGATGCCAGCCACCGCAACACTCGCGAAACGCTCTAAAATCTCCGGCCGCCTTATCACCCATTTTCTATCGACCCGTTACACAGGGGCGTAATTATATTTTACATATTTAGCCCGCGTGTACCTCTCCCTCTGTCTCGGCGTTTCCCTCGGCACTCGTGAAGTCATTTCCGGCGAGAAACGAGCCGGCAAGCGTTCCGCTTCCGAAACGGCGAGAACGCGAGCATCAAACCGGAAATCGTCAGCTAACGACGCCACAGGAGAAACGTGACACACCGTTGCCGCGGCGTAGTCTCGACTCGGCATGATGTGGCCGTGGGTGTGATGTGGCAGGTGTGGAATCCATCGCAGGCTCTAGACGTTCCCCGTTAGAACGGAAAGCTAATAACTCTTGGTTCGAGGAGCGTCGTCGTCGACGTTGCCGCCTTCGCCGCCTCTTGTAATGCACCGAAAGGGTTCAGGGGTGGAAGAGCGGTGGGAGGTTGTTGCACGGAAAAGTTTTGCAATAACGCACAATGAGTCTCGGGGAGTTTGGTGCATTGTTAAACCGGCTAACCCTGTCGCAACTTTCCTTCCTCGCTAACAAAAGAGTTAGGAAAAGTGAGAACGGTGGCGAAAGGAGCGCGCGAGAAAGGCGAGCGAGGAAAACGAGAGAGACGAGGGTAAGGAAGATGGTTTCGGTACAGGTTTGTTCGACCCCGATGATTCGAAACGCTACCTCTATGCGCAATACCCGATCGATATGGCTCTTTCTCGCGAGCTTCGACACGGGACGTGATCCGTGTTATCGTCGTCGTCGTCACCGTGGCTCTTCTCGTTTGTTCGCTTCGTTGACGTTTCTCTTGTCGACCGAGGGAGATAAAGTATATACGCGTGGCGTCAGCAAACGATTTCTTTTCGTTTCAATCATTTATTTATTTCGATAAACGGAAATAATCCGTCAAATGTACTTTTGAGATCACGAATACAAAACTAATGCATAGCGTCTTCTGACTCTTCACTCGAAATACTAAAGGGCGTGCGTTAGTTTTTTTTTTTAAATCATACATCTTCGAGAATGTTTAGAATCTCGACTTAAATGGGACACCCTGTATGACTATTTTAGAATTGATACAATTTTTTATTGTTCGCTGTATGAATACATTTTAGCTGTTTCTATCAGTTCGTATTCTAATATGTCTGACCTAGCACTGACCTGTTCTACTTCTTAAACACTTGTACAATTTCTACGTCTACAACTTAAATGGGACACCCTGTATGACTATTTTAAAATTCATACAATTTTTTATTGTTCGCTGTATGAATACATTTTAGCTGTTTCTCTCAGTTCGCATCCTAATATGTCTGACCTAGCACTGACCTGTTCTACTTCTTAAACACTTGTACATTTTCCACGTCTACAACATAAATGGGACATCCTGTATGACTATTTTAAAATTCATACATTTTTTCCGGTTTGCTGTATGGATATATCTTAGCTGTTACATGTGATACCATTTCTCTCGGTATAAATGAATGAAAATTTCGTGTTCCACGAATTGTTTCTGCAAGTTCGCATCCTTATGTGTCTGACCTTGCACTGACGCGTTCTACTTCAGTTGTCTGACGAGGCACAGTCTTTGCTGTCTTACACTACTTGAAATGACTGACCAGATACCGTTTTTAATGTTATTCTACAAAAGAAACCTGAACATTCTACAAAAGATATCAGAACATTCGTTCTGAGCTAGTCAAAATCACTCATTCGATAGCATAAAGAAAGAACAATACGTGCCATGGTTGGAATTTGTATCTCAAGTAGGAGAGTTGCCTAAATAGCAAAAATAGAAAGTCAGGTTTTTACCCGATTTCGAATGTATCATAACATGAAAAATTTTGAAAAGAAAATTGAACCATGTAAGACAAGGAGACGTATTTTTTAAAATTTATTCAGATTTTTTAATCGAGGGTTCATGTGATCAAAATGAACAGTGTCGATTTAGTGTTGAAATCTTCAGAGCATTAAAATTATATCCTTAAAATAAGTAGATATTACCGTTACTATTATTCTGAACTCTTTTATATTTTCAGCATGATCTACCGTAAGACAAAATTGTTTAAGAACACATATGACCTTCTTGATCGTCTACATACCTTTTAACGTATCGCCATTGCGTTAGCATTGCTTTCAGGAATATTATTATTATTATTATTATTATTATTATTATTATTATTATTATTGTCTACCTTATTAGACTCCCTGGTTTTAACAGTTTAACAGTTCTTATGTTCGACCAAGTTTCCTCATTAAGTTTTCTAAACTGTACTTGTAAAGCTACTTTGTATACCGGGGCTTCATCGTAAAAACAAACAATTTTTATGGAAGAAATATTCTTCATTGATCAGAACAGTAACGTATGTTTACTAGTTCATCTACTTCACAACTAAAAAAAATGACTAGATTATTTCTCACGATCCCGAGACAGCTTTTGATCCCTGTTATCGTCGCCGTCGTCACTGTAACTCCCATTCTTCTCGTTCTTGTTCGCTTCGCCGATATCGAAGTTGTTGTTGTCAAGAGAGAAAGAGAGAGAGGGAGAGAGAAAGAGAGATAAAGAATATACCCTCACGGCGATAGAGTCGACCGACGGCGTTGGGGATGCTTACGGGAAATGGGATGCGCTTGCACGAGTGGTATGCAGGGATCACACGGACGGAAATTAAAAAAAGGAGGAGTAGAGCGATGAATGACGTCCGATCAAAGCCTGAAATAGTCGTATCTACTTTCGCGGTTCAGGAAAATTCACGGAGCACGCTAGAGTATTTGCTGGATCCAGTTGGCTAAAAGTCAATTTCGTCGAACTCGTTTCAGATAAAAATAGATCGTTGCCCGTCTCAAGGTGAGTATTTATTGGCGTTGCTGTGCAGTACGTATTGTTTTTTTGTTTTTTAAATTATTTATAGCCACTTTATAGAATTATTAGCGACGTACAACCAAACGTGTTGATATTAATTTTATTTTGATCGTGAAAGTGAATTGTCTCGGTTTTGTTTTATTTTTTGTTTTGCTGATTCACTTACCTGTAGAGTGTAGAAAGCTAATAACTGGTACAGCTTTATTCCGTTTTGTTTTGTGTACCGTCAGTGTTTGTTCGAATTTGTTTCGAAAAATGGAAAGCTTCCCTTTTCCAATTTGTATTTTTTTTTTCAGTCACTAGACACTTTTTTCTATCGTTCCTAACAACCTCGACCAAACAATCCTGTGTCTCCGCAATTGTTTCACTCGAGTCATCGTAGCGTCGTGAATTATATTCATGTTGCTGTTATAATACGTTTCCGATGTATGTACATACGTAAAACAATATATTCTTCGAACAGTTGGGTCTATGGACACCGTGTATCTTCTACCGTCACCATTGTTTTCTTTTCGGTTGTTTTCTTTATATCTTCGAGTGTATGTTCCGACAATCTTTCAGCGTATATTTCTGATAAAAGGATCTCACCGACATGTCTTGTGTTACAAATACGAAAGTCCAATAGCCCGAAGACAGTCAGGTGCATCATGTGTAAATATGATTGCATCAAATATCTCCCTGTTTCCGAGGGGTGTTTTATCGGTATACTGTACTCGCTGCAACGTTGCAACGTCGCTTTATTCGTTTACATATTATTTTTTTGTTTGCTTCAAGTTGATAATACTATGTGACAAATATGATTGCATCTGCTAACAAGCAGTATAAAAATGATCGAAGTTAAATTGTAGGCAACACTTATTCCTATTCATGAGCTCGTCACAGGATACAAATTAGAAGAGAATGCACGCGGTACATGTGTATTGTTCGACCGAGGCGTGAATAATACGAATCGTCCAGTACCGTTGAATTTGTTTCAACTGATGAAATACAATTACGCATTCGTCTCACGGAACCGCTGGAAATGCGCTCGAAATTTCAGATAGGTAACATCGATATGCCATAGCCGGTCAAAATTTAATTAAACGCACGCTCTGGTAAGAAGGGTTCCATCGTTGAGTTACGTCACGGACTCAGGTCTGACTCTAGTCGGTTATTATCACTTTTAATTCGCCGCTTCGAACTTCGCGAAATTCCAATTGGGAGTTTCTGAATTTTTTCGAGATAAACAGAAAATTTTCTGGTAATAAATTTCAAGGTATTCGAAAGAACGCTTCTTAGTGCGCATGTCGGAATTTTTGTTTTTAAGGATGTATGGGTGGTACAATCGGAAAAAAAATATATATGAAATTTTAATTAACGCGTTGACTGCCAGACTAATACTCTTGAAAAATTTCTACCGTGATTAAGTTTCGTTTCTGGACTATTGGAAGCTACGTAATCAAACATTTATTGTAGTAATTATTTGTATAACTTCAGTGAAGGTTAAGAATTTCATTCGAATTTATTTTCGTTGATACTTAACATTCAGAATTAATTTTGTTCGTTCTTCGGTGGAAAGCACTGTCATCCATATACATATGGATGACGGTGGCGATCAACGTGTTCATCGAATATCTTTGTTATTACGATATTTAAATGAACAAATTTATAGTTATAAGCTTGTTTATAATGTCGAGTTTCAAATTTATTATCTAAATGTTATTTTCGAATAACACAGTAAATTATGTAAGCGCTATCGAGAGGTTTAACCCTTTGCACTCGAAAGGTGACTCTCAGTCACCATTAAGTTTCACGCAGAAAATCTACAATACCTAATGTCTCATTTAGCTTTAATTTCTTTGGAGCTCGAAGTGTCAATAAAATGATTGTCGGCGAGGTAAAGGTGGCCTTATTTTCAAATTTAAACAGCTTAGAATTCATAGCAATAGAATGCTAAGAAAAATCTCGAGTTGCTGGCAGATGCCAGAAAAAAGGCCTCGAGTGCAAAGGGTTAAAATAAATATAAATGGTAAATATTTTCTGTACCACACGAAAAGACGTCATCGATCTGTGTTGCCTAGGGTGCCAGAAAACCTTGAACCGATCCTGCGCGGGGTTCTATCACGGACTTCTGTAAGCTGGACGTGATAACGCGAAATTAATGAATTTCAACCGATCAACGCCGCCGATGCATCGTCGAACGCAATAACCTTTAGGAGGATGAGGGACGCATTTAGCTATTCACCACTCTATCCTTGTTCATGGGCGTTGCATTACTGGAAAATGTCGGGACTTATAGATCTTGTTCTGCCAGTAAATTTCGAAACGTAATTCCACGAGTATTTAGAGATTTACCAGAGCCAGAACGAACTTTGGTAATTTCGATAATCATGCTCGGCTGCGTTTATAATACACTCGCCTAAAATTCGATTTTAATTATGTTGTTAATGTCCAACGCGAGCCGTAAGCGCCCAGTTAGCAGCGACCGTTCTCGTGCACTCTAATGCCGAAACGCGAGCGATGAAAATTATGAGCTTAGCGTTCTAAAATTTCTCGCGTCCTGCTCCGTGGTTCACAGGTAACAATAAGTCGAATTCCGTGATCAGTCCTGCTCGCGTATGGTCAGCAATTAATATGCTCTGCAATTAATTACTTTAGGTAACGTTTAATTATACATTTATTTCTTCGTTGAAGAAATTCCAAATTTTCCGAACACTTTTGGTGACAGTATGCTCATGAAATGACAAAATCAAGAAGTATCTTTGTTAATTCTTCGAGACTAACTTTGTTCATTTTCTAGATTCAACAAAAATCTTTGGCAGATCTATATTAAAAGATCTGAGAAACTGCAGAAAAAGTTTCAGACTAGAATATCCTCTTATCAATTTAAGTGAAATTGAACAAATAATTATGGAATGATGAATCATAAAAAGTTTTCGTTTGTAAGTATATTAATGATGCAATTGTTACTGAAAAAAAGTAGTCAATGAAATGCTTCTTATGTTACCAAATTTTTAAATGATATCTATCGTTGTGATACAAGTACACGATCGACAGTGATAAAATTGGTTGCTTTTTTATGTACTTTCATACTTTTCGATCACGGATATGACTTGCTAGATGATTCTATCATTTGCAGCTTACGAAGAACAGTACTTAACAAATCGAACAAAACTGCGCGTCTAACTTGGAGCAATCGATTTATCACACTACCGTGAGTTCCACCGTGTTGCGATCGCCAGTAATATGCACTGGTCGATCACTGGAAGAATTGTGCCATTGCTCGTTCATGATTTACTTTTGAGCTGACGAAGAACGATGGATGAATCGATCAGTGGCTGCACAATTTTTCAACAATTCGCTCAAGCATTTAGAACCTTGTCACGAGTGACACTAATATTATTTCATCGATTTACACTTTACAATTGTTAACATTACAATGCTGTTTTAAGCATTGGCCCAAAGCAGCAAAGGCTGTTTTAGGTAATTTAAAGTAGGAATATGAAATTTATCTATCGAATATTGTCATATAATTTTCAAAATATTATTTCGAAAAATAGTTCATAATTATGCTTCTTGGTAACACGAACATTATATTATGCATATTTTTATGTTAAATATAAAAGATGTATTCAATTTACTTTTGTAGAATAGAAAAGTTATTGTTATTATAATAATTATCTACGTGTGTCCTGTTTGCCTAGGTAATAAAAAATCAGAAAAATCTGGAAACAAACGATTCGACGACCGAGGAAAATAAAGATTACTTTTGTGCATGTCATTTTTAAGTATGCAGTATTTATACTTTACACTTTATTTTCGTTCATGAACATAATTTTTCGTTACTAAGATTCACATTAAAACATAGAGACACGCTTAGTAACAAAATGCAATAAATTTATAAATCAACCATACATATAAAAATGGTTCAAAAAATTATATACACGTATATTATGATAAATATTTACTGCTGAAGATGTATTAGAGGGACCGAAAAGTAATCAAAATTTCATCAACATTTATTTTTTAAAGAAATCTTAAATACTAATTCAGAGAATAATTTCCGTCATTCTCGAAAACTTTTTGCCAGGATAAAGGCACTTGTGCGATTCCTTTTTCCAAGTCGAAGACATTTTGATTACTTTTCGGTCCCCCTAATATTTAAATTAAACAGAGAAAATAAAAGAAATAAAAAATGTCATTCTGCGATACCGTATTCTGTACAAATGTAGCAGGTGTGCTAATACTTATCTGTACGTTTATAATCTGTCGGTGATGGTCTAATGGAGTGTTTTACTACTTTGTCTCCGAGTGTAAGGCAGATGCCTTTGTACATCTTTTGCATTAAATTCGTGCGTTGAATTTATCGGTCCACGAATGCCCACACGTTTCGATACACCTTGTATTTACGTGTACGCGCGTATATGCGCCTTAATGTGGCTCTGTCGGCTCGTTGTCCATGTTGTATTTGCATCGAAACGAGGCAGCCTTACCGCATAGTTACGTGTTAATGCATCCCTCTTCTTGTGTTTGCGCGCTCACACTGTACCCAGGGCAGTATTTCGCGAGGTTCTGTTTATTACTTGACAATTAGAGTATAGAACGCAGGCATAGGTAATGGTATACCGGAACTGTGACCGGCAGATTATTTGAATACCTCCAGCTGCGCGTATGAAACTTCTGTATTCGTGGGAGGGGATGATTCAGTTTAACGTACGCGTACGCGCAGCGACCGAGTGGATACATTTACTCTCTCTATAGCTCGGAATAATTATCGAATATTATAATCAGTTGTATTTAGCCCGCTTGTTCGCTGTCATATTTTTCCTTCTGCAAATATTGATACCATTACAACGTTCTTTCGTTGTTCCGCCGGAGTTCAGGGTAAATATTAGTTCAGCGTACATGTTGGCGAATAAAATTTGAATGTTTGCGAGTGCACGTAACATAGTAGCACAAAAGTGATACAGCTGAAGAATGTTCAATGATTGGACCAAGCGGCTGTTCGATTTCGTATTCGTAAACTAAACAGGCCATTTTACTTTACACACTTTCGGATATCTTTTAGATTTTCCGCATTATTTTTACGCGATTATACCGTAGGTTATCTGGGATAAAAAGTGTTTTCGGTACGACGAGTAAAGGGTTAAACTTTACTTTGGCGGATCTAAAATTTTTAAGTTTCTTTTACATAATCCTGTAGATTTCGAAAATGCTAGTTTCAAGGCGTTCTTCTTCTACTTTACTTAATTACTTAATTACTTAATTACTTTATATAATTATATAATTATATTGAATAACCAATTCGGAGGCGGCGGAAAATGAAAAATTACGTACATTCAAAATTACCAAACTTGGTTTCACTTTGTATCAGCGGAACAAAAAATATGACCTTAAATCATAGATATTGATATCACACCAAATGTTATCCCAAATCTACTCAGACAGTATTTCCATGGCGAGAGTATACACATTAACAATAATCGATAGACCGCGGATCTTTATGCATTTATAGGAATTTTGAATGTGCAAGAACCTACAAAATGCAAACAATATGCAAGAATATGAAAAAGATTGAAAGGAAAGTTCATGTTATAATATCTCCAGAAGAAAATAAATTCCTATTTAGGTTCAATTTTTGTGGCCACGTTCCCGAAGATTTTATTTTGCATAAAGATCCGCGGTCTAGTAATCAATATTTCCACCCCGAGCCTCCGACAAAAATGCCCCAAACCCTCTCGGACGGTATTTCAACATAAACAGTATAATAAATAAATAAATAAATAATTTTCCAAATTCTCGAGTATGTTACCAATGTTGTACCACCAATAGTCGAGACACAATGTTAACGAATAATCGTATGAAATTTGTATTCGCGATAACGCAATTAATTTCTAAAATACACGGCTCTGAAAGCGATTAATATCGTCAGCAGACAAACCAGAGCCCATGCTGCAGTCGCGGTTGATCCACGAACGCATCGCGATCGGGTATAGGACGATAACGCCGATAACGAGAGAGAGAGATAATTGTATTTTGATCGAATAGCTTCAAAGGGTCCGTGTCGATCGAACGCCGTAATCGATCCACTATGCGCACCGTTTCAAATGTGCATTCGCGATATCTGATATAGGCATTCATCCGTGGAATGCAGGTGCGCGTGCACAGGCCGGAAATTCCCTGTAGATTAAATTCGTGCGTGCGAAATCGGCGAGTGGCAGACTGGGAGATGAAGGAGGAAGGGTGAATGCCGGAGCTCTGGGCCGCGGGAAGAGAGAAACGTTGCCATCGAGTCGGGGTAGGAACGAACGAACGGACAAAGCACTGAATATCCACGGTTCTGCAAATTCCAGCAAGCACTCGAATCGGAAACTGGTTACCTTCGCCAGAGGGAACGAGTTACGCCTTACGTTTTCGGTCTCGGAAATTTCGCTATCGCCATCCCGGTCTATTCGCAGATTTAACGAGTAAACACTCCGCGCTGCTTGTTTTCCAGACTTACCGCGTCGCTGATTGTAGCGTGATGTATCTGGCCGAGTGCTAGCTCCGAACGAGTTTACAGCGAAATGTAAAAAGCGATGGTGTAACTTGCTACAGGTGTGCGAAGAGGTAGTTGGTCATTAGATAGGATGAACCTGTAACCTTCTAGTTCGTCTTAAGGAGGTATTCTACTCTAGAGCGTTAATTTTCAATTCCTTTTCAGGGTTCGTATATTGCTGGGACAAACATTTTTTTATTTAATAAAAGTCGGCACTTTTAAAAATAAATTTCATTGCTACAGGTGCGCGTAGAGGTAACTGGTCATTAGATAGGATGAACCTGTAACCTTGTTCGTCTTAAGCAGGTATTCTACTCTAGAGCGTTAATTTTCAATTCTTTTTCAGGGTTCGTATATTGCTGGGACAAACATTTTTTTATTTGATCAAAGTCGGCACTTTGAAAAATAAATTTCGTTAAAAGATTCGTAAAACTAACGGAGTTACGAGGCGAAGGTTATCATGGTGGGAGGGTATATAAAGTAATTTAGTTCCTGAATACCTTACGAATACATTTAAAAAATGTCTGCAAAATTTCAGCGCTTAATTTTAACATTAACACGTACCACAAACCTTCGAATGTTTTAAATTGGAAAATACATGCAATTTTTTCAGTTATGGTTTTTTATAACTCCGGTAAAAATTGATGAAACGATTCGAAAGGCAGAGTTAGTACTTATAATATAATAATAGGAACAAGCCCTAAGAATTTTAAGTTTTTATATACTTTATTATAATTAAATTATTTCCTTATACATCAGTCCAGCAAATACAAAAGATATTTTCTCTACTTGAAACATTTTTTGTAATATTACCTTGAATGCTATAAATATGAACTTATACGCAATTTTTCGCCATTTGCAATTCCTACTTCACTACTGCCATTTTAATAATTTTCTTTCAATAATTGTAGTTTATAATTCTAAAATCCTCCTTTAGCATATTCAATTCCTCTATAATGCGTGTATGTCACGTTATATCACACCTATAAATCACTCTAACTCGATTAACTTTTACGACATTAATTTGCCATAAAAGCAGCGGTAGACAAGTTGCATCCAAACACATCGATCACGGATCTGTCTCCTAATAATATTCATTTATTAATTAATCGAACGAACCCATGAATCATTTATGAAGGCATGATCAATATAATCAGTTCGCGTATACATCACTAACATTTCATGTTATGATTGCGAATTCCCGAGCAATGATTTTCAGATTCCAAATGCAGTTTACGGTTATTGATTAGCCACAGCGATAATTAGTTGTTTAGTGGTTGTTGCCGTCATAATAATCTCGTCAATCAATCCCAAAAGTAATCAAAACGCATTAAATTACCGTTCAATCTTGTTAGCAATGACATTTGTTTCGATATCGAAAAGTTTTCGAGATCCTCTTGAACGATGTATGTATCTATTGAATATCATTGATACGTCATACATTGTTTTTTTTTTTTTTTTTTTTTTTTAATTGGTTTTCATTAAAACCAAATAGTGTGTATTCGAAACATTTTATTATACTTTACACGATCGTGGAATAACGACGACTGCGAGGAAAATATAGAAATTACTTCAGTGAGATACTTTTGGTGTAGGAGCAAGAATAAATGTCTGTTATTTGAACATAGTATAAAATACATGACTTTATTTTCATTTATTTGACTTGATATTATTATACTAGGTGTAGAATTTAATACTGACGTTATTATTTTTGTTTAAATTGTACATAATCTCGGTTTTTATATCACGTTAAATTTTCAGCAAGTTTCTCCATTGAATTTTCATTTAAATTGAAAAAATTCGTAAGAGTCTGTGTTAAAATTAGGAAATTTCGATATCGTTTTTCATAAAATTGTGGCGATCAGTTTAACACGTTCACTGCCAGACTAATACTCTCGAAAATTTCTACTGTGATTAAATTTTGTTCACAGACTATTGGAAACTGTGTAATGAAACATTTATTGTGGTGTTTGGTTTTGTAACTTCATTAAAGTTCAAGTATTTTATTTGAATTCATTTTCTGTGACACTTAAATTTCAGAATTAATTTTCGTAGTTTTTCAGTGAAATCACTGTCACCCATGTATGGATGATGTGGCGGTTAACGTGTTAAATCGAAATAGGGTCTTATGATTCACACTTGACCATAGAACAATCGAACGAAGTATTGTTAAGATCCTCTATCAAATAAATCCACGGAACAACTACCTTATAAAACAACTTTATTATCACCACGAGCAGTCGAATGTTTTCAATGACGTTCGATGTTTGACGCTTCGATTACTATTTGTACGAGAGGCTGTGAACCTTTCAAACGGTCTTCGTACGCGATTTCTCAGTCGAATATCAGGGATCGAGTCCCTTTGTACAGCCAAGGAGTCACTCGCAAAGAGTTCGTTTCGTCGGATCAGACACTGAATATAAGGAATCTCATGCAGAAGTATTGTCTCGTTTGTTGTATAGAATTCGCCGAACAAGACATCAGGTTCAGGTAAAAGGAAGCTGGCTCTTTTTGCGCGACAACGTGCAACCCCGCAATGCAGTATTGGTAAAGCAGCTCTTGACAAAGAAAAGAATTCCAGAATTATATCTGGCCCCTCACATTCTTCCGATTTATCCACACTATTTCTTATTCCTCAAAGTTAAGTCCACGCTGAAAAGGAAGCATTCTGGAGACACGCGGGCCATTGAAAGAAACGTTACAATGAAATCGTCGATGGTTCGCGCGAGCGAATTCAACGAATGTTTCGAACAATTTCACGCGTGGCTACAGAAGCGTGTATAATCACAATGAATTTATTTCAAAAGTTAGTGAAATGTATATTCCATTTTGAATGGGGACCTTCCTCTTTTGTAATTTACGCAGTCCTGGAACCGAGTCGATTACAGATGAATTAAGCTCTTCTATATTGTAATATTTTTAAAGAGGAGGATATATTAGATAATAATATAATGAAAAATCGTATTAAAAGTTTCGAATCTATTTCGCAGATATGTAATTATGAATTCTACCATACGAATAACTGTATGAACGAGTAAAACAGTATCGTTAATCTAAAATAATTTAAAATGTATGATTCAAAGTAGTTTTCGTGACATTTACAATTATCCCATTGAAATTTCAAACTCTGTATTTTAAAGTGTCATCTATTCCTTCGTTAACTAGAAATAAACTTATAAGCTTTCCCTGATGGTAGTATTTTTGAACCGAGAAAAATATGTCAATGGAAACTTGTATTCCGGTTTTTACTCTGAAACACATTTTTTGAAGGCTTTATTACCAAAAAGGTAAAATTACAATAGTGTACATCTTAGTAATATTTTAGTGATACTTGTTAGTATGTATACACGAGAAAGAAACATAAGAACAATAAGTATTAGGTCGTCCTAAAAGTTCGTGCCATTTATACTTCTGTTTCTCAAATTAATATGTTAAACATACTCTTAAGTGCCACAAGAAAAGATAATCTGTCTCATTTCACAATAGTTTCTCACCTCTCTCACATAGTCATTATACCGTTACTAGAAAATTTCTGTGGTTTTTTATTAAATTAAGACACAGTCTTCGGCACGAACTTATGGGACGACCTAATAGAAATGGTTCAGTCGTAAGGTTGCAAACGACATAGTGAATCGATTGTCGCGACTCGAACGTTCTCCAAGGTTATTTCCGAAGGTGCGTTTGTCAGATCATTCTTTGCCCTATTTAAATTTGTATAAGGTGTCTCGGAGGTCATATTTCCCAGCCTTGTCGACGGTTCATAGTCGGGCAGATTCAAATTTGGTCTACCAAAGGGTCAGTGTTTGACTCAAAAGAAACTCTGGAAAGTTGTTCTGTTACCGGTCTTGGGTTGCTTTTGCTTTGCGAACTGGACCAGAAACTTGTTGAAAAAACCGACCTTTGCTGGCAAAAAGAGTTACACTCGAGGGTTCTACTACTCCCTTCAACATTTGTTTGGTATACTTTGCCTCGGCTTTAATACTTTATGACGAAAATGATGGTTACAGTTTGATATGAGACATTTTCTGGTCGAACAAGTTTGAATCCATTTATATACGACTACAGTCTATAATATGTCCGAATGGGACGATAGGGACTGTTGAAATTTTCATAAAATTTCTAAAACACAATTCAAATACTCGGAACTTTTTTAAAACGTCATCTCGTTCAACGAAGTGTTCACCATTTATTTGTACAACTCTTTTCCATCGTTTTACTAACTTGTATATTCCTTTTTTCTATAAATGTCACGAGTTGTATTCATTAAAAATGAAATAATTGCCGATTTGTCTTCGACATCATTTTTAATACTTTGATATTTTTAATAATTACGAAATTTTTAAATTCGACAAATTCGGATGAGTTTGTAATTATTCACAGCATCGTATATCAAGTACAAACATCAAACTTTTTGCTAACATCAATTTTATGCAATACATTAGCAAATTAATAGACTGCGGATCTTTATGCATTTATACGTAGAAAATTTGAATGTTCAAGAAATTGCAAAATGTAAACAATATGCAAGAATATAAAAAAGATCGAAAGTAAAGTTCATGTCATAATATTTTCAGAATAAAATAAATTCCTATATAGGTTCAATTTTTGTAGGTTCCTTGCTAATCAAAAACCCACACAAACTTTTTCTGGTTCCTATAACAACAATGTCACGTGTATAACAAGACAATAACCAAATGCTTGTAACAGAAGTTACGACAGAACTAGGTGTACTTCCGCCATTTTTGGAGGTCTGCTTCCGGCAACAGACTAGAATTTCAGCCTATACGTCTGCCTTTTTTTTTTGTGCACCGTGTGTTGCGTCGAAACGTGACGGCACTGCCGACAAGTCGATACGTCAACGTGACGCACTACAGACTTTCAATATTCCTCCATCGAATTGGATTCGTCTGTAGTTGTATGCCACGGTGTCTCGTGCCCTTCCTCCTTACCGGAAGGTCTGATCATTTCTACAGTCTGTTCAATAAGAGCGTGGACGTGATATTTCGGACAAAATTATTTCTTTTTTTAAAAGCTTTCTACTTTGTGTGACAAATTATTAGGTTCTAATGATTCTATTTTTCAATTTTGTTACAGGTACGTATACGAAAATCCATACAGTGTCTATAAATCTTGATCAATGATAGGGGGGTAAGTGTTTTTATCATAACTTTGCATAGAAGAAATACTCGCACACACTTGTGAAATTCACAAGTGATTCATTTTGCGCATAATTGTAAACAAAGTATTCTCTGTAAAATCAATATTTCAAAAATATCTCCTCATAGAGAATGGCAAGACGAATTTTTTTTACATTTACAGTTTATTCATCCAACGGTTAGTATAAAAAATAAAAATTGAAAACTTAATAGTCCTTTTTCTCGAAACTCAATTACGTAGATTGTAAAATATAAATGTAATCGAACGAATTTTTCACTCGTCAAATCTCCGTAATAAATTCTGGTTTGGTATCAGGGAGATTGGAAATTTAACGCTCTTTCTAATGGCATATTTAGTTTCAATTTTTCGCTACGACTCGATGGAGTTATGGCCATTTGAAGAGCGTAAGGTCGAAAACACGAAAAACAAAATTAAAAGACAAAATACTCCTAAAATAAGGGATGTTTCGAAAAATATCTCGGACGAACTTTTTGTTGGAAATTAGTTCTACAATCGATTCTACACGATAACTATGGACACCCTGTCTATGTCAACTTTCTATAGTCAGCCGATCTGTGCGAGCCTGCTACTTGAGGGTGTATATACGCTCTTCGCGGTCGAAAGGTTAATTAACTCCAAAATTTGTCGCACAGTCGCTCTCGAAAGATTTTTTGCCACCTAAAACGAGTTCGCATTACGCAAATAGAATATTCGCGCAACAAACAACGAAATAACGCGTACTATTCTAACGTCTTACTACTTTACGTAATCCCCGGTATGTGCTCTTCCTTTGAATCTGATCTCGCATCAGGTATTCCGTGTGAGATATTCCACGTTACGACGTAAGCGGAGGAGTATCCCCGCTAAGGATGATCTCGTTCCTTTTTGGGCTTAGCTTTTGTCGATGAAACAACCGTCTCGGGCGGAGGCCAGTTGGGGCTGTGCCGATGCATGATACAAATCCTCGCCTATATCCTAGGATTCGCCTGGGCATCTCTATCTGCAGGAAGACCTCGTCCCCGTTTCGAGGCGGATTATGCGTCATTCGTCGAGCGACAGGAAACGCTTGAAACGGAAGCCGGTTATCTGTAGGACGAATGTCAACCGCGAGCCTGACAGTCCTTTCCGTGTATCTATCGTCGTGGTCTGGACATTGTTTTGACTTCTGACAAGGCCAGACCGAGCAAATTAGGATCTCGATAATTGCGAGTATCCCTGCGGAATGGTCGCTTTCGAAAATATCGCTTTCGTCATTGAACGCGCACCGTGGAATTGTCAAGTTTCTTTCTTCCTTCGTTGGACGTTGAGTCGTTCAAGTATCAAGTACTGTGAAATTTTGTTTACAGAATCATAGATTACTTCCCACGTTGGTGAGCTTGAAATATGTTGTTAAGGACATCATTTTGAACAAATTTCTCTATATATTTGTATGGCGGTCGGATTTAGTTTCGGAGATATTTGCAGATGTACAGTAAAAACTGGATAAGTGCAAGATGGGATTGATTGGATAAATGCAAGATGACTATCGCCACCACTGGTTCCTCCTTAACGCTCGGTGAGAGAGCAGTGTAATATGATTCTGTGGGGATGGATAGGAATTAATGTGATTAAACACCCACGATTATATTCCACAAGCGAGAGTGTTTTATTCTTGACACAAAAATGTACGTTATCGGAAAAATTCGAATCGTGCGTTCTATACGTGTTCGTTCACGGTCGTGACTCGCTACTGACTCGTTATTGACTGCTGACTGCCGTGTCCTGCCGGAATTCATACCTGGTTCAGGACACGGATAGCGAGTCCGGGAAATACCCAAATTCGCACATTTGGTCGCCGTGTCGTGTTATGTGCAGATGAGTACGGGAAATTTATGTTTTGCTTTCTTTCTTGGACATGCGCTTGCAACTAATGCAAAAACGCTCCATCGATCGGATCTAGGTTACGATGGTTGCAGGGTAGTAAACCGAATGTTCTCCTGGCGCCAGTTTTCCTAGCCAGGCGTCGTATACCTAATTGCGTCGTAATAACCTTTGGAACTCGCGAATTTTCGCAATTTGCATCTTTATTCTGTTCGACGCGTTATAAAAAGCAGCGACTTCTCGAACTTTGATACTTTGTTTAATCCTTAGCGATCCAACTATTCCTCACAGACAAATTTTAACGTTGGTAGTCCATGTAGGTACTCCTCTCAAGCACTCGAACGATCACTGGAACAAAGAAAGTATTTCTATTTTATTAGAAAGCTTTTCGCTTCAATTTTATGTAGAGTGATTTAGAACTACGCTTTTTTTCCAATTTTGGAATAAAGTATAAATTTGTCATTGAATTTATTATTTGAAAATATATTATTTATGATTCGTACAGCAAAATGTAGCTTTCCATAGAATCGCTGGTTTGATATTCGAACTAGAATTCTTTGTACACCGCGCAACTGCTTTAACTAATAAAGCTATTCAGGCGATATCGACGAATCCTTCCCTCTTGAACTCTCATTATCAAAATAGCTGCTGCTTACGAATTATAGTTTTATTTCTAAATGAGCTCGATCAGGAAATTGGCCGGAAGGATTTCTACATCCAGTCAATTTCATCTCATTCTTACGAATTTTCCTCTTGATCGGGTGGCCATTGCAGCGTTTCAATTCTATTTTCGTTTTTTTCGTTGTATTTGCGAATTCGTGTTAAGAATTATCGCCTTGGGACCAGGGTGATATTCAAATTCTTTAAAATGCAGGATAGAATAAAAACTTTAACAGTATAGTTAAACTGTATCGTTAACTGTTACCTGTTTACTTCTGTTATTAAATTATTATTTAATATCGAAATGATACTAGTATCTACGAGAAAATGTTTCCAAGCTTACTTTAAGATCGAAGGTGGTTATTTGGCATAAATCGATGACATACTGCCACTACAAATGTCGTTGAATAAACAATACAATTTAAATTGTTGGTATAACCCCAGGAGAAATTTATATTGAATTGATTAAGCCTTGTGTGAAGTTGATTGGTTGATTAGTTTTTGCGCTTCTCGAGGCTCTGATTTGAAAAATGTAGTTTCGAGATAATCGCGTTTAAAGTTTTTAGCGAATGTTTAGACTTAGATTAGAGTTTTTAGATTATAATATTAGAGTTAGTATTATTTGAGTAAAAAATTGATAAAGTAGGGTAAATATTCAATGCAACTTTTTGATACAACGATAAAATAATGGTGATTAGATATTTCCAATTAAATTTTCAAACAATTTTCTTTCAGTTTCATTGTCTTCGCGACAAAACAGATTATTGAGAGAGTTAACATCCTTGCTGTTATAAACAACATAGAACGGGGTGAAAATCGTATAACGAGTACGTTAAAAGTAGGGTAAAAAAGTTTCGAATCATTTTATCTTTGTCAAACTACCAAGCATTCATCGATAACTGAAATATAAAGAGTTACATAGCATGTACGTGTAGACACATCGTTGACTAGACGTTTTCCAGACACGTAGCATGAATTCACGGTCTGATAACAGAGGTGAATTTAGTTAACACGATAGTAATCGCCAAGAATTACCGTATGATTGTCGTACTTTGCGTTGAATTACCACGCTGGGTGGAAGGTGTTGCTTATTGCATCGATGTACGTTAACTCTCCGTGTACTTGTACACCATCTATCAGGCTTACCACTCCGCGTCGAGTTCGCCAGAATACGGACTGAATTTCTCCCCTATAAAATGCTAATAATTATTCGTTGGCGCAAGGATGAAATGGAAATTCGTCACGTATTTTTCCTGTTTTAACCGCATAGTTTGTGTTGACTCCCACGGACTCCGTGGAGATAAATATTCAGGGTACAAAAAATCTTATTTGAAAACACGATGACGTTCATAGCTATAAAATCGAAGTACCGTTGTACGGTAACAGTTTCTTAGTACAAATACAGATATTAAAGCTTATATTAAGGGTACAAGTAGTCTGAGCGTTGGTATCTGTAGTTCAGATGGAGAGATCATTCAAAGACGAATCAATTGTTTCAAATAAATAGATAATGACAAGAATCTTTTTGGTTTTATAACAAATCCAAATCTGGCGTTGAAATAACGGGGAAAATGTCTCAAACCATACAATGTACACGAGCAGAACTCTCTTAAAAACTATTTTTCTACAAATTTCAATTTGAGTTTCGCTACGGAAATGCGTTTCAGTGTCCGTAGAAATTTTCAAGTTATTTATTGGTAATATTTGATTTTGACGCGATGTCTGTTTATTCGCCATGGTAAACCTTAATGAAGACTGATCATGTTTAAGAAATCATAGCTATTGAGAAATTAACAATATGAAAATCGAAATTGAAAATTGGTTAGATGCGAAAACCGTAATTTAAACTTTTGATTACTATCAAAGAGAAACGGTAAAATTGATTCATTATTTCAGAGGAATACGCAATAATCCTGAACAAAAATCCTGGAGGAAATAATCTGGTGGATCGAAATAAAATAAATCAAAGTTGAAGGATACAGGAGAGGGTGGGGAACCGTAATGCAATCAAAAAAGGGATGATTCTTCATGTAATGGCATAAATTATTATTTAAGGTGTCTTTGACCTTTGGTAAAAACAAAATGTTCCTTTGTAAAATGTTTACATTAAAATTTGTAGCTGTCAACGAAGTAATTAACTTTTGTTTCGAACATATTTCCTTCAATTAATCGGGAATGTGAAACATTTGCGGATCTATACGATGAACAACGCAATATACAGCGCAGATATCAGCGCAAGTAGAAGAAACTAGCAATGGTCGGACTCGTCAGCCAGGACAAGTTCAATTGCACGCGTATTCGATAAGTTTTTAGAATCGATTTTCTCGAAAAGAATCTCCGTACGACAAAATGTTATAGCTGCTTAATTCACATTTGCATTAACAAAAAAAACCTTTTTTGTTATACGATTTCCACCCCGTCCTATGTTGTTTATAGAAATATAAATAAGAAATGTAGACAAATAGGAACTTATAAATTATACTATATACTACAGTATAATATAAAAATATCTTATTATGTAGTTTCGTGTACGTATTTCTCGATCTGTTTCGCGAAGGTGGCTCCTTATCGTACAACACGAGACTTGATCCTCTAACGCTTCTTGAACACTCGTGATCGGTTTATTTCGAGTTTCGAATAAACAGTACCTCGCATTACACTGGTAATAACGCTTCGCATTTTCCCACAATTGCTTTCATTATTTCCTGAATCCCCAGGGATTAAATTACCTGGAAACGAACGCACGCTCTTTTTCAGATATTCCCGTATTAATTTCAAGCCTCTCGTAAAGTAAATAACCGATTGTTCTGAAATTAAAGTTCGTTAGGAGTTTTATCGCTTAAAAGTTGAGAGAGAATTCGAAATGCTCGCTAATTAACAGCATCGTGGTACTTTTATTTAAGTAAACGCGCGAACGAGAAAATTTATAGCTTCCATAGGTTCGAATAAACTTTTCATCCTCGTTTTAGTGATTGAAGTTTTGACTATGAAAAACATGTATCGCAGCAGATGAGGACGAAATATCAACATTCTATTAAATTTGGCCGGCATTGCTTGACTGTGCTGAATAAAAAAAGTAACGATTTATTTATTTAACTCTTTACTGCGCAACTATTGTACTTACAAATAAATAACAACTATTTGTCAGACTCGCTAGTTTCATCTTGGAAATTTTATGATTTTTCGCAAAAAAACTTTGATTTTTCAAATTTCGACACTTAATTTTTCCCATTTTTTGCTCCCAAAAGAAACTTTATTTTTTCCCCGTTTTATGTTGCAAGTCCAATCATGAGCCGAATTTTTTTTTTCTTCTTTAATCGAAACAACTTTCTTTGCGATTTTTACGCAATTTAACGTTGCTCTTGTAATAGTCGAAATGATTTGGAATGCCCCATATATATATATATATATATAACGCTTCCTATTTACGAGGTATTCTAAAACTGGAAGGTCCAAATTTTCATAAATTAGCGAGGTGTTAATCTCAAACTTGCTCGATTTATATAATTTGCACGACATGTATAACATTTATAATTTGCGTAACAGGTACAGCTTGTTCAATTTATTTAACAATTCGCACTAGTACAATTTGTAGGAAAGAATATATATATATTCGAGCAAGTTTGAGATTAACACCTCGCTAATTTATGAAAATTTGGACCTTCCAGTTTTAGAATACCTCGTAAATAGGAAGCGTTAGCAATTTAAAATTCATTACTTCGGCTAAATCTAAAACGCGCGGAACCCTTGATTTCTACGGCGGCCTTTAATTAATCCGACTTAATTAAGTCGAGATACTTTTCCGTGGCCGTTAGAGTGATAACTCTCTTCGAGCTTGCCGGGCGATGTGCGTGTCGCGGCGCATTCTTTCCGTGAAACGTTCATGGAAACGCGTAGCCTGACGGTTCTGAGGAATTCCAGCGTCCGTTGAGGTTACTCGTCCGAAGCGGACGCGATTTTAAGCTTAGCGGGCATTAATTAAGCACTGCATCCCGGAGGTCACCGGGATCTATCGATCCCGAGTCCCCCGTGAGTCATTACTCTGCGAGCTCCCCTAACTCCAGACGTGTTATACGATCCCCGTCAAGGCTCATAAGCTTGCACAAATGTTTCGATTTATCTAATTGATCGATCGATAATAGCGATGGGACTGAAACGCGATACTCCCGGTACGTTCCTATACTTCAACGCCAAACTATCTTAAACCCATATTTTTCAAGAGCCATTTAAAGGGTGCAGTTACGCTACCGTTCATAATTCTTCGGGCACCTACAAACATTACACAAATATCGCATTTATATCGTAAGAACGATATGATTATTTCGATCGTGTAGAATTCAAACTTTTAAATAATATGCAGACGATTCTCAACAATAGAAACGAATTTCTAAAACTAGTAGATATATTAACGAAACATGAAATAACCATGAAGAACCATGTAGTTGATGTGATCTTAAACAAAGTAATTAAAAAAGAAAAAAATATGATTATTTCTTAATAAAACTAATATTTAGAGAACGTTTTGTTACTACAGAAGAAGTACAGTGCGAGATAAATGCGATTCTCGTTACTAGTTGCTGCATAATATTTAAATATTTCGTTTATTTATACAGGGTGAGATTGTAAAAAATCTCGAAGGCAAGTGATTTAAAAGAAAAACAACCTGACACGTGTCCTTTAATGTTTCGAGTGCGGAGTTAAATGGCACTAATTTTTTAACGCGTGGGTGTTTTCAAAGTCATTTTTTCTTTTTTATCATAAACCCATACTTTTTTATTTCGGAATCACATTCCACGTAAATGCACAACTTTTCTCCGAAACATTTTTGTGTAAGTTCAATATTTTTTAAGTTGTTTAGCTGACTTTTTCGTGTTTCTGTCATGGATAAATTTGTTTTCAACGCCACCCGATTACTTTCTATGGGGTTATCCGAAGAAAAAGGTATACCACGATCCACCTACAACACCAGAAAACATAAAAGAACGAATTATATATCATATAAAATAAAGCAATAGAAACAATAGAATAAAATAATAAAGAAAGCAATATTGGTAAAATATTAACGTATCCGCAAATTTGCAAGTGTCCGGAAACTTATGAACGATAGTGTACCTTGGACGCGAGAGAAGCTCTTCCAATTTATGATGGAACTGTCGCAAAATGAATTTTCCGCCATTAAATATCAAATATCAAAGTAATGAAATAGTTTAATTGAACGCAAAGCAAACGCACCGAATATAACGTTGCCCGTTTGAGTGTACAGTAATTTGTTTAAAAATTTAATATTCAAAAAGGTTGGTAAAAGGATCTGGTAATTTAGATTGTCGGTTACAATACTTGACCCCTTCCTCAATATTGCTCCCTCCTCCATAATGCCCCCCTCTCCAATGCCCCAAACATACTCAGACAGTATTTCCACGTAGACAGTATACATGTTATTACGTAACCATGTTTCTGATATTTTATTAAAATTTTCATAGTAGTGTTTGATTCAGTTGAAATAAATCTACGCGATGGAAATACGTGAAGCATTCATGATGACGTAAACTGTGCAAGCAAAATCAGAGAGCTTTTATCCGCAATTCACTTTTCACACCCTATGCTTTTTCCGTCTGCTGTGCGAGCCCCAGCCGCCTATTCAGACCAATTTTAAATCCGACAAGGTGTACGTTGCTCGCGAAGCCAGCCAACATCGAAAACCGTGATATCCAATGCTCGTCGCTTGTATTCACGTCTTCTTTTCGATGCTGAGAACGATATTCGGAAACTTCGCGGGCTTCCAATTGATTCGAAAAAGAAGAAATGGAATTGCTGTTTTCAATTGAGATTTGGAACAATGATCGTCAATAAATAAAGGTTCGCGTACAGGATGAAGTCGAGTAACAGATACATTTACTCGTAAAATTAATTTTTAGA
>NW_026534329.1:6338890-6435503 GCF_026225885.1 Hylaeus anthracinus | reverse complement strand
ATGAAGTCGAGTAACAGATACATTTACTCGTAAAATTAATTTTTAGAAAACAATTATAACTAACTTCGAAGAACATTAATGTATATATTAAAGTTAACAGTTAATGTACATATATATTATCTACACATTTGAAAAAAAAATAAATAAATGTCGAATTGAGTTACCCGCTCATTTTGGAAGCCGGTTAAAAAGTATCACCCAGCCCGTACTCGTAACACAAAATGAAATATTAATTCTGAAAATTTGTTTAATAAAGGTGTTTTCATTTGTCCAGTTAATAAAGAAACGCGCATAAAACGATTTGCGTAAAGTTAATGTTTATTTTACGCAAACGTAGTTAGTAGAGCGTGGAACTTTATGGGAAATGAAATCTTTGTAAACGTACCTACAAAAACTGAACGTAAATAGAAACTTATTTTACTCTGCAAATATTATAATATAAACTTTACTTTCAATATTTTCTTTTATATATTATCGCATACTGCGTGCATTTTGTAGTTTCTTGCACATTATAATTTCCAATAAATGCATAAACAACGAAAGTGTAATGATTACTTACAGACGAAAATTATCACAGCTTTTATCCGACGCGATGAACTCCAGTTCGTCTACTGGATCCTTATTTTGTAAGGTAGTTAGGATTATAAATTGTCAGATAAAAGCGAAAAAGGGCAGTGACATTTCCTAGAGGAAGAAGGAGAGGAGTTCTTTAGGAAGAGAAGAGGAAGACTGTTTCTAAACAGCAGTCGTCGAGTGTGCGTCGCGCTCAATTAAGCTGGCCGAAATGAAACTTCGCTAATTAACAGGCGTCGCTCGGAGGCCGACGGTGGTTGGCCAGACACTCGTATCATTCTTCACGGCCACAAAATTCGAACCTCAACCCAGACGCGGACGAAACCATGGAATAATTAAGTTTGCACGCGCGAAGATGAGGTCGGAGCCATTAAATCGCGTGTCGATTAATCTAGACGCCGCGGATCGCGCATATTTCTGACACAGGTGCTCACAGACGTCGCAAACCAACAGTAAAAGGACTCTTAAAAATTAAAGAATTAGATGAACTATCGTGAAATCCTTTTTTCTTTTCTTTTTTTTTCTGTTAACTGATAATACGAATACTATTTGTTATTCTATTTTAATCTTATTTCTAGAAACCGTCATTTATTATTACTGCCATTCATGAATTTCATCATTTATACAAGTTTTTTGTGATTTTGTTTATAAACTAATTGAATCTCTTGTAATAGAGTAGAAGTATTTTCTTTTTTAATAGAAAAGTATCGAATATGAAAAAAAGAATTCTGTTTAAAATGTACTTAAAAGTTATTATACAAATGCTTGATACATAAATTTCTAGTTTCTAGATATCTGATTCAAAAAAAAAAAAAAAAAAAAAAAAAAAAAAAAAAAAAATATATATATAGAAAGTAAATTATAAGCATTTGTATGTTTTTGTGAAAATAAGAACGTATTTAATTATTGATAGTGGCACCACACGATTGACTTGTTAGTAGCTCTTACCGAAGAAAATTCTTGGAGTGCAAAAGATTAATTTTGCTGATGTCGCACGATATACCACAAAACTCAGCGAGACTGGGTCGACCGTCAAATCCGTGATCGATTGAAAAATCTCGTTGCACCCGATAACAGGTACCAAAGCACTTTTTTCTTTTATCTAAAGTTCGCTGGTACCGTGAGATTTTAAACCGAGTTATTTTATAGTCTTTCGAGACTTTAAAGGATGTTTATGAAAAACTGTGCCCCGCGTATCCGATTCACTCTACACGCACTCGCAGGGGATTGCCCATAGTAGTTCGTAAAAGTTTTACAGTTGAACGTTATGGCAAAATTTCTGCATGATACGGCAGAAGCAGATACCACTCGTAAAGTCGAGCTTTCATATTTGATGAGTTGTTTCTTCGTATGAGGACGCTGTAATGGCATTTCAGTCGGTCATAGCAAATACCGTTAAAATTTTATTATTATACTGACAGGCGGTTTTATGCATGGAATTTAATTTTCAAGCTCGTCGAAAACGAAATTTCTGCAGAATTCAATTACCATATTACACGACGTGAATCCGTACATTTTTTTCTTAAAATGTTGAGACCTAAAAGTAATACTTTAAATGTTTAAATAGATTAGAAAGTATGTATATTTAAACGTTTATAATATAGAGACCATTACTTGTTATTTGGTATTCTTTATTCTCCGATGTGTGTGCAATTCTAATTCCTGACTTCTTTTTCAATGCGATAAAAAACGTAAATATTGCACGATATTTTATCAAAATGCCACGCGGCTTCTATGACATCTTCAACACTTGTACGATTGACACTGGTCAATCGAAATTCAGATATTTCTAAAACTTCGTTTCTCGAAAACGAAAGAGAGTCGCTCCTTACTACTTTCAGAGATTGTTCTACGTACCATTTTTTTCACATCTGAAAAGAAGCTGATTAAACAATTCGGAACAATTCGGAACACACTTCGCGAGTTTTCAACTAAAGTCATAAAACCATAATATTTGCAAAAATATACCTGGTATTACGATACCGAAATAATGATGCACCGTTCGTTATGGGCACTGTTCTCTTTAGACGTCTCTAAGTTCGTTAATTTTTCGATAACAACAAAATCCTTTGGTAGATATATTTTCAAAGGTCTAAGAAAATGCGAATAAATATTGATTTTTTGAAAGTTCTAGACTAGAACACTTAATTACCATTTCTGATTCGCAAGTATTCTAAAATATAATCATACTATATTGCAACTGATCTGTCACTGATTTCTATAATCCATTATCAATCACTCCCGTCAAAGTACAAAACAACTTATTCAGATAATGCGTACAAAAATTTCGCACGACCCTTGTAGACGGGTTGAAATTCACAAAGCACAGGGATCTGAAAACTACGCTGGTAAAGCTAGAAAACTGTTATCTAATTAGGTACCTTGAAAACGCGAGGCTGCAAACGATGTTCGAAATTTCCGAAGCATGAATAGCTCATTTATTAGCTTTACGAATCTACTTTTGCGACGGTACATTGTCAGAATTCAATGACCGCTCGAAAAAATGATCAAAGTGGGTGAGCTGTCCTGAAATACTCGTGCCATACACCACGCAAGTACTCTTCACGAGTATGGGAAACAGTTGTTGACGAACCCTGTAAACTTTTTAGTCACGAGAATATAAACATTGCACAAACGAAGAACCACCTATAGAGTGTCCCACGAATACAGATCGCCTGTGTATATCTTCTCTACAAACTAATCAAAATTTATGAAGTAGATTTTGATTAATAAATCGTGTGGTTAAAAATTACTCGGTTAATTCCCAGGTTCGCGCATGAGTGGATTAATTAACGATGCTGTTCTAGCTTATTAGGCGGAGAATTCGCTGGTATATTAAAAAGTGCAGCGGATATTTAAAACTGTACTGGAAAATTGTCTCTAATTAAAAATTAAAGGTAGTTCGCAGAAGTAAGTACTTTTCAATTTTGTGTGGATTTATGTACGGGCGTCGCATTCCTCTTCGCTCTGATATATAAAACGTATCTGCATACATATTTATGTGACTTTATCACGCATAATTTTAAACGGTGCCAAGAGAGAGAAAAATTACTTTAATCTTTTAATCGGCTGTATCGTTGTTTATCAAGCAGTAGATACGTATTTTTACGAATTCTTGCTGTATTTATTTCAAATATGCTTCCTCGATAAGAATAATTTATGAACTGAAACGTATAAGCTTTTGCGCGAATAATCCAGCGATTTATTTCTAGACATTGAAATTCAATAGTTATTTTTCTGTGCAACAAATGTTATATCAGATTCGTGAGAATATTGATAAAGCGATGGAAGTCAGCACTCTAACAGTGAAATGATTAACAAGTTTGAGCTGTATCTAAATGAGTGTACTCCATTACGTCATTTATTAGTTATTATTCTGTGCAACAAATATTATATCAGATTCGTGAGAATATTGATAAAGCGATGGAAGCCAGCACTCTAACAGTGAAATGATTAACAAGTTTGAGCTATATCTAAATGAATGTACTTCATTACGTCATTTATTACGTCATGTGTTAGTTATTATTCTTTGTAACAAATATTATATCAGATTCGTGAGAATATTGATAAAGCGATGGAAGCCAGCACTCTAACAGTGAAATGATTAACAAGTTTGAGCTATATCTAAATGAGCGTACTTCATTACGTCATTATTCACCTGGCAAAACGTATACCTAAAGAATAAATAGAATTGAAGTTGAGATGGTACCCGAGTGACGAGTACCTGTGGGACAGCCTTGCCTCGGCCATGCTCGCACTAGATTCTATGAAACGAACAGCGAGCAGAGTTTGGAATATTGTTACTCGTTAAAACCAACGGGCTACGGTAGAATTATTATCGACCCCGAGGAAATAAATCATATTGTATTTTTGAGCAAGCGCATCCTTCCGCGCTGGAATGGCTATTTTCTGAAAATGCACCGCTGTAAAAACGGATGGCTGGCATTCAGATTTTATTGCATGACACGTGTATGTATATCGTGTACACGGTTGATGGATCCCCCATTTTTCTTTTTTTTTTTCGTTTCAAAGCACAGATTCGTCATGATTTATAAACACATCTCGCGCGTCGTCGTTCTGGTATAATGGAAGACGGAGAACATGACTTATTCGAACCGGGACGTACGCTTCTTTTTTTTTCGAAACTCGTTGTTCGTCGTAATCTTCGTTTGAAGTATTACTTAAATTTCGTCAAAGTGGTAAAGAGAGCGTAAAAATATACGGGGGTGTTCGTTCGAAAATTTTCCAGCCGAATATCTCGAAAGATATTGAAAAGATGTAAAACAAGTTCTCGAAGATTTCGAGGGGGAAAGAGGTGGGCAGTATCAGCTTTTTATTTGAGTGACGTTTGAATGGTCATTTGGATAAAATGATAAAAAGATGAAAGATAAAAAGACGAATTCAAGCATGTATAATAATATATTCACCTTCAAATGACCTTAAGTTGTTCTTATACAATCATATTCTAACATACAAAATCAACATATCATACATGTTGAAATTGTTATTTTTTCATCAGGTGCAATGGTACAATAATGAAAATATACCCCATTCAGTTGAAAAAAACCGCCAATGACCTTGAATCTCGGAAAATATGACCTTGAGATAATTGTTTTGTCTATCATAGTACGATAGGCAAACTCATTTAACAAATAATGGATAAACAATTTCTTTTTTATTCATCCACCAAATTTTCTTATAAATCAGAATCTTTCCTAAGTCTGTCGAAGACGATTGTAAAAACTAAAAAAAAAACGATTCTTGAACTATTTTATCAAAGCTAAACCAAGTAAGCAACAAATTTTTGTTCATCTTTTTGTATTCATTTTTGTTTGGAAACAACAGAAAGGGATCGGTGTCAGAACGTCGAGCCGTGGAAACGTCCTCGTCCTGCGACCCTTTCAGAATTGAATATTGTATTTGCTTACTGGAACTGGATCTGAATTTACAGCCATTCAAAGCCACTTTCGCATTTCCCGTTGCTGTCACAAAAACGAAATGGAAGGATATACCACGCTGGAAACTGATTCTCGCGATGTCTTATCGCAGGCCAACTTCATTTCCGACTGTGTAATTTAAGGCTGAATATCAGCCGGATTTCGCTGAATAGGGTCCATTTACTTAGAAATCCTGATTGCGTTAAACTGATGCGAATCTAGCTTTGCGCGAGATATTCTTTACTGATGATACAGGTAGCTCGGGATACGTATTATTCCTTCTCATTTTTATCGAGTTGAGTCGCAAGTAGACGGCGTACGTTTACGACAGGAAAAAGACAAAGAACAGAAAAAGAATGATAACATAAATGAAAATATGTCTTATCGTCTAATAACAAGTGTATATTATTGTTGATATTTTATATATTTTTTCATTTGTGCACGTTCTCATAGATTTCAGCTTTTCAGTTTCTGTTTTTCTTTTTTATACAAGATGATACAGTTTCTTATACACATTCTGATAGAGGCTTTCAAGACGAATACAATGATCTATAGTTGAAGGTCATTCAAGGTTACACAGGCTGACTGTAATAAAAAATGTATATACAGTATTAAGAAATCAATGATAAAAAATAAATACTTTCTCCTTTTTTTATATTAAACAAAATATTCGTTTTGAACGTATCGTTAAAACTGACAATAAATTTAGCGAAATGTTAAATATTGGAAGATTATAATTTTGATTCAAGAACGTCGAATAATTTTAACACATATATCGATTTCTCTAGTGCGATGAACACTATGAAAGTAAACGGTAGGTACTCGATAAATAAACCCGCAAATTGCAACCAGCGATCCCAGTGGGCTCGACGTGATCATCCAACATGGCATGAAACCGCAAGTCGAAATATTTAGAATACGTAACGGCTACGGGGAACTATTTCACAAGCTAATGGGCACATAATATTATTTTCCGCGGGAAAATTTCAACTTTGAAATCGGGTTACTGTACGATGAGTCCAATTTGGAAGTTCGGTATGTAAATTTGACAAGGTAGATCAAAGGCTTTGGTAGGAAATATTTCCTACGTCAATCGTCTGTGATAATTGAACCCTGAATCCATAATTTGTACCTATTTTCAATTCGTACCGCGAAAATTATTAACGTGCCGATCCGTATTCGGCGCACAATTTCCTTTTAATTTATCCTACGTAAACGTACGTTAATTTATCGTACGTCGGATTTAAAATTTCTAAGATTTTCTGGAACACTCATAGAATTGATGAAGATCACATATCTGGAATAGCTTCATGATTTAACTTAAAATATAATTTGTTCGTCTGCAACGATAATTTCGTAGTTCAAATTGATTCTGGATTCGATAATTGGTTCTTGCTCCTTACAGTATTTGAAATTTCTAAGATTTTCTAGAACAGTCATAGAATTGATGAAGATCACATATCTGGAATATCTTGGTGATTTAATATAAAATATCGTTTTGTTTACATAGAAGATATACGAAAAAGGAATGGAAATGCAGAGATGTCGGTCGATCCACGTTAATTCCTCAGTGTCACAATCAGTTCATCTGCCATGAGTCTTCGTTCGAGGACCTATGACGACACTGCATCCAGCTAATTATCTATCGATAAGACAGCAATCGATCGATCCGCTAATTACTATGCGGTACACCTTGATGCGTGTTCCAATTACGCTCTTTTTACATCATTGCTGACACGATGATCCATTAGGTGGCTCGTGACGGTTATGTAACTAACCACGATCCCGATATCCCAGTATCGTAATTACTGCCATGCACAATTAGACTGATTTTCTTCTGTATCGCTCTTTGTTTTGCCTGTCTTTTTATAACGGCAAAACGAATGTGATTGAACTCGTACAATTTGAACAAATGTCATTCAAATGAATTATAAATTCATTGTTTTTAATTGTACTTATACTTTAAAAATAAATAACAATCTACTTTGTTATTGAATGTACACAGGTTCTAATAACGAGTACTGACGAAAATAATAATATTGTGAAGCTGGACATCGCAAATTTGTATCGTTAGTTTTTTCACAAAAAAAGAAGTTTTTTTTACCCCTTTCAGTGCTTCAAATTCAATTCTGGTTGGGTAGAATTGTTTGGAATCGCTTAAAGGTTTTAGGTAGAGCAGAATATAGTAATTTCGATAAATCTCCAACAGTTTAGCCAGCGTATGTGGTTTCAAGTATAGCGAGCGTGTTTTTTCTCCGAAATTGTACAACATGTTTACTGTTCGCTATGATGAATATAAACGTGACGAAACACATCCTGCAACATATGTCCACTTGTTGCTTGGTGCAACGTAATCGTTAAATCTTTACAAGAACTTTCATTACGTTTCGATAACTTTCATTTATGATCCTCTTCAATTTAAGATATTGTTTAATTATCAACCATGAGGACGAAGAGATTAATTATAAACATTACATTTTAGAGAATGAATTTCTTGTATAGCAAAATATAAAAATAAAGAAACTTTTAAAAAGTTACATGAACCAATGCTGAAAATGACTATGAAAGCCTTTATTTCTTAAATATTAATACACATATAGTACTTAAGAAATTTGGAGATTATGAGAAATTGAAAATTCTTTAATTTATTGTACATGCATATTTTCCGTAGATTTAAATTGTCTTATTTAATAATAATACCGCGTTAGTTTTTAGATTAGTTACAACGTTGATGTAAATACTTGAAACCAATATAATTTACAAGTATGATATCGATTAGATACCTGGGGGGAACATATTTGCAATGTAAATTCGTTCGGTGAGTAAATGTATATTTACACTGCATAATTCATAAATGTTGCATACGAATAATTGTGCAGTAATTTCGTTTTGAAAAAAATGAAATAAAATTTATGCTACAGAGGTTTCTGAAGGATTGTATGGGAAATCAAATGGAAATAAAAATAACGAATTAATCCTTCGAAACGTTTAAAAATGAAACCAACAACATCGCGATTCTCGTATCTAAATCGTATGGTGAGATAAAAGTAAAATTATGTGATTACATTATACGACGACATATTAGACTGCGAATACAACATGTAAAGAGAATAAAACACGGTCCAGAAGTGAAGAAACCTTGAACGAGTTTCAAGTACTTTAGAAAGAAACGTATATAGCTCTGAGATTTTCGCAGTCCGCAGTGGGGAAAGTATAATAAACTCGCCTCCGTGCGAGGAAAGAGAAAGAATAGTTAGTCCACTTTTAATACTATTTTAACGACTTTCTGAAGCGTGTGGCGTGGTAAAATGACATGGCTGCTGGGAATCTTAAAAGCGAACTGGTGCACTTAATGGAGACTCGAGACAATTATGCCAGTAATACTCTGACGCTCGTCTTCTTCCTCTTATTATGTGCGACAGATGTCGCAAACTTGAAACAAACCGATTATGTTATTCTAACTACCATTAAGTCTCGCGACTTTCGTTCCAGTGCTTGGATCAGTCTCTTGATTAGCTAATTATTGGGTTTATGACTTTCAACGAACTCGAAAGGTATTTGTGTAATATTAAAAGCATCTTGCGTTAAGTTTTTCTATTTTGAATTGTTAGTTTGAAGTTTCCAAAGTTTGTAATCGTTTGTGTATATTCTTCACGATTATAACTCCATTTTCCATACGAAGTAAATTGAGCAGAAATATATCGGTGAAACAATATTACAGCAGAATAATATTCGCGATCATTGTATATTAATAAGTATTGTTAATAATTAATTTAACTATTGGCAGAAATTAATGTTTAGTCGTCAAAACCAATAAATATAAAAATATAGACAAATTTCTCACGATTAATGTCTTCGCTAAATACTTATTTTGAACCTTGATTATTATTAATATTGAAGAGAATATTAAATATTACTGTATACATCATGTATGTTAAATACGCATAATTTGGGACGGCACTGCAACGATAAAATTCGTGAAATTTTTTGTTATGTAGAGTATCACAGTGGAATTAAGTGCACGACTAACGTGTCTGACCATTACTCGCCGTTTCTACTTGTAGTGAAACTGGAGAGCACATTACTATCGCCAATACTAAACAGCAATGCATTGTATAAATAACCAGTAATGAACAGAGACGTTTGTCATTGTGCTTGACCACATGCACACCAAGCCAAGTTAAACATTTAATTTTATTGAAAACGAAATTGCGCGCGGGAAAAACCGAATTAAACAACACCGGTAGTTAACACTTTAAATACTTCATCATTTCTACGTATTTTACGTAATTTTACGTATATGTATTTTTAATCAAAACAATACATTTTAACGTACATTTATTCGAAACAAAAAATGTTAATATATGTATAATAAAAAAAAAATTAATTCTGCATTCTTTGTTTCTTTTTTGTTCATTTTATTTCGAATCAGTTTAAAATTGCATTAAATGTTACGTTGCGTGTTGTTATTACATATATCTATCGTATAATCGATTCGCATTTATTACATATTTCCAAAAGAAAAAAATTAATTGAATCTTTTTAGTGTCGACTACCAAAACAAGTACGTGCGAATTACTAAAAATGTTCAGCATGACAAATGTCAACCACTGAAGCATTTTTACAATTTTGTTTTTAATTTATAAACATATCTAATTCGATAAAGTCTTGCATTCGTTTCGCATTCTCATCTTAAAAGACCAAAAATTTGATTATGATCAATTAGTCAGTAGTTCTATTGTTATAATAAACGGAGAAATATTTTGATTCGTCATGATACCAATTAAATTCAACAGCGTGGTATCGCTGTTTGGAAGTTTCTATTTATTTGACAACATCCTGTTGTCTGAATTCTCCTTCCTTTCGGTAGCATCTTGCTTCCAATTAAAATTTTTCATCTCAATTTCTACAGTTACATTACTTTCAGACGATGCGAAACAACTTCGTCCAATGTATTTGTTTCAAAAAACATTCTATTCCCAAAGAGATATGCATATTTATATTATATAAAGTAGTGTGGGCAAATTCCGGGCTTACGCAAGTAAAAACCTTTTTCGCGATATATTCATTTCATATGTAACGAATAACGACTTTGCGGAAGCTACGAACAACTGGTCTTGTATTAAATTTTTCCGAGTAACGTCGACGTCGTGTTCCGACCGCAAACGGAAGTTAATCTTATCGTATCAGCACTCTGCGTAAAACGTAACTGATAACGGATGGAAAAAAAGCTCTTGCTTGCTTCTACGAATTAGAGACTAAAATGTTATATAAGGAGGGAAGCTGAGATAATTTTTTGATGTTATGAAAATTACTCTATTTCTCTTGAAAGATTATAATATAGTGGAAATTATTGATACTCTAGTACTATTTTTATACGATCTCGTTTATTTCGAACCATATTTCATTTTAAATTGACGTAAACGGTATTTGAATTTGCCGCTACAATTCACATTATTGTGACTGTCTCATTGTTAACTTTCTGTCGCAGTGGTTATTTGAAGATAATAATTGTACTTCTTCTTTCTGTAATTTAAATGTGATTCAAGGATTCATCTTTTTTTTATCCATTAATTATGTACAAGAGCAAAGATAAATTGCGAAGGAATGAAACAAAAAACTATTTTCAAATAATTTAATTCGATTTATTTATTATTTTCAATTATTTTCCATTATTATAATCGGACTTGCGTCATAAAATGGAGAAAAAATAAAGTTTCTTGAAGGAAAAAAGGGGAAAAATTAAAAGTGTCGTAATTGGAAGAATGTAAATTGTTTCCGAGAAATCAAACAGTTTTATAGAAGACGAATTCAAATATTTTCATTTGTATTTTTTCGTAAAATTCATTGAAAAATGCACATTTTGAAAAAAAATCGTCTAATTTGGTAGTGTAAAGTATATTGCTTGTGTTGTAACTAGAAACAAGACAAATTTTGATGATAAGAATTTCACCCTTTCCCAAGCAAATGGATGCAAATGGACCAAAAACTCTTCTCTTCTCTATAGTCTTAAACTTTTATCCTTGAAGATAGATAATAAACATCCGTTTTGGTGTTTTCTACCAAACATATTCAGAAACTAAATATAGGTAATTATTCTATGAAATATTCGAACAAACAATTAATCAATTAATACTGAAAACAAACCACTGTACTCGTGGTTTTCGTAGTTGATGAACGAGCTCTTACTCGTTCCTTTCCGACTTTTATCCGCTACTATGCGTTCGTAAATGCAGGAAAACGCGAGATAACGCGGATAGTTGGCGCCCAATCCGTTCGAAAACACGAAATTCAACGTAGTAAATTTGTCACGGGACGAGGCGAGACAAAGAATTAATTAGCCGATAGACGTCTTCGGCGGTGGTACGCTATCTATCACCGTTCCCGTCGCGAAGCGCAAACAATGCTCGCAGCCACCGTGAAAGAAGCAATTTTTACGGGCACCGAATTGGTGGATCTGTCGATTGTGATTTACGATGGTAACGTACAGGCACGGAAATAGTCACTTCGTCAGGCTCGTCGCTCGATAGCCCAGCACTTCGTCAGGACGATGCATCCTGCCGGGGAGAGTTCGGTTGGCCGACTCCATTCGATTATCCCGATAAAGTCGTTGATAAAGTCGATCCTTCCTTGAACCGTGGCCACGGGAGCTACGGACGCTCTTTACTTGGACGCTGATTAATGCAAGCCAGCTACGGTTCGACGGGGACCCAGTGAATTATCGTCGAGGACAAAGAGAGTAGTTGGATTACCGACGCGAAAATACTAATCCGATTATTAACTGCCGCTGGGCTACGTATTTGCATCGTTCCTCGGTCCTTCTATCCGGCATTTATTTTTTCCACCGCGCTCTTTTTCTCTCTTTCGAGGGCAAATAACCGCGTTCAGCGATGGCCGACCCGTGAGAAACTTCTCGCCTCGATCAATCCTCTGAATGACGCGCCGAGTGCATTCATCTCCCAGCGAATTCATCTTGCGCGGCAGTCTTATTATCGCTTGTCTTTGGACAGACGTTTCTCCTTCGCGATTTCGTTGGAATAATAAAAGAAGAAGAAAAATAATGCGTAGTAGGTAAAAGCCAGCCGTAGCTACTTCTCCTCTCTCCAGCCGCCCTCGAGCTAGACGGATTTTAATTTTAATGCACCTTTCGACTCTGCTGCCACTGCTGCTGCTGCTGCTGCTGCTGCTGCGGAAATTACATCGTGCACCTGGCCTCGCGTTTGTGAACAAGGCGGAGCGCGTAACCAAGACTAAATTATGGCGGGCCCTTTTCCGGTGTCGTTCAAATCCTGAAAAGAATCGTCAACATTCAGACTGGCAGCTGAAGCGATTCGTATCACTTCGGATATCCTTGTCGCGGTAGGAAGCTCCTTCGCGGAGGAGTGTGTGCATGTGTGCAACGTCTGTGAATGCGTGCACGTTGTTTCTAAGATTCAGGTGTCCAAGGAAGTTGTCCACGCCGATGTTGAATAGGCGAGAAGTCGTTTATTGCTATTCATGCTTATTTCACAAGGCCAGAAAGTTTCTGCATTACGAGAAGAAGTTTTCGCTGCTGGAAGTTACTTTGTATATTGTACTGACACACATTCCCTCTAAAGTAAAATTTTGGAGCACTGCGAATTAAAAGGAAAGCGCGTCGGTGAATGCAACCATTTTTTTTCTTCTTTCGCCTTTGCATGTTAGACGAGAATTGTACGTGCAGAGGAATCTAGGTCGAAAGCCAAGTTTTTGGTACAATACCCTTTGAAAAGTTACCGAGTGTGTCACAATAAAGAATGTGTTTGATGTAAGTTCACCAAACGGTGAGTGTACTATCTTTGATATTTACTTGCGAACATTGGAGTAATTATTTTTGTATGTATCATAGACGAGTGTTTATAGCGGGATGGTTGGAACGATAAGAAGTATGAGTCAGTATGTTTAACAAAAAGTTTTATTACACTTAACTGAAAAGTAGAAGATCGATATGATTGTTATTTGTGGAGAAAGTATAGAAAGCAATGTTTAAGAGATGCAATACGATTGTTCGATAACCGATTATTCATTAACGTTACACTTTTTTTCGAGAACAGATTCTCCCAGGATAAGAAAAGCGTAGAAACGACATTTCGAGGATCGTTAATTTATAGAAATGATAATTTCCTAATATCTTCGAAATTCGAATGAAGTAATCGTTCAAAAAAATGTGCAGAAGCACGTGTAAGTTATTTTGATTAAATATACGACGTTTAAAAGATATCAAGCGTGTACCAAGGTAATAGCGCAGGCATCTATTAGGAGAACGAGGACATATTTCTAAACTTTCGCAGTTCGTTTCAAAGGCACCGTACGTAGTCTGCGTTAGAGCGATCCCGCGTTACCCTAGGAACAGTAACGTTAATAATTTATGCAATCAACGCGGAGATGTCCGTATCGTGCGGTAGTTACTTACGGTGAAACGTGCTGTGTCGCCAGACGCCCTCTCGACGTGCCGCCGCCCGTTTACGACGAGACTAGCGCTCTCTCGGAATTAATTCCGGTTAAACCCGATGGTGTAATTAACAGATGCCGCGTTGTTTGCAATTTGATTTATTTTGGTCACCTGGGCACGTCTCCGTGCGTGTTACTGCACGGAATGGCGTGCACTGTACGCACGATGAAACGATTCTTGAATCATTACGGAATGAATCGGTTTTGAGAAATATGCACTAATATTCTCATGTTTATATACATTAATAAGTAGCATACAAGTATGATAAAGAATAATTTGATTAAAAGTGGACGAAGAAATTTTTAATTTTCAGTTATAAATATCTGAACGAGCTGATATTTCACGAACTCCACTTCTGTATGGACAATTTTTATTTAGACTAGTTTATTTACATGTATATCTTTGATACCATTTTCGGATTCTACTCGCCGAAATCTACAGGATTCTATAAAAACAAAACTTAAAAATGTTCGGTCCGCTAAATTAAAGTTCAACCCAAATAATAAATTCTAAGGGTTAACGACCTCAGACAAACTCAACCTTGTAAGATCTGTAAACAACTTTATACAGCTCATCCGATATTAACTCACCGATTAACAAGTATTATTGTGAACATCATGTGTCTGGCTCACGAATATTCCTTTTAACAAACAGACAAAAATGACCCATTTTAAACAAAACATTCCACCGTGTGGAATTTATTTCTTACACAGTCCACGAACATTCCACCCGTTCGCGAACAACTATCCTCTTCTGGGCCCAATCAATTGTTCGTAACTGTATACACGTTTCTTTCGCTGGCTCTGTAACGTTATTATTACGTTACGATCGTTCATCAATTTCGTAACGTGGAAAGAAGAAACAGGCAATTTGCCTAGATAGTCTTTTTATCGCGACGTTACCGTGTGAAGTCTCGCGCGAGTCTCGATTAACAACAATGATTTATGGAATAATCGAAGTTATATCGAGACCCTAGTTCCACATGTGAATCACTGCACGACGAGAATGTGCTATTACTCTATACACCTCTGATTATCAGCACGCGAACGTGTAAGTCTCTTGTCTCTCATGCGCAGCAATGCTAATGCAATCGTAAGGGTGACGTAATTAACACGTCAGAATTTATACGCTCTATTCAATCTGCGTGGTAGCACATGCTAACATTCTAACGTTTAGTCGACCCCTAATCGACGATGCGAGATTTCCATCAGTGGCGTGCATATATTTCTCTTTCCCTATCCGCAGCTCCGTATGCATAGAACGAGTTACATACTGCGGATGTTTATGCAGATTCATATTTCCATAGATACAGAAAAATAATTGAAACCTGAATGAAAGTATGTCTCGTCTTCTGAAAGGTACGCGATGTGTGGTATTCTTGATACTTTATATACTTGTGCATTTGTGCAATCTATCGTAAATTTCCCTGTATGTTAATTTGACATAAATGCGTAAACATCCGCAGCCTACTGATGAGTAAGCGTTGCTCATCTATATCGACGACCGTACTGTTTTGAATGTACAATAATTAAGGGGCTTGGAACATCGAAAAATGAAGACAAGTCACTTTTTTTAAATATTTTTTTATTAAAGTGTAAGCGATTTTGAACAGTCCTACGGAATGTTTTTTCCAAAAAATTTGTTTACCGCTTCCAGTGCTCCAAATACAATTCTGTTTGCGTAGAACTGTTCGGAATTGCTTATATTTTAATAAAAAAATATTTTAAAAAAGTGAGTTTTCTTCATTTTTTGATGTTCCAAGCCTCTTAAGAGGTGTGCATCAATAAGGAGGCAGCTCCATTTTTCAAATTTTTCGGAAATTAACAAAAACGTTTTAAAATTCAGAATTTTTTAAATTTTCTTTCCCTTTCCTTTCCATATCATAGCGTAGGTACCTAATTATGAAATTATGTCGTTCCGAATTCCATCCTTCCTCTTCATAGTGGTGGGGGAGGATTAATGTTTGGAGCTGCATCCTTATTGCGCCCCGTTCTAAAATACACCTGAAATTTAAGGGCTTTTTCGAATGAATAGAAGACAATTTACTTTCAAACACATGCTTATTTTATTCTGAAAACATTTGCCGATACAAACAAGAAACGCAGAATACAAAACCATCGTAAGATTGGTGCAAAATTTATTCTTCTTCCTGCTCTGTCTCCGTCAAATCAGCATCATCAGTTTTTCTAGTGACCGGAGCTGTCGCCTTATTGCACCACGAAAAAAAGGAATTTTTTAAAGGAATTTTTCTGTAATTATTCCAACACACCCCTCGATCGTTCGATAAACTCTAACGATAGTATCATGTTTTGCTACCATTAGCCAACATATTTCAAAACTGAACGATCTACTCTTCGCTCATTTCCAGTGTGGTTTTCCATTCCTAAAGAATTTTCTTCTACGTGAAAGAATAATAAAATAAACAGAAAATTCAGTTGTGGTTCATGATATCTTATCCAGATATTTTTCTCGGCAATGAAAATCGCGTTGCTTGAGAACCTGTAACGTCTATGATGCACATAGGCCACGCGGAGCTTTATTAAGCTTGTCTGCATCGTAGTAAACTAACTTAAGCTGCAGGCTAACGTACCCTTGGCGTTGTTAGGAGCGGTGGTTTTGATAAGTAAGCTCGTGCTCCCGGTGCCTCTTGCGCGCAATCACGGCATACGCTCGTTACGTTTAATCGACTCGTTCAAACAGAGAAACGTGTCATTTCCGAGAATGTACACATCGCTTATACGAGCTAGAGACCCGAAGTATAGGAGAAAAACGACCAGAGACGAGATCTTTAACCAATCCCGTAAATTCACGCCGACCCCACCGAGCTCGTTTAGCCATTTTACTGGCTGCTAACTTAACGTGGTATTTTCTGAAACTACCGGGTTATTTTCAGTTAAAACTCGACGTATAATTTGATTAAATGTATCAGCTTCGAATTAACTTTCATCGTCCTTATTTTTCTTTATTTTTCCGCCGATGATTCCCAACAGTTAAAATAATTGCAAACATGGCAGTTTTTCCAGTAACGGTACTGGACAAAATGATACGCTGCCTATCAAAATTATACGAACACTTGGATACGTCTTATATTCAATTTCTCGACGATAACGTAGAATTTTCTAATTATGATAAATAGTTCATAAATATTATGACGCAGCAAGAAGGAAACTTGTATTAGGAGCTATTATCATAGGAAAAAAGATTTTTTTAAGAATTTGTATTTCACGTACAGTCAGTGTTTTTATATATAATACTACATAGATCTGTTGTATGAATAATAAAAAATTTATAAATGTGAAAAATGTAAAAATAATAAATAGATCTGTTATATGAATAATAAAAAATCTATTATCTGAATAAATGGAATCGAGCAATCTTCTAATTTGTCAGTGTATTTTTCTCCATTCTTGCTCCTAGCACCGCATTTTCTGTCTTATCGAAATATAATACCGATTGTAATAAATTCGTGTAAAGATTTCAGAGATTTATTTAAAAAAATGTATCGTTGAAATTAAAACAACAGTTAATTATTTTCCACAAACTATCGTAGAAAGGTTCGTTTATTCTACAACGAAAAACAGGAACCTTCTTCATTTGACAATTAAGAATCTTATATAATGATCTTTTATGTTTGTTAAAATATATTTTAAAATATACCCTGTGCGATACCTAGAACTTTTGCATGCATTTTTCAAAATTGTTCCCAGCACAATATCCTCTTTGTAATCGTTTTATAAAAGCGATTGCAATAAATCCGTGTAATGTTTTTGAAAGTTTATTAAAAAATATTATCGTCGAAATTAAAACAACGATCTCGACGTGCACAGAATTATAGCAACCTTTCATTTCCAGTTGCCAAGCTGCCAGTTTCAACCATAATACACCGATCCTTTTTGTGCACGTTGCATGGCTATTGCTGGAACAAATATTTCGCAAAAAGCCGTTCCTGTATATTTTTTTCTTTGTTATAGAATCGAGCAAATAGCCATGGCTGTTCTTTGTAACGGGTAAAATCGAAAATTGATCGCCTATAGACGTCGCTTGCGTGAAATTGGTAAATACAGAATGAGTGGGGACGGCTGGTACAATAGAGAATATGATGTGCCATACTGCGAAAATTCACCGAATATGATTGAACGCAACTTGGCGTATGTATCTGTCCACTGCTCGTCATTTCTAGTTGCCTAGATGTGTTTGCAAATATTCAACCGGGGATTGCCCGCTTTAATTGGTTCTGTTTAATTAAGAGACATTAAAATTTATAGACAACGGATAACACCATGCCAGTGGCAGAAACAAAATAAAATTATATATATGTTTTTTTTGTATTAGTTATTTATAGTCACATCAACCATTTTATAAGGTTATTAATAGACTGCGTATTTTTACGGATTTATAAGAAATTTGAATATGCACGAAACTACAAAATGCACACAGTATGCAATAATATAAAAAAATATTTAAAGTAAAGTTTGTATTATAATATTTGCAGGGTAAAATGAATTCTTATGTAAGTTCAATTTTTGTAGGTACGTTTGCAAAGATTTTATTTTGGATGAAGATCCGCATTCTAGTTATTAACGACTCAATGGAGGCTACTTGATCATGAGCTACAATTTTTGGAAGAGGTTTGTTTATTTCAAAAGATTTAGGAGTTGAATACATTGGGTGTTTCAAATTGTTTTTGATATGGGATGGATTCTTGGCTACGTATGTTGCTTCTACCAAAGGTAACTACAGTGGCCCGTGAAAGTCTTCGTACATGAGAATGAAATGTGGTCAACTTAATTTTATTTGTATTATAATAACGATTTAAAAATATATAACCGCTCGTACTTGAAGTAATAATTCGTGAGTTACGAATTAAATAAAGAATTAAAAGCAAACGTTATAATTCCAGCTTTGCATTGCATTCCTGAAATACCAGCGTTTTGTAATAATTGCAACACCGTCATAAAAGTATTTCACCCTTTAACTCATTGAGACACACGGTTATAAAATAAAAATAAAATTCAAGCTGCACAAAAGAACAGTGTCAACAACTTGTTAACGCGTTTTGATTTAAATACATTTCTACATTCCACTTATTATACTTTTAGTGATGGTTTAACGTGTCACGTGAATGAAAATCTTTAAATCAAATAGTAAAGTTAAGCGAAAGGTGGGGTAGTTTTTAACCCACCTAACTTCAAAGAGTTAAACGCGCTTATTTGTATTCTTTTGTAAAACCTGGCACGTGTGTCGCAATCAGTTGTATGGACATGCAATCATAGCAAACAGTGACAGTTCGGCATTCGTTTGGTTTAAAAAAAAAATTGCAGTGTAGGTTTTTTTCGTGCGCGTTTTCGCAGGATGGCGAATTCGTTTCAATTTCACGTCAGTTTTCGCGATAATAATCGTTCGCCGTTGAAAAAGAATATCGAACATGAACCGGGAACACGTTTTGTTTGATAAAAATTTGAAATAGCATCGAGATTAAATTGCACAAACAATATCCTTAGTAATGCTCTTCAAATGAAAAACGACAGGAGAACGAATAAAGAGGGAAATCGATCGAGGCAAATACAGCTAACTATACAGTCGATTGAATGTTCGCTCAACCGATACGAGTATCTATGAAATCACGATTATTTCTGTATATTGGCGCGCGTTGGTGTAGTTGGGAACTAATTTTCGATAAATTATGTACGGTTGGATGTTGATCAATCCCAAACATAACTTCGTGAAATAGTGATACATTAATGAATTTTTTAGTGTATTTAAACAGACTATCTTAAAATAAATGCAGTATAAAAAAGTAGTTATTTGTATAACTTAAAAAATCAATACATTTGCGTCACACGGAAAAATGGACAATTCGTTCCTATTACCAACATTTTTCTAAATTGCATCCAAATGAAAATGTTTTGATACACATGAAAACTAAAAACAATGTGGCATACATAAAGAATTTATTTTCGTTTAATTAATTGTATGTTAATAATAAAAATCAAGAGGTTGTGTTATTGCTACTGCTATATTATGCTTTTAATTAAACTTTGATTTTTGGTAATTTCATTGATTCACATTCTCTCCCTTTTACTGCAATTGAACTTTATTTATCGAAATTTATCCATGTATGGAATTAGAGGTATGTCAAGAGAGTTCGAGTGAGTGAGTTCACTTGTCCAGATTTGACTATACTACAATTTTCCGAAGTTATATTCGGAATTGGTCGGTGTACGAATACTTTTTATACACAATGTACAGTATTGTCTCAAAATAAGCAACTGTTTCCCGCCTCGAAATAAGCAACTCGCTATCCCCACCTTTTTGTTTGAAGTCCCCGCCGAGTGAGAGAACCGAAAAGAATTCGATTTTACTAGTACTAAAATGAGAAATCATGTTATGCTCTATCCTTCTTCAAAAAACAATACCTCTCGTTATGCTCGAGAACAAAGTCAAGCCGAACAGCATACCTCCCTCGAAATAAGCAACTCGCCAGTCCCGACCGTGTTGCTTATTTCGAGACAGTACTGTACTTATATATTTCTGTGAAATATCAAAGACTTGAATAAATTGAATTACCCAAAGAAACCTGAAGACAAGTCTAATATGTACGAGTCGAGGATAAAATGCTGAATGTTCATTTCGTTCAACCTACGTGTTTTATAATGAGTCTATTTGTGCATCATCGTCGATTAAATGAAAATGAGCAGGTGTTCTAATCATTTTGCACTAATCACACGTCCAAAACTTGTCGCAAGTGTGCTGTCTCCAAACTTGTAGCAACTCTCGAGATATGATGATGCATGGCAACATCGAAGCCGTCAAATAATATAAATAGAGGCCTCTCCCTTCGTTTTCTTAATTATTTTCTTAGAAAAGTAAGAAGGGACATTTAAATCTTCTAAAAATGAAAACGAATAGTATCAACTTGGCTGTATACACTATTTTCATAAAAATTCTATAGAAAATTTATGTTTGTAGTCAACAGTACATTGATCAACGGTAACAGCGGTTACAAAAATTGTATACTAAAATATGAAATGTTTACAAATATTGTTGTTAGCTACTGGTGAAAAGGCTAATTAGAATGCGGAATGAGGTGAATATTCAATAATTAACCAGAAACGTGTTTTTCTCTTTAGCTGCAGAAAAATGTTCCGCAAATGGATATAAATTCTGTAAAAGTGTATTTTTCAATTGCAACTTTTTGTCAAATAAATACGCCGAATATTTACCGTACCAGACTATATCCAGCAGAAGATGTAGTTTTATTAAAAATATCGAACTGCTTCCCCTTTCATCGTGAATCCATCGAATAGCAAGTCAATTTACAGTTTGTTTTGCTGTATTTTCGTTACAGTTTGTTTTGTTGTATTTTCATTTATTGGTCGTTCTGCACTGTTTGCTGCAAAAGGAATTTATTTGCTCCAATTTCACAAACGACGGCGTTATGAGAATGTCGAACAATTTTCACGCAGCGGTACCAATCTTGAGAAAAATCGATTATAGACACAAAATCTAAAACGTTTGTTATATATTTTTAGTTTGTCCATTTTTGTTGTACTATGAGTACACTTTAAAAGCATTCAGTCTACAATGGATGCGATTTAACTAATATAGATCCAAAGATTCGCTCGTACAAATCTTGGGAGACCAATAATTTTAATTGCAAGAGATGTTATAAAATTATGTTGATTATGAATAAACGAAAGAAATATTTTGAAAGAATTGTTTGAGAATATATAACAATTGTAACAAGTATTTTATTAGATAGTAGAAATTCTGTCCTTTAATTTGAATTTTGTTAGAATCGAATCGAATGAACGCCAAGTTACGGCATTTCAATGTTTCTTATTTAATAAATACTTATGAATGAATTACTATCCCAGTCACCTACATAAATTCCTGGTAATGCGTACGCGTTACGTAGTAAAGTAGTAAAAATCGTAAACACACCTTTACATATTTTGTTTTGAATACCTAATGAGTTCCTTTTAAAAGATTTTGATGAAACTTGATATACAGAGGTTTTTGAGGTCGTTGATTCTAAATCTGGACTCGAAATTTAGAAATTCAATATGGTGGATTCAATATGGCAGAGCAAAATGCGAAAAATGATTCAATTTGAATGAAACGTGGTATACAGAGGCTTTTCAGGTCGTTGATTCTAAATCTGAACTCAAACTTTACAAATTCAATATGGCGCATCCAATATGGCGCATCCAATATGGCGCATCCAATATGGCGGCACAAAATGCGAAAAGTGACAGGATTTGAATGAAACTTGGTATAAATCTAACCTCAAAAATATAGAAATTCAAAATGGTGGATCCGATATGACAGGAAAAAAACATAACTGAACTAGAGTTTCGCCAATTTAACCAGTTCTGAAAGTAAATTAAGTAGAAAAACACGTAAAGTAGGAACTTAAAATTAAATTGTAAAACACCAGTCGTATTTACTAATGTGATAGTGTTATTCGCCTACAGCTTGAAGAGCGAGAAATGTCGATTGTATTCCAAGAGTAGCGACAAACGTATCCGAGTAATTAAACATCTGCATTTCCCTGGAATCGATACTTAATACAGTTTAGGACTGTTCCACGTCTAATGAATGATTTAGTTGCGGGCAGAAGTTCGACGTCACGACACTATCCGCAGCAGTAATGCAATTCACGTTGTTCGGGTACCTGCAACGTTAATAGTTGATGCAATTAGCTCGGTCCTTATTAAACATGTCCACCTAGGAGGGAAGTTAGTTCAGTCATATCACGATGAAACACCGTCATCGCGCGGCCGACCAAGTGACACCGGCTACCAAGTGTGATCTCTTGTGTGCCGGGTGATAATGTAGCCTTGGTGTTCAGCGTCAACTAATTAACGCGCGGTCATTTAACGATTTCGCTTTGCGCGAATTACACGTGTTCGACGAAGCGACGTAATTTAATATCATATTATTACCGTCCTGTACAAGGCAGAAAAAAAATGGAACCAAATGAAAGCAAAAAAAGGCGAGTATATTGGTTTAGAGACAGAAATTCTCAATTAAGATCAGAGAATAAACTCTCGAGGTAGTTGTTTTGTAGATTTATTTAATAAAGGATTTCAACAAACGTTCACTGGATTGTTCTTAAATTAAACGTGAATCGTATGAGTCTATTTCGATTTAAATTGATCACGCCAATTTTATGAAAAACGATATCAAGATTTTGTAATTATAACACAGACTCTTATGGAGCATACAAATTTTCACGTGAATTTTCCCAAATTAAATCGAGATGCAATTTAGGAACTTGCTGAAAATTTGATATATTGTAAGAACCGATATTATAAACCGTTAAAAAAAATAATAATTATCGACCGCGTTACTGAGGTATGAATGTAAATAGGTAGCCAGTCCGAGTATTCAGTTTAGGCTATCTTAAAATATCCAACATGAACCTCGGCTAAATGGAAAGCTCCATATGTTTTGAAAGGGGTAAAGGGACTGTAAGGTTTTCTCTAACCGTAATAAACATGGCGGCAGCCGAGAAACCTCATATTATTATGAGATTCACACACATCTCGGGGATTGTTTTGTAAAATATCATACAAAAGCCGAATACAAAGTATATTATTTAACAGATTTTATTTTATATGTTATATGTGCGGTTTATGTTGTATACATTTTCTTATTTGTTTACGTTTGTTTGAGTTTAAAATCATTTCAAAGTACCTGTAAACGTTTCCCTAATATAGCAAAAATCGTTTCGAGTTCCTAGTTCGTCTAACAGAAAAAGGCTTGGAGCGCATAGGGTTGTATCATGATTAAAAATAAGACAATTCCACGCATACTTAACAAATTTTCAAACTTGTTCTTCTCAATAATGGAAAGTCGTAGAAAGTAATACGTATTCTACATTTTCCATCTGTTTTTGTATGGAGAATCATTCCTATGCTCGGTTGTACTTGCTTGGACACCCTATATACAAGGTGAAACACGTCGAGTATATCGAAGTATGGGGCGACGTTAATCGGCATCATCAAATTATTGCCGAAAGGCAGGAAATGGTGCTCGGTATCTATCAGCATGATAGCGAGGGACTGTGGGAGGGACCCTATGGTGTATTGTCACGCCGTAGACGTTAAATCCATTCTCAATTCTCCTTTGTAAACCGGCGCCGATGTAGCAGCGATATAGAGTGGCAACTAATGAACGTGTGTCTATTTATCGGTCATGCTGTGATAAACGCGAACACGTTAGCCGTTGTGTGCCCACTGTATTTGCATGCGACTTAATGACAAACGTCGCTTGTCCCGTGGATGGTACTTAACCGCCTACTATTGGCTTCGTTCGATAATAGGATGATCGTTCCACGAAATTGACGGATTACCGCTAGACTCCGAGAAGATTGATTTTCGAAACGTTTACGATTTATGCGCGATTCGAATATATTAGTCCGTTACTTGGACGAACGCAAACGACCATCTGTTTAAACAAATTTGCGTGTCTATTCGTTACGCTTGCTTTCGTTGCATCCGTTCCTGTTACGGTTAATTTTCATTTACGGTAATACGATACAGTAATGTCTCCATAACTGCACTAGCTCGGGGACTGACCTTGTGCAGTTATCGTAGAGTTCGTATATTCTCCGATGTTTACCGACCAGTTTTCAATATGGAGATGGACAGCGAATAAAGAAAAAGACAAAGCGAAAACATCAGATTATGTCGGCGAGACAATTTAACGCAACGATGAAATTTCTTTATTATTAGATTTATTGTTGCAAAACTTTTACCATCATGTTCCTGGCATTTTTCTGATTAAAGTGAGACCAAACAAAATGAGACAAATAGAATAGCGAAAGAAAGTCTTTCACACCTCGAATAAATTTTATTGAGTAATATCATTTGTATCATTATTTATGACATCTTGCCAGGGTGATTGCAATTTGTACTTGTTGCAACCGGATCGGACAGAACTTTCCAGTAGACCTAATATTAATTTCGAAGGGCCTGAACGATACTAAGGAGTAGACGTTTATGCCTGCGTTTGCTACGCGGAATAGGCTATTGGGTTCCTTATTGCATTCTCACACGATACAAATCACCGCTTTTACAAAAAAATGTAGTAGTTTTAAAAAAATAACAGATATAAAGTCCGCAAAAATACTTTATTATCCACGAGGTTTCAACCTAGTTCTATCAGCCTCGATCGGAGTTATCGTTGCCGCGCTATGTAAACGGTTCGAGAACTTTTTGAATAGCCCTCGTAATTGACCACGGATCATTTACCGATTTCATTAGGAACGGAGTATAAGCATATACGTTCAATATATCGGATAGAGGTTCTGCGGTGCGTGATATACACGCACCGATGCTATTGGAATGCAGTGACCTCAACGCGCGTTTTGACAGTGAACGCTGCTCGATGCGGCTATACTGCATGCCGTGGTTTCCATTTCGCGATGCCCAATATTATCGTATGCTAGAATCAAAGCGACCGCAGGCAATCCATCATCGAGGTAAAGGGCTGCAAATCATTCGAAAAAAGAAAATTGGCGCGATGGTCTTACGGGCTACCCGTGGCTCGGTTCGAAAGATAAAGATTAATATTTCCTATTAATCGCCAGAAGCAACGGTCAATCGTAAGAATGTTTCCATTAGATTGTACCATTATTCGTTGGGGAATGTTAGGCTGTGCTCTTATTCGTTCCAGAAATGAAGGATGTGTCTCTATCGTGACAAAGTCAGCCACGTGTTACATTCAACAGAACTATTTGGGGGATCGAATAGCGATCAAAATCTCATCAACATTTATTTGTTGAAGAAATCTTCGGTGCTGAAAAAATAATTTCTATCATTTTCTAACGCTTTTTGCCAACGTAAAGGCAATTGTTCGATTCCCTTTAAAAAAACAGTCGTTCGATTTTTCGTTGAAAAACTTATCCAAGTCGAAGACATTTTGATTACTTTCCGGCTCGCCTAATAATTTATTTTAAGTACTGTCTAACTTTTCAGGACAGCTAATGGAATTGAGATTCGATACGAAGAATCCTTTTCGAGAATATCAGACTTATGGTTTACGAAAGCCCGAACTTCCGTCATGATTAATTAACATTACACTTGCGAAGCTCGATAGCAATATTAGGTTGCTCCAAAAGTTTCTTTCGCTACTTGCACTGACAAGGAGACCTTGCGACACTGATGTCACAGATTTTGATCAAATTTGTTGTATGTATTTCCTGACACTAACACAGAAACTCTGTTAAGGGATTTTGTTAGGCACTCTTTCATTTCCGAGATAAAAAATACCAAAGTTTACGCACGTTACATTACTATGTGAGCTAAGAATGTCAATCAACGAACAGCTATTAACCTTTGCTGGATAGTTGGCGAGGGTCCGCGAGACTAGAGGGGACTGAGAGGGCAGAGGATTACCAGGACAGGGTTCCCCTTTCTTTTTTAACAGTCAATCTAATATATATAATACAGTAAAGGCTGAATAAGTGCAAGGAAATCGGAACCAAACATTGCAGTTATTCAATCGAACATTTGGCTCGAGTCGAGCGTCGAACGGAGAAAAGGACAGAGTGTGAGATAAAAAGAGGTCCGAGGAAAAAAGCAATCGATTAGGATCACATTACTTGCATTTATCCAGTCAATTCTGTCTTGCACTTATCCAATATTTACTGTATATTCGGTTAAATTTTGCAGAAATTCTTGCATAACGTAGTAACATGAATCGACATAATACATAATAAGCAAAGATTTCAACCGATTGGAAAGTTTCACTCGCACCACTTTCATAATCGCCGACATATTTTATCGTTTCAATCCAATCGAACCATTTCACCGCAGTATGTTACGCGCATTGCCCCCAACCCTCCAAATTACGCCGCCCACAAATTATTCTCTGGAAAATAATTAAATTGCAATTTACAACGTAAATCAGATGCGCGTATCTTGTAACTATACCGCCGGGATAAATGTGCTTGTTAGCCAGGAGGAGCACAATGTAACCATTACGTTCAGTGGTGGCTAATTTGGGGGTGTCTTCTCTGATACGTGCGTACGAGCTTTCCGCGTACGATTTAATGGCAAACATCGCCTTCTGCATCCATAATATCAACATATGTTTGTCTCGCTGTGGTTGCCAAGTATTATCTCCAATTAAATTATCCTCCTATTAATACGTATTAATATAATCCGAATGTTAACATTTTGGAAAAAGGATCTTGGTATGCATTTTCATGGAACCATTGCCGATTCGAACAGTCGGGGACAAAATTGTTACCAGCATATTACAGAAATAAACAGTTTAAATTAATATTAATAGTCAGCCACGTGTTACATTCAACAGAACTATTTGGGGGACCGAATAGCAATCAAAATCTTATCAACATTTATTTGTTGAAGAAATCTTCAGTACTAAAAAAATAATTAATATATTAATATTAATATAATTAATAGTCTTTTTGGAGTCAATTTTTTATTTCTTTACGTATTATTAATGCTTGCATATTTGTAAACAAATTTTATAAGATATGAAATTATTTGGTTTATTTTTAGTAAAAGTATGATATTTACAAATTTAATGGGAACAGGAGTGTGTGAACAAGATTAAGTGAACATTATTTTCCACGCGAAATCGAGCCTTACAGATGTTGCATTGTTTCCTGTGCATTTATAAGGATTGCTTGGTATTCTAGTCAGTGTTATTATTCTCACCGTACGTAAGTGAGACGATGACTTGATACCTTCCTTCTACGATTGACCTCGGTAATTTTAATTTACTCCTACTGAAAATTTTAATTAGCTGGAACTTATAAAAACAGCTAATATCACACCATAGCAAATGTTTCAGACAGTACAAGTAGAAATAACGAGTTTTGGTCAAACTTGTTAGCTTAGCATAGACCTGAATGTACATTTCCAATTTCAATTTATTCCTAGTATCTTCTAATTAGCTGGAATGTATAACAACAGCTATTATTATATTATACTCAATGTTTCAGACAATAGCACAAGTAGAAATAACGAGTAATGGTCAAACTTGTTAGCCAAGCATAGTAGGAACAAATTGAAATTAGGAATCAACACCCAGGGCTATCTTCTAATTAGCTGGAACTTATAAACACAGCTAATATCACATCATAGCAGATATTTCAGATAATAGCACAAGTAGAAATAACGAGCAATGGTGAAACTAGTCAGCCAAGCATAGACCTACATGTGGATTCCTAATTTCAATTTATTCCTACTATCTTCTAATTGTCCTGGAACTTATAAAACCAGTTAGTATCACATCATAGCAAATATTTCAGACAAGTACAAATAAGAACAACAAGCAGCACGAGTAAAAATAACTAGTAATGGTCGAGCGTCTTAGCCAAGCAGAGTCTCAGGTGTATTAGATTGGAATAGTATCCCGTAACAGTAGGCGAAATGTTTCATCCTGTTTAATAACGTCGACACTGATACAGACGTATGCCGAACCACAAGCATGGTTACATCCAGTGCATCTGTGATGTCCACCATCGCTTAACGGATCCACGGTCTGGTAAGGCGCACATGCCAGGGCATGTGTCTCGTTTCGCGTATGATCTCGGTACCGTGTAAATTTCGTTCTGCTTATACGCCGTTTAATAGCTAGGACGCCTCGACGCGTCTTGCGAACGTTGTCTCTAATTGCTAGCATCGACTAACGAGGAAAATGGCGGACAAGGACAAGGATAAAATGGTCCTGGAGGCATGGTACAGTTGCCCGACTAGTTTTAGATGCACGGTGAACTAACAAAGCGTTCAACTTTATCATAGAGGTCATTAAAATGTATTAGTATTATGATCGATATTTGAGAATGGAATGCGACGTGTTACTTTTATAAATTTACGTTAAGTGTATTTTATGTTTATATATTTGTGAATCATAGGCTGTACGTGTAACGTTTCAGTTCTCTATAGTTTATGTAGCGCATGTGTCAATTAATTTCACAATTTATTTTTTGATAATTATTTTTATAAGTATATATATATATATATGTAAAAGTTCGATAAGATATTAAACAAATCTTACAGAACTATACATTCACTTTAAGAAGTATGTATATATATATACACACCTGATATTTTCTTTTACTTGAGCGTCTAAAATAATATTATCATCTCCACTCGAGCATGTTCTCTCTCTCTCTCTCTCTTTCTCTCTTTCTCTCTCGAGTGCAGCAGTTAAAAGGTTAAATGTCAAAAAAGAGCAAAGGATTAAAAGCTTTCTACACAGGGGGATTCTAGTAATCGGACAAAGCTACAGCTCCGTTCCGAGTGAAGCGCTTGACTGCATTCAGTCACACTAATCCATGTGTGTTTGATGTCTGGGAATCTTGTCATTAATCTATTTTAATGAATACTGCGAAACTACGAATGCTACGAATCTATTTTAATGAATGCTACGTCTCACATTCAGAAATACCCTACCGCGTTGACAAACATGACACATAACGATTTCACACCGATTTTGAATCCTTTCAATCTCAAACTAAAGTGCTGAGATTCGTGGAACTCCGTGATCTCCTAAAATGAAGAAGCTTATTACGTACTGGAGAAAATTCTTTTAGGAATATTATACTCTTATTAGAAATATTCATAAAAACGTTTTCTACCGTCGCCATGTAGTAAAGACATCAAAAATGGAACTGAAAACTAAAAAGCTTAATGTGATTAAATGTTAGCATAAGTATTTTTTGCGAAATGAAGCTTTCTCATACAGTTCTGTACCTTGATAGACTTCTGCGGGGAAAGTGATGCACCCTGAATCATGGCAATTAATTTTTATTCGAATAAGAATCTGTATTTGGTACAACTTCTTGCATCAACTTTTCTTACATTACATTTTTTTTACTTCTAATTACTCTTCACACCTTACTGTTTACCGTTTGAAATAATATTTTACCTAACTCTGCTTGGTAAGTTAGTCAAACATTTCCGAATATTCTCGATGAATGTTCCTCGCAAAACATCGCGTTTAAATTGTCGTGAACGTAAACTCAAACTTTGAAATATCCTCTCAATAATATTTATTTTCAATAATTTCCCGGAGAGTCACGATGTTGGCGCTAGAGCTGCTCAAAACAGCGTTCCAAAGCAACCAGTTAATTAAACTTGGAATCGGATCATAATTCGGTGTCTCTCTGCGTCTCGTTCGTACCCTGTCATCGTCAAGATTCAATCAATAATGAGAACGTTCGTTCTGCTTTCAGGTTTCTCAAGAAGCTTACTGCACTCCTGGTAATTTGTCTCTCGACTACATGCACTGGTGAGTGTCTTTCTACAATTCTCCTTACCGTTCCTTTGTACTGCCCTAACCGATCTTCGATAAATAATCTAACATTATTATAGTTTTTAGATTTAAGACTTTCACGAGTGTCATTCTTCGTTGTAATATTCATGGTTTCCAGACAGTTGTTGCAATAATTTATAATTTATTGCCGACGTTTCGAAAACGTTGCAATCTGCTCTATCCAGAGTTGGGTAGCTCCGATATGTTATTATAGTTATACGAATAACTTTAAGATCAAAGTAACTGTGTTGAAACATTCTGTGGCAAAACTGGGATTCTATATGGTGGTTACATTACTTTCACGCTTTTTCAAGTACTTGCGATAATTTGATAAAAAAATAGAAGAAGAATTTATATTCTTGTTAAATATAGTGCAAGAATAAATGTCACAAAGTATTCAACTGCACATTTTTATTCGCATAATTACTATAATTAGACAAATACTCAAAACTGGTGGTCTACTAAATTATTATTAATATTAACGCACAATTCGGATACTTATTAAGAACAGCCGAAAGTATTTTTCAGAATTGCTTCAGACTTTCGTTTCTAGATTTCTTTTCTTACTACAAAAATTCATATTTTCCGCCATATAAAACTACGTGCCAACATTTTTCGACGTTCTATACAAATGGAAAATTCAGAGCACCAGAAAGACTCTCCTTCTAAGTAGTCTCCGAGTCGACTCGTCCACTAAATTTATGCAAACGAAATCTCGTTTACATTCGAACCAGCCTCGCGCTTATTTTGATTTCTTCGAGTAATGTCCAATTCTGTTATCAGGAGAGGTCGAAAGGTTCTCTGGAGGGACAAAACCGAAAGAAATGGGGGAGAAGGCGTTTCCTTTTTCCGGTAGGGGAAACAGGAAGCTTCTACGGAACCGTCTTGCCACTCTCCCTCATGGCCGCATCTTTCTCTTTTTTCCCTTCTTAGAAAGCCGCGTATCTCGACGAAACCGTGAAACGGTTTTCCACCGGAAAGAGAAATGTTGTCCTTCGTTTTCTTTTTTTTTTCCTTCCATCCCACTTTTCCCTCCCTTTTCCCTCTCCCTTACCCCTCCCTTACCTCGCTTTATCCACGTTTTTCCTCCTATATCCGGCACCGTCATCCTCGTCCCCCTTAATTCCGTTACTTTAGTCGTTCGGGTTGGTGTTTGCCTTTCGCGCGACTGTCCTTCGCGAGCCATGAATCTCCCACCTCTCGCTCCTTGAGCATTTTGTTGCCCTGGCATTGGGTCTTTCAGCCAACCACCCACCTCTATCTGCTGCTAAGGAGCCGCCCCCTGTAACGCCGCGATCGTTCTTAAATCCGTTTCATAATCCAAAATCAACCGGCCGTACCGAGTTTAATTACGACAGCTTTAATATTTTAAGAGGTTCGCACTGCATTCAGGCACGAATGCATTTACCTTTGATTCTCTCAAGTAATTCGAGCACCATCGGGGGGCACATCAGCTGTGAAACGCTGCTGTAACGGCTCCAAGAGTATTTGAAAAATGTAAATAAAAATTATTCATTCATTATTCGGTATGTGTATGATAAATCCAAAGAGATCGTATGGGGTGGTTCTTGTAATGTGACCGACGCCATTATCTGTGAGATTTGAAGTTGTATTGAAAAATTGTGCAGACAAAAATTTCCAAGAGGGTGGGGGAGGTGGTGGTAATTGTTTTTGTCTGGGTGGAGACGTCTCCGAGATATCACCTTCATTTATTTCTTTGACCGGATGATAGCCGCTTTCAAGACGAATTCAACGAGCTATTTTAAAACGTCGTGCGAAGTCATCTTAGGTAAGAAATAACACAATCATGGTAAAAAAAAAAGAATGTATTATGCAAATTAAACGTAATTTATTTTACATCATTTTCAACTTTTTTCCCGTGAAGGAACATCAGTTTTTTACATTAACAGTATTCAATATTGCGTCCCTGCCAAAAACTACCCCAAATCTATACAGACAGTATTTTCGTGTAGATAGTATTTACATTAACAGTATTCAATATTGTCGTCCCACTAACAACTACTCCAAACCTACTCAGACAGTATTTTCCTGTAGATAGTATTTACATTAACGGCATTCAATATTGTCGTCTCACTAACAACTACTCCAAACCTACTCAAACAGTATATACATTAACAGTATTCAATATTGTCGTTCCACCAAAAACTACCCCAAACCTACTCAGACAGTATGTACATTAACAGTGTTCAATATTGTCGTCCCACCAACAACTACTCCAAACCTACTCAGACAGTATACACAATACATTAAACCTACTGCTCAAACCTACTCGGACAGTAAATTCCGGGCCTAGTGCTACGATGTTCCTCCATGTAAAAAAAAAAGTTTGAAATGACGTATTCACTAAGATTGCAAAAAACTGAAATGGTTTTTGAACCATTTCAGTTTTTGAGCTCTGAGGGGAGGGGGGTGAAGTTAATGGTCAAGATGACCACCATTGTAATCGCCAGGTCAAGGGCTACCTCTGAGGGTACCCCATTTTCTTAACCGTAACCGTGCTTGAAGACTGACCAGGACCGATCGAATCTTTAATGACAGGAAGAATAGATCGAATAAATAAGGAAGGTAGTTCAAAACAATGATAATTCTAAAGTGTCGATTAAAAGCAGAAAATAAACGACCCGGACGTAGCGATTGTATGTTGTCGCCGCTGTGAACAAAAACATTTTAGTCGATACATTAATTACGACCCTATCCCCTGGTTTTATTCGATGCATCAGAGAATTATCCGTAACACGAGATTCTGGTACGTCGAGCCGTTGGTTGCGTGCTCGTCGAATTTCCATCGGTCACCCGGTTTGCATACTGTCATTTCGCTCCTGAATGTGGCTTCTGCCCGGGAGATTCATTCAGGATCCCGTTAAATACGGCTTCGTCGAGGCAGAGCAACGAGTTTCCGATAATGCCGGATGCAGTCGACCGTATTACTGGATAATGCGTCGCTCGCTCAATAATACGCGGCATTCGCGTCTGTTCGATCACATTTGATCGCTTGAAAAGTCTCCCCGCCCCCATACCCGTGCCCGTCCATTCCTAACCCTTCTTTTCTTCTGCTCTCTTTCATCGACTTCGTCGCCGCTGGTTCGCGTCTCCGTCACCGTATCCATTTCCGCTTCCTCTCGTTCTCGTGCCCATTATTTCTTCTCCCATTTCCTACGTTCCTCTCGTTAGACCTCCGTGCCTCCTCTTTTGTTCGTTCCGCGTACAACGGCCGAGCCCGTTAATAAACGCGTGGGGCTCTAATACTCCCGAATAATTTGTCCTCGCAAAACTAGAGACCGATTGTTCCACGCGCCCCTACCCATAGCGTTCGATTTTCTCGTTACGGATAGTTCCTTTGTACGACATCGTCGTCAGGCTTTGCGAACTCACTTTCTGCTTACAGTGGCTCCGAAAAGTTTCTGTGCAGCCCAATTATAATTCCTTTATGCTGCGTCGTACGAAAAATGAAATTAACCCTTAAGACCAAACAAAAAAAAAAAAAAAAAAAGAAAGATAGTGGAATAAGTAAAACAAAGAGCGCAAACGGTTTGCAACACTAATTTCAAATCGGTTGCGCCCGTGTGCGTTCGGCCTAACAGTCAACATGGAGTCTTTCGTGCCTTTCCAAAAATTTTGTTTGTATACAGGGTGGAGCAATTACTTCGAATCCATAAGTTTCACAGAAATATGTGGCGATAATCATTTTTTTGTGGAAGTACTTCAGGCATTTTAAGGTCACCTCCATTTTCTTTTTAAATGGAGCGGTATGTTCTTGCTTCCTTATCATGATAAAGGATGTTAAAACCAGTTCAACGACCTGTATTACATAAGGTCGTTGAACCTTAGAGAACCTAGTAGAGAAAGGCGTAATTCTTACCGTTTACTTCGAACGAAAGGACATGCAAATTATAAATTTCGTAAAAATATTGAAGAAACTGCAATCGTTCCACTAGTTTGTATCGTTGCACGCCGACTAGAGCTCGCCTGAATTATAAAAAATATTGCGTAGTCGCTCACGTAATTGGAAAACAGAATATCAGTAGTTCTGGTCAGTATGCAGTCAGACGGAGCTGAAGCTATTCTATCTTCAGAGTTCTGTATGAAGAATTCTATTTTCAGAAAATTTGCTAGCACGAAACCAAAGGTCAGCTAACACGTGCTAACAGATACATAATTTCAGTGCACCTGTAAAATAATTTAACATGTTTTTTTATTAATTCACCGACCATGCACATAAATGTACTCGCGTTAATAGATAACATTTTAAGCATTTACCGTCGATGAAATAATTACTGTATTTTCAAAATAGGTTATTAATTTCTTAGTTAATGTAACTTTTTGAAGAAATTTGTTGCAATTTAAATTGTAGTTATCAAACTGTAATTAAGAAAGTATTGCAAGTGTGATTTGCAGTGTTTTTGGTCAGCGATTAATTCAACCCTTTACCAATAATTTTCTCATTAGTTGTACCAGGTGGAGAAATTAATAAAGCAAAAACCTTTTAGGTAAAAGTTGAAAGATTAGACGGAGCTCATCAAACGAGGCTACTACTTTTTATTTTGTTACAATTGCCGAGGTAGTATGAAGGTCAATGAACTCATCGCAACGTCGGCATTCATAGTGTGCCAAATAAATATCATGGTTTCATTAACAGAAACAGCGGCGAAAATAAAAGAAAAAATAGTAATCCCGTTTAATGAACTTTTAACTAATATTATACACAAGATTATGCATATTATAGCTTGTCCACTCTGTATATTGAATCGAAATCGAAATAGGTACGTTGCGTGCCCACATTTGTTTAGTATAGTTATTTACTTTCAACCTCCTTGAAACTATATTTGCGTATTTTCCCTTTCCAAATAGATTGAAGGATTATAACCGGCAATGAGAAAAAAATGAATCGCATACCGCTTATTCGTGGCAAAACTACGGATATATGAATGAGAAATGCTTACGCAGATATAATCGAGGGAGGAGAATAAATCGTATTTCCTCTGGTAATATCAAAGAATTTCTCAATATTTTTAAGTTTCATAGAGACCTGTTTCCAAGTTTGACTCGATATATGGCGGCCAACTTTAAGGAAAACCTCGTTGGATTTTCCTAACGTTCCTTTTTTTTTATACTTCCTCGTTTGGCGATGAAATTCGATTAAAATACTTGAAACGAACGTCTCTCGATTCCTCTTGGTTATACCACTTTTACTTAAAAAGACGTCTATTTCTTTAATTAACTTTACAGGTCCCCTTAAGTCTCCAGACACTCGTAAGTCAATTGAAATTATGAAGTAATATAAGGATGGAATGAAACTAATCGTTTCATTATATTGCTGGCGGTGGATACCTAAATTATATTGTATGTTAAGAATTTTAACGTGAAACACAGGTATGATAGCGATCAATCATACCTGACGTTTTCAGTAATCGTTTTCAATAACGTTTTCATCGTTGTAGCGCTCTGTTGATGAACGTTTTAAACATTCGATTTTTTCATAAGTAATACAGTTTCATTTAACTAAATTTTAATCAAGATTAAAACAGAGGTATTCACACTTTAATTAACAGTATATTTTCTCTCGTACCTTACAATATTTTTCCATCTCTTTGATAAATCTTGAATACCATTCTCATAAAATTGTTTCGGTTTTATCGTTTAATTTCAGCCTTGGCCCTCATGTATTCGCAATTAAAGGAGGACTACACAAATCCGCATTTGTAGTGGATCAATGTTGCGGTAATAAATTCTCAAAGAAGCATACGGTAAACAACAGCAACAGACATTATATACGCGTCAAGTAAATTCGATACCTCTACGTTTTCACTGCAAAGAAGATTTCTCGAGGTAAAACGGAACAGTAATCAAGGAACAACTTCTACAACTACGAAATTGAGGGAATGAGTTTGCGATACAGAATGGAACATGTAAACTAGCGTGTGTTTAGTTGTTATGATACACCACATAGCCGTTCAAAAGAGCTTCATTGTGGGTACACCAGCATGAGAAACTTTCAAGAGGCACTACACAGTATACTTTTTTAAAAATCGATTTTATTTTTCTCGAAACATAGACATTTCAGGAATATTATGCCAAATTTTGCGGAAAAAAAACTTTGACTTGAAAAAGGCCTCATTTGTTTGGTGGAAATATACTTCATAGAATTAAATTTCTCACAAAATATATGTTTTCAGCTTATTAAATGAACGAGCTGTTATATTTAAAAAATAGAATAAGTCCACTTTTAAAGAAAAAATGAGTTAACGGTAATTTTAGTAAGATGTAGATATTTTCTCTTCATATTTATAATCATATAAATCCATTCCTAATAATTATAATTAAAACAATTTTCTTATTGCAATTATTATTGATTATTACGACTTCAGTGTACATTGCTGCGCTTTTATCAGATATTACTTATTGTTAGCTAGTGCCTGAGAAATAACATCGTTAAAATTGAATTTTTTTTTTTAATTGTAGTTATTTTAACGAAGTAATTTACATTTTGCACTTGGTTATTCGCGTATTTACATGTTCTCATTTTAATTATTATTTTTTACATTAAAAAATCCATTTCAGTGAAGCTAATGACTATAAAAATATGGACTTAAATTTCCTCTTGCTTGTTTTTATAATGTTATTCTTGAAAGTTGTATAAGTCTATTTGGAGCTAAACAAATCGTTAATTTTTTAAAATCATTCGAATTGTTTAGCATTTGCCAATATTTTTAAATTAATTCAAATGCAAACCTTTAAATATGTATCTTGATACACGAAAAAATAGACTCGTTCCATTTTCGAATGTAACAGCTCAAATATCTGTACGTGTACACGTGACCCGGAACGTGTTAATCGTTCAATAAAATATCCCGAAAATTTGAAAAAAGTTCAGTGTAGAATTACTTTCTAAACAGTCGAAGTAAACAACCGTTACTTCCTGAAAACTGGAATTCCCCAAAATATCAAGGGCTTTATTGCAGCAGCAATAAAGTGGCCGGAAATAGAACCTCGTAGGCACAGTCCTCCATGTATCGGAGTTCGGGCGTATTTGAATGGCCCGTTTTAGAATTAAGTACCCTGACTGCTATTTTTTAACCGACTTCGAAAAGGAGGATGTTACTCAATTCGACATGTACATATTTTTTTGTTTAGCAGTTCGACAGGAACAGTCGGAGCAGACAGGCAAGACAAAGTCCTGTAATATTTCACGTACTACAAACCTGTTTCCTTGAATATATTAGGTTACTTTTCCCTAAACTTGCTCCGGTTAGGGATATAACAGCTTCAGACAACCAACATAAACAACTTCAGAAAGTAGCTCTCTTTTTGGGGCCGTTACAGTGTCGATGTCGTGCCCCCTTAAGCCAGCTCTTTTTCTACCGCTGTCTGTTTCGTTTCCGCGTCCATTCTCGAAACAAAGCAATGACAGAGGCGGAGGTGTTTCTTGAATATTCAGGTGACTGTACGAGGGCTGTAGCCTTAAGCCGCGCCCAGGAGTTCGCCGGCGAAGAACTGTTCATGATACGTATGGGCTCGGAGCGCGGCGTTTGTGTCGGTGACAGGGTCCAGTGCAAATTTGACTCTGGACAAAACCGGCTGGGTGCAAATTAACATGTCCAACGCACGTAATCAAAGAACATGTCACTAGTCGTTGCCTCGCTTCTGCCACCCCCGTCCGCGGAAAATAAATTACTTGCGTCCGCGGAGTCGACATCAAAGCGATCCTTTCGGCGGGGGTCGCGTTCATTTAATTTCGCAAAGCCGTGAACCGTCGCGGCAAGAAGAAACGGAGACGAGCAACGAGTGCGGCGCAGGGCGCAAGGAAAGGATCGAAGAAGGGAGGAGGACGGAGGACAAAATAACCAAGTAACGGACGAAGGACGTTGCACGGTCCACGGGCCAGGGCCAACACGGTCGTTCGCCCCCAGACCTAACCCCCAACAAGGATTACACCCGTTGCCGGCCAAAGGGAAGGTAATTATCCACCGCCAGCCCTTTATCTGCCGTGCCGCAGACGCGACCGTGCAAACCATTCGCGATATTCGACCCTATGTTTGGCTCCGCGATCGCGATCCCCGCGACGCGAGTCCGCATAATCCGCGTGGCTTTTCAAATTACGCGTCGTTCCGTGGGAAAAAAAAATTGAAGGCGGTCGTTACGTTGGAGTGCGAATATCTTGAAACGACGCCAAAAGGGCTGCGCATGCGTTGGAATACTGCTATTTGAAGCGTTCGCAAGATTTTTGGCGCTGATTTAACGTGTTGATCGTCAGGGTGACAGGACTTTCCACTATAGAACTGAATAAATTCATTCTGAAAAGAAGAAGTTGAAGGAATATAACACCGCATAGAATTCGTGAATTTGGCGAACTCGTAAGAATAAGTACCAGCGTAAATTCAACGAATGTGAGTTTCAGTTGTATAGGAAAAGAAGTTCGTAACGTTTCACGTTAATTTGGTACTACAAACCATTATTTAAAAACGTTTATTATGGCTTTTCTCTAGAACTTTTTATGCTGAATAATTCTTCAGTACATTTTTTAGAGATATCTTAACGGTATCTTAAATATCGTTCTTTCGTCATCTGCTTTGCTAACATTTTTATCATACATAGTTTGTTTCATAAAAGAAGTTTAAAAAGTGAAAATCACACGAAGATCCATCAAGTGGTTCTGGAGGCTAGCCCGAACCAACAGACAAACGCCTACCAGGGACTTTACTTTATACTACGTATGGATATCTCTACTTTGAATTACTATTTAATACGAATAATTTAATAATTTGCTTGTCGTAATATTTACTACTTTACAAGCAATTGTCTTCCTTTGACATTTTTACCTACCATTAAAAACAAAGCAGATATTTAATAAGAATAGAAATAAAAGGGAAAGAATATACTTACAATACATATGATATTGTATTACTTTAATTAATAAAGGAGAAGGTTTCTCTGAAAATAAACAGTCTTTTTGTCATTTATTTACCTGCACTTAACCTGATAAATCCAATTACAATTATTCACATACCTGAGAATAAACAACGAAACTACATTCAACGTTTGTTCTTATGTAAAACAGTAAATTGAATGTGAAATACATTTTTTTCGTATGATGTTCAGTTCTCGAGAGGAACGATTTTAAAAGTAAGGAGAGTGCAGCGTGCAGTCGAGCTTGGATGGAGTAAACTGTCTGACCATTGATTGCTGTTTCTACTCGCGTCTAGTGTCTTCGAGCATCGATGACCGTTTTATCTGTGTTTATCGGTTCTAAGAGGTTAAGAGTCTAACGTTAACTAAATGGTACGATACGAATAACATACGATATAAATTATATCATATAAATAGTATATAATATTAGTGTATATTACGAGTCAAGTAAATAAAGAATGGAAAGATTCAATTAAAATATATTCATCTTTTAAGCCTCTTTTCCTGCACTCGATATTTTTTCAATCATTTTTTACGTATTCTAATTACGTCAAGTACGAAGGTAAGTAAAAAACTATCTACACTTTCCATTATACAATTTATTTACATAAAGCTTGGGTTTCACCAAGCAGAATTAACAATTTTTGTTTAGCAAAAATAGGATGTCCGCGTATTACTCGCGATCGTACCTAAATCGTTCAAATCAAGGTTCGTTATGGCGAAGGCTTAAATTTATTTCTATTAAAATGCTGCTGTCTATTGAACAACGGTAGTAGACAATTTTCTACTTCCTCTCGTATTTTTTAAATTCTGCTCTCTATATTTCGAATTATCATTAACGTAGAAACTTCCGCAATTTATTGATTACGTACGGCAGCATTGAATATTCCCGGAATAGAACGTGGACTCATTCCAGGAGCTGTTTACAAAAACCCTATAGCTTCGTCTTGACTGTCGGTGGTTGTAGTAGTAATCATTGGTAAATTGGATGTATAGAGAAACGTAGAGCAAGAGAATGAATCGTAAACGGAACGTATCGCGATGATCGTGTTCAGCTAACGTGTCTAACCGAGACCGCGTCTCTTGGTTTGAAAGGGTGGAACACCGAAGGGTTGGCTGGGTAAAGCGGGATCGGATGGTCCGATGGTCGCGTCGGCGACCGTCCATTTGAAGCGCTGTTGAAAAGAGCCAATATTCCGCTCGGCTGCACTATGCAGAGTTCGATTCATCGGGGAATTCAATTAGCGCCAGTTCCCGGAAACCTCAAGTAATTTGCGCTCAGCCTTCTACCACCATTTGCTTCTCTGTCTCTCGTTCGCTCTCTTTCCTATCCACAGCCGGCCTATTCTGTCTTTGTTGCGATTTCACGTCTGTACCCAGTTTCCAGCCGATTCTAACCCCCGTTTGTACCTGTCTGTGCTTGATCCTCCTTCGACCCAGTGCCGTTGCGTTCATTCCTTTGGATATATATCGACTGTGATATTCCATTTCAGTCTGAAACCGAGTTCTCCTCGCGAAGAGTAGGCGCGTAGCTGTTGTTACTCTCCGCGACGATGGCTGCTCCAATTTGGAATTTTAATGAAAATCGTGGCGGAGGGGACGGTAGCTTCGGTACAACCTCTTGCGAGCCACTCCGGAGGCCTGCAACTTCTCGAGAAAAAAAGACAAGCATATCTATCTAACGAGACGATGAGAAATACTAGCGAGCATGTTTAAAAGTATTTTTGTGTTAAGTCGAAGGATTGCTGGAATATTTATTATAATTCAACATTTTATATTACTATACAAAATAAATGTACTGAAAATATTGGATGATTGGAGAAGTTCGTGTCTGATCTAAGAACGAAGTTCAAATGGTTAAATTTCGAAGAATACGGTTTTGTTAATTAATTATGTAGTTGCCACTTCTTTTCTACACTCATTTTCCAACGATCTACAAAGCTTGTCGACTCCGACTTCGAAGAATTATCTTGGTTTTTCATGAAAAGCTCGTAGATCGTTCGGAAATAATTGTAGAAAAGAATGGTGACTACATAATTGATGAATGAAACCCTATTCTTTGAAGCTTAACCAATTGAACTTTATTTTTAAATCGGCCACGAATTCATGCAATCGTCCTATACATGTAGAATGTACATATCTGTCACTGCAGAATAACGAAAAAGAAAGTTTACGTTTAGGATATGGCCTGCCCTCTCAAGTGCCTGAGATCCTTCTAGAAATTCTGAGTATACTGCTAGAAATTCTTTCATAACGTTTATCAGTTAGTCTTGAGCAGCTCACCATAGAGAAAAGATCTCAGTTTACTCGTAACATACATAGTAGTAATAAAATCAAAACTTTTAAGTAATTGTTGTAGATACAACGGGAATCCTCCTTACGGACCTCTTGAAAAGTTTCAAGAGCTTGTTCCACTCATCTTTAAGAACAACTGTGGTGACGACAAAAACAATTCTATTGTTCGGAAACAACGCGATTTACTTCGTTATAATCACATCTAACGACATCCGAAGTTTATATAATAAAAATGTTCTATCGTGTATAATGGACTGTAATCCCAATTGAGTAACTTATATTGAAAACAGTAATAAATTTAGTATTTTGTTGTTTCGTTACATACCATTTCCAATAAACATATTTTCGATTGTATTTATCATTTATTCCGTAAATACACGTTTCGTAAGCTAAGGTACTCGTACCTTGTATGCGAAATATCGAAAAGGAAGAAGTGATCGGGTCTATTCCCCGTTCCCCTAATTGTTTACACACCGTATACAGGAGGCAGCATGGATCGTGGTCGACAAGAGCCTCCTCGAGAGCATTCTCGGAGTACGCATATATCTTGGAACACATGGTTGCTATGTGCAGCATGAGAAGCCATTGACAGCGGTGGAAGGTCCATGTAGGTACGCGAGTATGTACCGAATCCAATGGGGTTTGTCCGTCTGGAATTTACCGTTGGATGCCGGTGGGTGGCCATCGATCGGTGGATCGATGGCGCCTGCGAGAACGTTTCCTTCCATTATTGCCGGATAGAAGGACGAATCCAGGAATTGTCGCGCGGAAAATTTTCTACCCAATGTTCCCTTTCCCATTTCTCGTCCATTCCTTAAGCGCGGCTTCGCTATTACCCGTGGGTTTTCCAATATCTGAGAGAAGCTAAGTTTCCATTTATCGACGATGGAAGTGGTAGGAAGGCGCCGGGAGGGAGAAGAAAGAGTGGCAAGCGCGTCGGTCCAGGCACGGGAGGCAGACGATGGATTTACATGCCGCACATTCCAAGACTTGATTGTTATTAGGTCGTTGCACCGAAGCGACAGGAGATGTCAAATGGGCCGAAGCAATTTGTCTGGAAGTATTTATTACCTGGCGCACGCGGCTCCTCCGCGTCGAGGAAAGAGGGCGCCGGAACGGAGAAAACCGGCAAGATTACATTCATCTCTGTTGAAACGTAATGCAGAAAGGAATTTAATAATCCCGGCGGAAGGAGCTTCCCGAGCCGCGAGCCGTCAGGATATCATTCCTCGTTGACGCGCGAATTCGAACGGCGCGAAACGTGCCTCAAAAACGTAAATCGGATATCGTTCGCGAGTAGAGAGTATCGTTCTCTTTGGATTCGTCGTCCCAACGTCCAAACTATAGTATTCTTTGTTACTCGAGAAAAGTGAGGTTCTTTCGTTTCATTTTAACCATCCTTCTTTTTTCTTCGATAACCCTTTCCGGTGCCATTTAGCTCGAAATTCAGGCCGGAAACTAACGTTTATGTTTAGCCTGGCTATCTGTTTACGAGCCTGGCTCGTGATATTCATGTCTGGGCGAAAATCTTCGTTGCGAGACTCGTCGAAGTATGGCAAGGGGTTGAAGGGGGAAATTGGTTCGGGACTACGTTTTTTTAGTGATTTGCATGAACTGTTTTAGCAGGAAAGGAATGTATGTAACTTAATGAAACTTTGAGAACATTTTATACAATATCGATATAAGGAACTCGCTATACCCAGGTTTTTGTTCGAAATCACCCACCGAGCGAGAGATTCGAAAATAAGTGAGAGTGCAAATGAAACGATCACACCTTTTGTCCATTTTCATTGCAAGTTTGACCTTGAATGACCTTGAATCATAAGTCGTTGAATTTGTCTTAAAACACACTATTTGATGGTGGATAGAAAAACGTATCATTCCATTAAAAAAAGAGAAAGTTGACCTTCACCTCACCTTGGAGTGTCCAGCGGGAAAAGTAAAAGTTCCACTACATGACGTTCTTCTCGGTATCGAACAACTTTCATCTGAAACATTTTTCCGTGTAATCGATATTTTTGAAGATATTCGACTGTAACGCTTTCTAATTTTCACCCTGTATATTCATCTAAATACTGTAATTTTTTGGAAGTATTTCCTCGGAAAATATGGAAAATGTCAGCTGCCACATTTCGGAGGTCACATAGTTTTCATCTGAAATCAATAGGGATTTAAATTTACTTTAAACATATGTATAGACATGTAAAGACATACAGGTTCTTCTATAAGGACCTTACATTCGGGGTAATATCATTTTTATTGCAAAAAACGTTATACAAAAATGGCAAGAATATCCAATTTTTTAGGGAAGAATCTAGAAGATAAACCTTAAAAATATTGGTTTCCTTTCAAAAGAAATTGCAGAAATACTAAAAATCACAGGAAGTATTCTACTGAAACAGAAATCACCATAAATGTATAAATACCAAAGACGAAACATATTTAAATATGCATGTTCCTGTTCAACGCAAATATGTCTTAAATAATTAATTTCGTTGAAATAATCCCTTCCACATGTATACGTATACGTATGCTATAATTGTGTTGAGAATGAAATATCGATATGTCGCCTCTAAGAGAGTTATGGAGTAAATAAAAGTCGCGTAGGTTCTTCCGAAAGCGTTTCCGCGGTGGGCGTTTGATAATGAAGGGGAATTTTTTGTTCTCTGCGAGATGTGCGTGAAAACGTTCGCTGTCGAAGAAATACAGCACAAATCATTGTTGTCCAGGCAGTCAACCCGTGAGTTCGAGCGATTTTTCGCGGACAATGCAACCGCGTATTGGCCTTCCTTTATCTGAAGGCGCATTGAAACCGGATTGTCGGAAAACCACACTTTTATCGCCCTCTTTTCTTTGTTCTCTTGGCATTGTTAGCTTTGGAAAACAGCCGTCATGAAAATTAGTCATGCTCGCCACCGTAGCCGTTCCGCTGCTACGTCGTGTTGGCAACAGAAAACCATTAATAATAAATAATAATAAATAAGTCGTATATAATAGATACGCTTCAATAAATATCGTTTATTCGTTGATTAATAACTGTAACAATAATTTAAGGGGTTAGGTCTAGTCAGGATTTTCAAAAAATCGATTTTCTTTGCATTTTCTTTAATTATGATAAAAAAAGGTTTGCCAAATACCGGTGTATCGCAACAACATCAAAACAGATATCGTTATGATGCTCTGCTACTTACTATGGCCCGAGCAACTGGGACATAACGTGTAGGTCAAGGGGTTGAACAATATCGACGAGACCGTCTCAAGCCAGCTCATTTTTTTTAATACTTATCACTAGACTGCGGATCTTTGCGCAAAATGAAATCTTCGCGAACGTGCCAACAAAAATTGAACCTGTATAGGAATTTATTTTATCGTGTAAATATTATAACATCAACTTTACTTTCAATCTTCTTTATATTCTAGCATATTGTTTGCATTTTGTAGGTTCTTGCGTATTCAAATTTTCTATAAATGCATAAAGATCCGCAGTCTACTTATCGCTAGATTCCACTCCTAATCGTCGCTGTAATAACCATATTTAAGATGTTGATGCGACGTGAAATGTATACAAAGGAAAGAATGATTGGTTTAAGAAAAAAAATGAACAACAATTTATAAACGAGCGGTGATCGTCTGAAAAAATGATTGGTTTAAAAAAGAAAAGAACAATAATTTATAAACGAGCGGTGATCGTCTGATCTGCTGCAAAAACTCTCGGGAGTCAATTAACCTGACTTCGTAAACCTGCCTGGTTTTCTCTTTATAGAATTTTGTCTTTTTGCACCCTCTACGCTGGCGGAGCTAATTCGGTTAGTTTGCTTCTTTACGGTTGATTGGGTGACTCCCTGTGTCATCTTCGCCGATGGCGTTCGCCCCTGCACCCCTGAAAGAGGGCAACGAGGTCGCCTTGAGCTCATTCAGCCCCGGAAGGTTCCATAAACCTGGTAGGTCATTGTTTACGAGAACTTACACTTTGCGAAAGTGACTGTTTCGAATTACTAAACAGGAAACATAACTTTCATCGCAGGCGGGTGAAATTCTTCCGTTTGACGACGCGAAGATAGTGTCTGTATCATACACCAAATCTGAATAACTATCCTCAACTCTTAAGTACACGTGCAGAGCTTCGCTATGGAGACTCTGTGGAATATATTATGTGCGGCTGCCTAATATAGATTAGTTATCTTTTGATTAAATTAAAAATAATTAAATACGTTAGTTGCTGGATAAACATGGGGAAAAATGATATTTATTTGAAATTGAAAATGAAATGAAACGCAATTCACGAGTACAGGAGATATTCGTGTGGATAATTAAGGAGTAATATTTTATAATTTGTAAAAAAAACAAAACCGTGTTAACTCGACACTGCACATTCTTTAAGATTTACGCGATTGTTATAAAAATGTATGAGAATGTTCACCGTGTTAATTTGGAGAGCGATCGGCATTTAAATACCGATTATAGTTAGAAGTATCTTTTGTATTATAATTAGGTACTTTATACTGGACAAATACTTTATGAATATTATACATATTACTTTATAAACTATTTATCACAGATTCTGACTACAACCATTGGGTCTTCTTTGGTGGAAATAATTAATATGAACTTAAAATTCTAATTACAGTACCAGTAAAAAGTAAATTGTCTAGTTCGAAAGAGTCAAAGGAGATGAAAGAATAGATAAATCAACGAATTCTCATTACCATTCTATATATTCTCATTCTGTTTTAAATACTGCGTTATAAACATATTAGCTTTGGTTAATAAAAGAAAATAAAGTGAACGTAATTGCTTGAAGAAAAATATTACACTTTAAACGACTCGCAGACTTATATGTATAAAAAAATATGAATCCTGCATAATTATACTACAATTTAAATGAATTATTCTGTAAACAAAAATATATAGCTAATAAGGGAAAGTGAGTATTGAATGGTTTATAAAATATTTATATCGTCATAAGTGAAAACTATACTTTTCTTTGTGTGCATGGAAAGCGATATCATAAACTAAAAATGATTATTCGTAACGATACTGATTCTAATTGTCAATCCCGGGAACTTTTGTCTATAATTCACGTATGACATATTCGATTTATCGCTGTCTTCTGCTTTTAATTGCATCCTGTTCGGTCGCGGAAGTGGATCACACACATGAAAAAAGAAAAAAAAGAGATGAAACTCAAAGAAAAACGAACGAAAAGGAGATAGATACGCGCGGCGAATTGCATTGAAACTTGCTTTTTCCGCTCTCATTCCACTAACGACTTTTGTTCCTGAATGCCGAAGTTTCTTTCAAACGAGTTATTCTTTCATATCCAAATTGATGCATCCAATCCAGTTTCTATCTGAATTTACATTCAAACTTCGGCCCGAGTTCGCAACTTTTATCGATTCGATCTCTATAAGGACTCTGTATCGATGATATAAAAGCACGCCGTTTCTCGTCGAGCAAAAGTTTTTGCCGAGAAAGCAACTCAAAGAATCTGCTTGCATCGAAACTGTATTGATGTTTCATAAATAAACGCTTATTGAAATAACCAGACTCGCCAAACCGATCGATAGAAACAGCTTAGGTGCATTCAACTTAGTTCTCTCCGATAACTAAATTTTTTTCGATTTAAATAATAATAACAGGGTAAATACTCTCGCGTTCGCGGAAGACATAATCGTCTATATGCACAAATAGAGAAGAGAAACGTAAATTCAAAGTATGTTTATTTATTTATTTTATTGCTTGAAAACCATAAATGGAAATTCAAAGTATGTTTTGTCTTTTAACCTTTGCAACGTGTATTTCGTGTTTTATATTCTATATACAGTCAGTGTAAGAAGTATTCGTACAGCAACCCAAAATTTAAAATAAACTTTCCTGTACGAATACTTATTACACTGACTGTATTTATTCATTCGCACACATCCTTGTATATTATTCTATATTTACACTTGTCATAAATGCATAAATTTCCGCAGTCTAGTTATAACGAACAAAATAGTTGTCTTAAATCCTCTCATCTTATATAAGTATTTTTTTACGTGTTGAACTTAATGTTACACTTAATGTCACACTCCCTAAAATGTCCAATAAATAATTAATAAAATACGCATTTTTTTACTAATCCAGTCCCCTTTCACGATTATCGTAAAGTCTCACTATCTTTAGCTAGAAAGGGTCAAGAGCACCAAACAAAACGATCCAGGATTACTCTTCCACGTAGAATGGCCATCCGTCGCCCTGTGAAACGATGGGATTCAAATCGAGCGGAAGCACCGGTGGGTTCGTCACGAATGGAGTTGTTGATCGTGATCGAATTGACACGGCAGATATCGCCCAGCCTCCGGCGGGGACAGTCGTGACAGAGAAAAGAGAGGAAAAACACACCCCGGACCCGTCGGCTCGTTTTCCGCGTTGTCTTGTTGGCCGGGCTGACGTTCGAAAATCGATCCTGAAACTTATCGGAGCTTATCGGATAATAACCGCCGAGATGACGAAGAGCTCCCGTGAATTCAGTGCGCCTCTATATATCGACTTTGCTCTCCCGAGTCGTTTATATCGTCTCGTAAACCTCGTTGAACGCTTTTCCTGTTTTCAGGCTAGCGTTCCGCGCGCGCGTCCACCTCCCCGTCCTACCGGCCACGAGAATCCTGAGAGCAATAACGTAACCAATCGTCGACGGAGGCGAATAAAAGTCGCGGTAACGATAATGGCTGGTGTTTATAAAAATCGTTTGCCGCGCGAACGCTGGGATACGCGTCAGATTTTCTACGTGAAATACGGCATCGAAACGCGATCCGTGCTGTGCGTTTCGTGCTTTCGCGAAGAACTGGGTTCCTTTTAAACTTCCCTCTGACTCGAGCTGCGAAGAGTTACGACGTAACTAACGCCTCAGGGAAACTCTGTAGAATGCAATATCATGTAATGGTTTTGTTAGAGATTCCATGGTAAACAACATAACGGGGATGTGCTAGAAACTGTGAATAATTGATCTTTTGGTTTTATCACTGTTTTAATGTGCTACATTTACGAAATATTCCTCGAAAATGTCAAAATAATCCGGGCAAAACTGAATAAGGTTATAAAGATTTTAATATGTTTCTCGACGCGGGTTTCGCAATTAACAGAGCAATCAGAGCGAAGGGGACGAGGATAATTTTCTTTTTGGACCATCGTTTTACTTCAAGAGTAGCCTTTTCTAAATCTTTCTAAATTTCTTTATACTTGGTAATAGCAGTTATAGAAATGCACATAATATGCCGGCGTTAGCCAATAATTAATAATAAAGTATTCCGGAAGTTAATTGATTTCGGTGCCAAGTGCAGTAGGCATTGAAAAGACGGAATCAAGGTCTAAGCGCGCTGATGAAACGTCGGATCGACGATCTTGCAAACTAGAACTTGAAGCTGCAAAATACAGAATATTCGAGCATCATAGAGCGTAATACATCGAATGAAAGCATAATCTATCAAGACTTAACGAAATACTACATATCGCAACCGAGTATAATAAGGCAAAATACAGTATATTACAGAACAAAGTTGCAAACTAGAGCTTAAAGCTGCAAAATACAGAATATTCGAGCATCATAGAGCGTAATACATCGAATGAAAGCATAATCTATCAAGACTCAACGAAATACTACATATCGCAACCGAGTATAATAAGGCAAAATACAGTATATTACAGAACAAAGTTAAGTTTAAAACTGCAATATACAGACTTTTACATACTACCGGGAGTTTTTTTGTTTCGGATACCGAAACAAAACCTGTTAATTATCCCCGAGTAACATAGTCTATATTATATTTTGACATAAGTAAGTTTTCAATTAGAAATCTCAATATTTATAAAAATTGTGGCAATACGAAATATCGTAACTGGTAAAATCGTTGCATTCATTAAATTCGTTTTTCTCGGAACTGTATTTCCAAAGGCGTGATCGATGTATCTCGAAAGCTACTTTATCGATTTAGTTCGAACTTTCTAGGCTTGCTTCAGAGATAAGTATCTAATTCTTATAATTATCTTTTCCTTCTTTTTTTATTTTTGCCTAGTTTTTATTTCATCAACGAGAAACGAATGACTTTTTGTCCGAAAATTGATCTCTTAACTGTCGTTATTTTGTCACTGAATGAGAGCCATCGACGCAGCCCTGTCAGGCGTAATCGAACCGCAGCGCAGCGTCAACTTTGGTTAATTAATGTCGTATCGGGTAGCGCAATTTGCTGCGGTCGAATGAAAAAACCTCGTTACGGGTCAGCCACGTATTTCCGCGTTTCTGATAAACGTGCGCGTGTGTATATCTTTCTCATCTCGGTTCGCATTTCCTAAGAAACTTTGTCCCAGTGAGTAAGTTGAACGAGCAAAAACGGGGCTGGTCACGCGCAATTCATAGTTTATCGATGTTGCGTGCTTGCTTTGCAAAGTAGCCTTATAGAGGGTGTCCCTCGACCGATTGGCCAGCATTTTACCGAGCCCGATTTCTCGCAAAGCCTGTGCGTTATACTTAATCGTACCGATACAAAATGACACGCGAATCGCGAGTGCTCTTATTTCAAGTTACCTTTTAAGTTAGCCTTTCAAAGTTGCACGTTGAAGAAAGTGTACGAAGCTGCCATCGGCAAACCGGGGACCCCGGAGCGACGCAGACGTTTCTATCCGCGAATCGATACTATCATTTTTATCCTTATTCGATATGTAACTACGCTCGCTTACATTCCGTTATCGTAGCCGAGCAGATTCAAATAATATTTTCATGGTTGACAGTTCATTCGAATCCAGGAATACCTCCGTTCCAGTTGTTGCCAGTCGTGAAATTTTCCTATATTCTATGCTAGAAATGTAGTTAATAGCAGTATAGTTAATACTATTATGGTGGAGTAAATGAAAATATTCCTGAAGCCTTTATACTGTAATATATTGTAATAGACACACAATTACTCGAATGTTATAGAAGCACTAATTGTAAGTTAAATTTAAGAATAATATGTTGTCGTTATTAAACGATTTATCGATTATTTATAACCATCGTATTGTAATCATCTTCAGAATATTAGTACAGATAATCGTTTTGAATCTCGAATCTGAAAATTGTCCATGATTTTACCGAAACGAACAATTAAACAATCGATATATTAATGTATAATGTATAATGTCTAATAAAACTCTCTTGGTAAACTCTCTTCACGTTTAGACCGAAACCATCTTTCATTAGCAAGAAATTCAACCGAGTAAATGAATTAATGAGGCTCGAAACTTTGATCATACGTTTGACGTACGATATTACAAACTGCAAGCGATTGCCAGTAAAAAGGAAGTTCGTGAGTACATCTCCTGGTAGCTTTCACCAACTTAATTTGTTTCCATGATGTGCCTCGCGATGTCTCGCAGAAAGTAATTATCAAATCCGTATATTTACAAAACTTTGAGGTATAGAGACATAACTTCAAGTATTTCGTAAGCACTTGTTTCAATGTAAACGTACTTCTTCTCTCGGTCTTTTGATATTTACTTTTCAATGCTGACTGCAAACGTCTCGGTTAATATATTTAATTGCATAAATAAGCATCATATTTCTTCCAAACCTTAGGACAAGTTCTTTGAACTTTGATGTAGCACTTTAACATTTGAAAGATAGTTACAAAAACTATTAGGTTGTCCGCAAAAAAAAAAAAAAACATTTTAAATGTTTACGTTCTTTAAAGCTCTGAACTTTATTCAACAAAAACTAATCTAAGTGATTCTTAACATCCTTATTTAAAATAAACGTTTTTCTGTATAACAAAAATTCTGCTAATAGGCTAATGTGTAATACGTCGCGACGTATTCGTATCAAATTGCTCAGATTTTTATGTAAATTCTATCATAAGAACGAGTATCATGTTTTTTTTTCTTTCGCATCGATTTTTTTTTTTTGTTACTCGCCCCTCTTAAGCCCGCATTACGTCAAAATATTTTACCCAATATCCGTTCTCTCTAAACGGCACTGACACCACGATATATCACTTTTCTCTTCGCGCCCGGTTCTACAGCCGATTCAGCGATCGTTTCTTGCAGATTATTAAAACGCGATAATTCATCACCCGCATTCCTCGTCTAACGCTGACGCAGGTGCTTTTCTTGTACGCAGACGCGGCCTCCGTTTCATCGTCGCTGCTTTCATCTGCTTTGAGAGCTTCCCATATTTAAATAAATACGTCATCTCGTCGGTCACCTTCTACTCTGTCTATTGCGCGTTTATTGCTTTAATACCGATTCGATCAAATTAACGAGTCCTTTGTCTCATCGGTAGCGAATGGAGAAACGTAGTCTCGCATGCCGTACATAAATCTCTCGTGCGCAATTGATCGTATTACGGGATAACGAATAAACAGAAAATAAAGCACGACCGTTCGCATTACAGAACGAAGCGTGACCATTGCATTATAAAATTAAAATACTACAACGTGTTATATCCTTAAGTAAAGCAATTATTTAGCGATACATAATTATTTCATTTCTTTCAATTAAAACTCTCTTTCTGTTTTGTCAGTTGTGACGCGGCGTCCACGTGCTTGTGATACCGACCAGAAAATTTATGCGTTTACCTCTAAATTAGATATGTGAAACATGCGTGGTCCGATCAATCGAATTCTTGGTTTCACTCTTTTATTGCATACATTGTTATTTATTCGAAGCACTAATATTCGAATAATCTCGAACATTTATGATGTTCTACTTTCAATAACGTTAATGTATCGCATATACACTTTTTTATCTGTGATATTTAGTTTACTTTTCTAATTATTCGGTAGCATAAATTCCAGGCCTTTTCGGAAGAGTGTATGTTACTATATCGGTACATTCTTAAAATATTCTTTGAGAGTATAACTTTTACTAATTTTATTTGAGAAAAACTCGAAAAATGTATTTGTTCGTATAATTTTAAAGCAATTTCTTGGAGAACAGTTGACGAGTCTCTATAATAAATCTCTTTAAAATCTCTTATGCTCGACGAAAATTGGGTCATTATCAATTGAAAAATAAAATTTTTAGGAATAAAGTATTCCAGTGCCTTGCGTGAATAAAATTTTGTTCGTGGTTCAAGTCAATACGTAGCTATGGCATAATTAATGATTAGATTTTCAAAACAGTGTGTTGGACCATTTAGCAAAGTTCAACTTGAAATCGACGTAGCAAAAATTGTAATTCCGGTTTCATAGGACCATAATGTCGTAGTTCCATAGTTTCATAATTTCCTAGTTTTATAACAGAAAAATTCTGCAATCTTAAATTACATAAATCTAGAAATTTTGCCTGGCCCTTATTTTTCCATTTTCACCAACATCGGTAAAAACAGTATAATGATTTCCATTTAAACAATCGTCCCAAATATTTTGAAATACACGTCACGAAACGGTAGTCGAGCACGTTATGAATTAATTAAATAAATAAAAGCAATATCGGCTAGCTAGATCGGTCAGATACGGCGCTGTGCAGCGATTCTCTTTGAAAACTGCAATGTCGTTGAAATCGTCAAATGTTGTCGCGTAGGATTCCCGTGATGGATTTCGGTAAAAAGGTAGAAGGTGGATCGATGCTTGCATTGGGTCATTTAGGACGCGATCGAAATTTCGCGACTGTCGAGGAAGAGCAAAGAGATAGAAAACGAAGAAACGCGGTGGAACGGAGTGGAAGGAAAGGCAGAAAGGATAAGAAAACGGGAATGAGATATTTGGGAGAACGCGGGAGGAAAGAAGATATTGCTGTGCTCCTAGAAGAAACTCGAGAAATTCACGCTAACGACAACGCAATTTCGTGAAGCAATTTTACGAAAGTAGTTCAACGTTCACGCTCGTTCAACGCTAACAAGTTATTATTCCAAGTTAGCACATTCACAGGGAGCTTTCTGTTTGGTATCAGTTGAAACATTGAGATGTCCTCTTGCGTGCTTTAAAACTGTATCCATAGAGAGTAGAATCACAGGAAACTTTGAATACGTATTTAGGTATCAAATCATGGAGTGTTTGTAGTCAACGTGGTAGATGCCATAAATGCTTTTAGTTAACGAGCATTTGTTTATCACGCAACATTTTCGACTTGTGGTTATTCCACAAATTGATAAAGTCAAATATATAGCTTTAAAAGTTCGTAAATAATACAAATAGTACGTCGATCTTATTATACAAATTCTGAGCTCTATGTTGGTTAACCACGTGTTTATTAATTAGTTATTATTATTAGTATTATTCGTAGTATTCTTATTACTAATAGTAGTACGAGGCTGTTAACTAAATTTTGTGGATTTTTTGATTTTGTATTCCCTACAAAAATAATGTTCTTACAATTATTTTTAATTACTTACCGGCAGCATGCAGAACCTTTTCTCATTTTTCTGGTTAAAACTGCATTTTGCGGCAGCAAAATTCTGGTCGTTTTGATTTCAAGTATGAGTCGACTCAATTTTTTTTCGAATTTGCAAAATGTTTATCCTCTGAGACAGCATTCCATTCATCTAAACAGATGAGATTAGATTTACAATGTTGGTATTCTAACGTATCAAAAGACGAGTAAATATTTCTACTAGAATTACAAATGTTAAGTTTAATCGTTTTAAATACTAACATACAATGATCGTACGGATATGTCTGAAGATCTCATCTATGCTAAACAATAAATAGGAAGATAAAAAAAAAGAAATTATAAGAGAATAATAATTATTACTAGATACATTATAAACGTTTAATTAATTCAGAGATAAAATTTTTAATGCATCTCGAAGTTTCAGATTGTTATTCCAATTTTTATTGAGAAAGTAATGAAATGCTGATTAAACGTATTCTTAAAGCATTCGTGTAATTTTTGTTACTCGAATGACCTCAAGGTATAATTAGAATTCAAAAGTTGAACGAGGTTTCACGAACAGAGCAGTCGAAATCAATTTAAAAAGTTTCATCTTTGGAATTTTAAACGAAGCCACAAATGGCGAAGAAATTAATGAGATTCATTATTCACGGGTTAACACTAAAACTACCGAGAACAATGTGCATTTGTTAACGCATAACGCATTCTTAAATTCGAGGAAAGGGAACAAACTTTGTCAATATTGTTTATGATATTGTAAGTGGAAATATTAGATTATAATCAACGTAGGTAAATCGATATTATTTTCGGCTTAAGAGTAAATAAAATAATTCGTCCTTTGATTATACAATTTTTTAGCGAAGAAGTAACGTAGACTAAATTAACATTCGCAAATTTAGCATATGCTGCAAACGTTTCTCTCACAAGTTCGTTTCATACTGTAACAACTATAATAAGTTTCATCGAAAAGATCAAAGCATTTGTTTCTTCGCAAAAAATGACATTTTTAAGTACAATTACCAAAGTTGGCTACGAGTTAATTATATCCTATCGCAGAATTTTTAACAATCCTTTAATCAGCGCATAGCTCTAAAACCAGAACCAGCTCTGTGTGATATTGAAAGTTAGCCGAAATCTCGCGGAAAAATAACGACTACGCAGCAACGAAGTTAATTTGCATGAAAGAAAAATTGTCCCTGATTCGACTCGATGTTGCGTGTCGAAGTTTCACAAGAGAATTTTGTACCTGTCAAAGCCATTCCCTCGGGTAGTCTGTCAACTTTGCGTTTTATCGATTGCAGCGACAGGGTATTATTCCCTCGTGGCCGTGGTCCTCTCGCTGCACGAACTAAGAAGGCAATTTTCAAAATTCCGTATTCAGTAATCATTAAAAATTCGTGCTCCATACATGCAAATAGTTTTATAATAAATACGTAAATCGATTTCCCTACTTAATTCTAAAGCAAATTTATATTCGAGATTTGGGACTTCGTCTTTTTATAAACACACCTATCGGAGTAGTTGTGATTAACATATTAATATAAATATACAGGGTGGACGATTTATCTGAAGACATTGAAATATCTTGAGAATTATGCATCGGATCAAAACAAGTGGTTAATGAAAGTTGTTCGTCTTTGAGGGGAACATCCAACGATAACAAACGCGACCACCACCACCACTCCCTTGCGGGGGGAGGTGGGAGAAGATAAACAACTTAACTGAGAACCCCAATTTTTTATTGCGGATTTGGATTCTCCAGAAAAAATGACTCCAATTTGACGTACGAGTTTTTCCATTTTGGTTTACAGATGGCGCTGTGAGTGACCAAAATAAAAATGGGTAAAAAATGGTTGAAAATTGGGGATACATTGAGTAATACACGTCAGATTAGAAAAATGAAAGTAGAAGTATGTGATATTTTTAAAAATGCTATTCAATAACACCATAATTGATCCCTCACTCCCACCTCCCAGCAGTGGGAGAGGGAATTATTTCATAATCTTAAATGGAAAACCCCATTCTCAGCTGCTTTCAATTGCAGCGATATCTGTGAAAGAAATTACGCCAATACAATCAAATCAATGAAGATCCAAGAACTGCTATAAAAAAAAAAAAAACGTTTCCCATTGAACTCATTTATAATAAATGGCTCCTGTACGAGTACAATGACTTCTGTAGTTCTTACAGTGACTGTACGTATGTAGGATACGGGTTTCTTTTCGGTTAAACAAGAACGAATTATACTTGGTGTAAACCAGGAATTACTTCGTTAAAGTAATGCTCTGTAAACATATGGCTCTTTATTAGTCTATTTAAAGAAAGAAACAAAAAGTAAAAGTGCCCTCTTCATATATCGCAGAAGCGACGCCTCCCCCCCCCCCCCCAGAAAGAAATCGTTACATGTTACCTTTTTGTAGTACGACATATTGTCGCTATATTTACGTCGCTCATGGTTGTTTTTAGAACTTGTCGTCGTCATTGCATGGCTACTCTGTAACAAACACACAGCCAAAGTTCTTTCGTTCTACTTTCTTTATCCTTGTATCTAATATGTATTTCTTTCTTATATTTTTGGGGAAGTAAAAATATAAAATAATGTATAATATGAAGTACGAAGTATAAAATGTAAAATACAAATAACTTCTAAAATTTATTTAAACACCGTCTCAAACTTCTAGGTGGAAAATCTATTAAATTCGGATAATCCGAATCGCCCTTCAACGACTAAGTGTTAAGGTAGCTCTAGGAATTAAACACTCCAGTGAATTCACCTTGCGAGACGTAGGCATCACAAAAAAAGAAATAGTCACTTCGTCGATCACGCCGAGTATCCTTTTACGCTCCATAAAAATATAAAAACACGTTGAAATCTCCGTAGAGGCACGAACAAAGAATAGAAATGCGACGTAACCGAAATGTTTTACGCAAGGCTGTCACCCGCGGGAAACTGACTGTTATTCCATCGTCTGAAACATATCGTCGATTTGTTTACTTCGTTGATCGTCGCGGACGTGAAGCATTTTCGTACATATTTCCTCGGCGACAATGTCGAATCTATACGGAATCTCGAAACTCGATATTCAACGTGTGTTGCGAGCTAAGCAGTTTGAAATTTGCTTCGGTGTCAAATAAAACCGAATAAGTCTGTTTGACTTCCAATGCGCGCATGGATCGTGTGTCGATATGATTAAAACGTTTTATATTCTCACGAATGACGGTCGGAATAAACGCAATTACTTGCGGATAGGATTGCTATCCGTGCGGAACGCTGCTAACTAGTTTGTACGAAAAAAAAAAAAATTAACCAGCATGACATATCGATAGGAATGTATCCAAAAGAAAATACAAGGTACGGCGATTGTTCCTTTACTTGTTTTGGTTATATCTGCTTCAATATCAAACATTTTTCAAACGTGTTTCTTCTAAACTGAAGCTGATACTTTAAGAAGTTGTTTAGTGCCAATTACGTCTGTGTAGAAAGTTCGACGAAGAATAAAACCAAGAAACGGAAGTTAAAACCATGATGTAAATTTGAATTGAATTTTTTCTCTTCGCTGAATATAAATTACTTTAAACGAAATTATAGTAATATTATTAATAGAAAGAACTTCGATTTGGGATTGTGATACATTAAAATCAGTAATTTCTTAATTGATCGTCATTTTATTAAATGTTCAAAACGATACTGGCCAACTTCTAAGGATTTATTAATCTTATGTACAGGGTGTCCCATACAACTAGAACAGGATATACCTCCTAAATGATTGAAAATAAAAAGAAATGTTATGAGTGAAGGTTAAGTGGTTTCGGATGATGCATAACATGCAATTAATTTTATGTACTTAATTTTTGTGCATTGGTACATCAGAAAAATGCACCTACACTTTTTTTTAAATTGGAAGTGTATATTGTTGACGACACAGATCGATGCAGTTTCTAGTGCTCTACAAAAAACGTATTAACATACTTATGCCCTAAACTTGTTCACTAGGAAGTTATTGATGGTAAAAGCTATCCGAACCCTCCTTTGACAGATTCCATCGCGATCATCGGATCTCACACCCCTTAACTTCTTTTTATAATGATTTGTAAAAGATGTAAAAGATCAAAAAGAGGATAGGAAAGTGCGTGGACCGCAATGAAGAACCGTTCGAACTCTTGTTGTAACGTAAGTATTTGCTAAGAGACAAAAATACTTTGGATAACTTTTACCATCAATAACTTCCTAACGAACAAGTTTATGGAAGTATGTTAATACTTTTTTGTACAGCACAAGCACACAAGCTAGTTCTTTTAATAAAATTCCTGCCACTTATACATCAGTTAGTCCAACGATCTTGCAAGATGTTCTGTGAATTTTATCTGCGACAATTTTTCAATAAACGAATAGTTTGTTCCAAGAAAAATTCACGAGGTTCACCTTACTTTCGCTCGTCTTAGGACACATAGTTCGTTTTTGTGAAACGAGAGCATCACCTTTGTCAACGTTAGTGCTTCCTGTGATCAAGCAATGCCAGACGCAACGGAAACGAAGGAACATTTTCGAGCTGGCATGCACGCATTCATCAGCAGGTTCCTCCACAGAATTTCGCGCAGTGTAACCGCTTTGCATAACCACTTGGTAGCATTCGTTCGCGCGCAGGTTGCACGGTAAATTGAACAAAGAAAGACCGGCAACCGCGTAACACGTTTTCGGTTCCCGTTCCGCTTAACTAGCACGTACACAAGCGGAGGCTGATGACCAGGCTCCCGTCACGAACGCTAACCCAACGCCATTCATTCGCCATTAAAAGGAGCTCGGGAAAAGATGTATCGTCAAAGTGATTGCCTCCGACGTTCGACTGCCCCCTTCCAGCCGAATTTGTCGATTCCCCAAACTCCCCATCAGGTCTTCCGCCTGTGCAAAAATCGAGCGGTCAGCAGCCCGCAACGAAAAGAGCAGCGACCCCTTTTAGCGCGGTCGTTATATCCGCAATTCATCCCGGTCGAGCGGCATGACACCCATGACTGCCCTTGCCAGGGTTTCTTCGGCAGCTATGGGGTGAAAAGTAGGCTAAGAGCACGCGGCTGGCAAATGTACCCATGACCAATATTTTTTGTTCGGGAATGTTTGTATCCCAATCTAGGGCGTCAATCTTTAGTACTTTTGGGGAATTTTTTCTTTTTTTCTATAAGGAATTTTGATACAGTAGTTTGTACTACTATTTATTCACATTTTAAGAACGTAAACAATTTTGTGCAGATCTTGTAGACTCCCTCCTGAAAAAAATATGCTCATGGTTTGCCACGATTCTAACTTTGTTCATTTTCCGAATCGAATAAAATTCTTTGGCAGATGTATTTTTGATGGTCTACACTATGAGAAAAATGAGGAGAATGAATGTAACTTATACTAATCTATACTTCTATACGAATAATAATATATAATATCATAAAGGGACTCTAAAAATTGTTTACGGAATAGAAAGCTACTCTATTTCTTAGTAACGTAAACTATATTTCATTTCGTTAAAAATAAATCATGTATATTGTTAAAATATGTGCAAATATATGTACAATATGCTATTACACAATTGCTTTTGAAACAAAAAATCCAAAAGAATAACTGAAAATTTACGTTCTAGACTAGAATATCACCTTAATATAAACAGTGACATTGGTATATATATATATATACAAAACCAAAACCAAAAACAAAATGTATACAAATATTATTAAGGATATTGAAATACATATTTGAATATTTATATAAATTTTTTTTGGTTTTGGTTTTGATTCTGTATACATATATATATAGATAAATTCTAATCGCCATCAAGTGAGACTTAGGTTTTGTCTATAAATCTACTTTAACGTAAAGATTCAGAAGGTTGTTACTCTGACGTAATTAAATAACGAGTAAATACTTTAAACGAAAGTTACGAACGTACACTATAAACGTAAAAGCATATAATTAATTTTTAAATAATAACAACAGTAAATGAAGCAAGCCTCCTTAATATCAATTATCTGTGTAACAAACCAACGTTTATTAAAATCGAATGTTATTCGCTGGTGATTTTGAGCGAGTCAAATATCCATTGCTCGCGTGAAAAACATCTTTCGGCGAAAGTCACGCGCGTCGACCGAGGTTGTTAGGCATTCATATCGAAAACCATCGCACTTTGTAACAGAAAAATATGCCGGCATCAGTTCGCGTGGAAATTGTTAAAAAACGAACCTGTCGGGGAAACCGTCGCGCGAGAGTCAGCGACAGATACGAAGCGCTAGCCGGAAGGAACTGCGAGCCTAGCGGGATGACAAATTGCGATCTCTGTTGGCGATGTGTGCGTGGTCGAATTTCGAAAAAAGCGCGAACGAGCTGGGGAATCGTCAACGCATGCACACACCGAGCATTTTCCTATTTATGCTCGCCGGCACGTATGGGAGTACATCGACGCGTTAAACGACGCTACGACTTGGCCAGGCGTGGAATTTTAATAAGCACGGAAAACTCGTAAATGTCGCACAGTAAGGACGGAACACGCAAAACATAATATTCGAGACCCGCCAATTAATATTTGTTGGGATGTAAAACACGTGTGCCAGCATTCGCGCTAATTCAAACGGAACTGCAGGCCAGGTCCGAAAACGTTCGGACCTTGCGTTTCGCGATGAAGCTTATAGTTTTCTCAAATTAAAAGTTCTATCTTCATGAATCGAGTAATATTGGATTGTTCGGAATGTAATTTCGTATTTTGTCCAGCAGAATAATTAATTTTTACCGTAGTTGTAAAAAAAAACGAGCAACCGATTGAAAAGATTGCACGTATTTTCCATTTAGAAATGTCACAGGTTTGGGGCATGTGTAAATTTTAAAAAATAAGATTACAAATAGAAATTCGACGTCTAATCTGTATGTACCGAAGCGAAAAGAAAGATAAAAGTGATCGTTAGACAAAACAGTGAACCTGTACAAATACAATCATGTTCTCTCTTGGGCCGATCGAGAAGCGAGTGCGTTGTCAACAGTTTCTCGTTGTATTTATTCAATTTTCCTGGTCCGAAGTACGACGGAAACTCGAGCAACTAACGCAGTTTTCGAAACCTTTCAACCTTACGCAAAGAGTAAACGTTCAGTTAAGGGAAGCGATTTGAAATTAAATAAAGTTAGCTTCGTCCGTAATCAAGTCACAATCCGCAACTTACTTAACTCTTTCCCATTTCATCGCCATTCCGTTTAGCTGTTTCGAAATACTCCGGTGGCTCGGGTTTTACTGATAAATTCTTACTGCGTTCGAATTGCGAGAATTTGCTCATACATTTGTGAACAGGCTTCCTTGAATAAATTCATTAATCGTGAATTTTAAAGCATTTCGATTTCAATAACATTAAAACTTTCCAATTTTATCTTCACATTTTCAATTAAATATTACACTCAGGATATAACACAATGTAACGCAGTATAAGAAAAAAGTAGGAATAAAGATTTAATTAGTAATAATACATATTTAGAAACAGAAAAATCAGAAGATTATACAGTATTGTCAGTAGAGGTTTTAGTTAAAGGGATATTCTTCTTTAGAATATGAACTAAGAAGCATCTTTCCTATCTATGTGAAGCTGGTAAGCTCACTTAATCAAAGATCGTAACTAGTTTACAAAATAAAAACATTTTTCTGTACATTCAATGCCACTATTTTTTTTCTTATGTATTTTGGCCTGCTGAACTCAAAACACCCAATAAAAACATTTTGTACGGATAGGTTTTCGAGATGTGAGGTTTTGAATTTTTTCCGATTTTTTTCCGAGGTAGCTTCACATTTTAGACCATATCTCGAGTTAGAAACGTCCGACTGAGTCGCGCAAGATACCAAATTAAAGGTAATCGAATCTCCAACGATTGTTTTTAACACTGTTTTCCAATCGGTTCAGTAGTTTAAATGTTACGGGCCAAAATATATGGGAAACTTCGACTTTTTCCTAATTATAACACTCACCTTTTCACGAGGCTGAATACTAAGAAGGTGAGAAATACGCTGATCAGGAGGTACAGCATTGCAGATGATAGACACTTGTACCACGAATTAAAAAATACCATGGCAAAAAATACCATGGTATTGAAAGATAATCCTAGCCCTACTTGACACAATAAACATTACGTTGTTCCAATTGAGTCGCGCACAACGCTGCACTTCGTGCATTCCTGTGTACATGTGTGTCAAGATTTGTTTAGCAATTGCAAAGCACCCCATGATTCTCAATAACACGCGTCGCAGTAAATTCTAATAAGACGTGCGCAAATAGCAGTTTCCACTCAGCATAGTTACAACCTGTAAGATAACGCGATACATCCTGTTGTCGCGATGCGGATATTGCAAATGTATGCTGGCGATTTATCACAAATGGTTGGCACGGGAACAATTTACGAAGTGTGCGTACGCGCGCCGGTTGATTTTCGATTCTCGACGCGATAGCGAGGCCTCTGCCTGCTCTGTACTCCATCGAGTCCATTGAAAGCTTTATAAAATGTTCCATCGTGAAATGTCGAGCCGCGTGGGTCCGACCGCTTATCGTAAAAAAAGCAGTAGATCCGTTCCGGAAGCTCCGTCATTAATTTGCTAAGTAACAACGCATTGTGTTCCACCGTACTGTCTCCGACTTTTTCGAACATTTATCGTTTCCCGCTCGACAGAGTTCGACGTACAGCGGGGCGAAGCAAACATGTTTCTTTCCATTTCAAAAGTCGAAGGATCCAATCGCTGCGTTCTTACTGAGCAATGCCACCAAACTTTTGCTTTCTTCTTGGTGGAAGAGTATTATGATACCAACGTCGAAACTTTTGGTATGAAGCATTCACCCAGAAAAATATTTTCAAAGCACAAAAATAGGAAAACATCATAGTGAAGTAGATGATTAGAATGATGCGTTACGGTAAAAATTAATTGTAAGCCTCAAATATGAGCAGGTGATATATAATATACAGTATATAGTATATAATATTCAGGGTGTCTCAAGGGAGGAACCGAGACGGTTCAGAACCACTCTTTTCTTTGCAAAAATGTCGGATGATGCTTCGTTTTTGAATTATTAACGAAGCGCCATCCAGCATTTGTTGTGAAGGAAATTGTGGTTCAGAATCGTCTCAGCTACCCTCCATTTTCGATTCTTACACTAATTCTGGGACACCGTGTATAAAAATTATTGGGTGGCCCGGAAAGTTCGTGCCTATTTTTAAGAAAAATTCAAAGGCACGTTTGAATTTTGATGTATATTTATTGAATTATATATGTACCATTTTGTTCCACAACTTTTCCACCTGTTAAGGGATGTATACATGTTATTCGTTTTCAACCACTTCGATATATTCAGACCTGTGCCGTCTACTAAAAATCGGCATGGACTTTCCAGACAGCCCGATATATTACCACTAAAACAGGTGTAAAACAGGTGTCCACATTAAAATCTGAATCTTTCTTGCATCAATTTTCAATGCGTCCTTAGTTGCACGACGACTCACGTTTCACCCAGTATATTTCAACACGGTTAATTACAGTTGCACGTAATCAATCAACATCTGCAAATTGAATATGGAAGTCGAACTCTCGTTCGCCGCTCAACGAAGTGTAAATACAAAAATAGAAGATGGAAGTAGATCGATGGTCGTTGAGCCTCCCGCGTACACGGTTAACGATGACGATCGATATTCGCGATCCTGTTGTCCGACTATTAAGCGGACCAATATTTGAAGCGACGGATTGATATTACGAAACGCGATTGGAGTGCCTTCGCCCATCGAAACGATGCCGATTATCTGTGTCACGTCGAGGCAACGTGATATCGCGATTATTCAACAAAATATAAAATCTCGCATTGTTAAGGTACCTGTTCGCATATATTAAGTAAACAAATCTTTGATCGTTTCAAAAAATGGAATCTTTTTTTGTTTGCTTAAAGGACACGACGTGTCGTTAATTAGAAATCGATATCGATAGTCTAAAGGCAGTTTTGAGCTCTAGAAGTAGATTCGTGCATCAGCGTGACGGAAACATTAAACGCATCTTTCTCGAGACAGCATTTTCAAAATCGATGGGCACTATAGCCTCGCCAATTTTCAATTAATCGACTTGAATCTCTTTTAATATAATTATCATATCTTTCCGGTGATATATGTAGAATTTTTTTTATATTATATAAATACTTGTATCTTTTATGCAACTTTAAGTACCGCAATTTGAAGCTAAATACTATTTTTATATAAAATATCTAATGTTTCATACGAGTAATAGTTTGGTCATTTTTCAAGACGGTAGGGTTAAATGTCTCATCCTGTACCTGCTTTGGTACTTATCGTAAGTTTTGACGTCTTCCTTGCAATTTCCTACGTTTAAGACGCACGCATACACGTACGCACGCCGTTTAACATGGTGTGGTATTTCGAGCAATTGCTTTCTCATTTCTCTCATTGCCAACTCGTCAGTCGCTCCATTTGCTAAACGGTTCCTCTAACGTACATTCCCATTTGCTGGATACCGCACTCTCGTTTTCCTGCTCCGTACGCAACTTTTCAAAGTAATTACATCGAAACAATAGGTTGGAAATGTCGCTGTTACATCGATCAATTATAAAAACCATCCAATAACACTTTTCTGTTATTAATTTATTCGTACATTTTCAGATTCTATTTATATTCTTTATTTTTGTTGCAGGTACGTAAATCCTAAACGATAGTGTCGATAATTCTTGCGAAGTAACACGAGGTGAGTATGCCTACCGTTATCTTAAGTGAAATGGTTGTTAGAAACCAACTTAAAAAGAGGTAGCCTTTTGCTTCATTGGATTGATTACTATAAAGCCGATCGCACACGGGCGCAACCGATCAGTTTCAAACCACTCTGAAACTCTTTGCATGCGACCGTGGATCTAGGTAAAACAAAGATAATGGAGTAGGTAAAGCAAAGAGCGCAAACGGTTTGCAACAATAATTTCAAATCGGTTGCGCAGTGTGCGATCGGCCTAACGAACGCGAATTTCGATCGTTGCAGGACTTTTCAGCCCTATTTTCCTGCAATTATCGATGTTGTGTTATATGTATATTGAAAATTCTGCATATTACGTATTCTATGTATACATATACACTGCGTATCAAAAGTATACGAACACTTGGATTTTGGAGGTCTCGGTATCTTAAGACAATTTTTCAATTAAATCAATGATACTGTCGTATTCAACGTCCCAAAGAACCTCTGAACAACCATTTGCGTTATAAAACAAAATATTAACACATTGATTACGGGTTTCCAGAGCGTTGCGCGAGCAAAGCGCCCTACGCGATGCGTTAATAATACGTTTCACATACTAAAATCGATAATCCTAAATATCGAATGGTAGTAAACGTTTAAAACAAAATGTTTGTTACGTAAGAAACGTACAAAGCATAAATCCGATTTTAAGAATTTGCCTAGCGCCCGACGCGTTGCTTAACAAACAGAAAATCAAGGAAAGTAGAAAAGTAATAAACGGACTTCGCCGTTAAACGTTCGCCTTCTATTTTATAAAATCAAATTTAACGTTTGCTCGAAAAGGACCCGTTAATCGAAAACCGTACACGTCGGCGACAGAAAAGCGGGAGTTCCCGCTTTTACAATGTATAACGGTTAATTTCCAAAGTTTATTAAAAGAGTAACTATTGCTTGTCGCCAGTTCCGTTACATTAATTAAATGGAAATGTTAATAGTAAACGGTGCGCCGGTGCTGCGGCAATTTATTTTTCACTTGTTCCGTTCGAGTAATTAATTGCTCGACGCAAAGTTTTATCGAAGGTAAAGATGCTTTAACGAGAGCGTACTTTATCATTAGCGCTAAAACTATCGAAGAAAATTCATACCTGTTAAACGTGTTAACACTAACTGTTACTGGAAGGGCAAATCAATTTATCAATATAATTATCCTTAAAGGATTACATACTTCGAGCTGACCGAAAAATAAAGGATATATAGGAATTTTTTTAAATGGCTTATAGTAATAAATTCGATATGTAAGTGTTATATATGTTTTATCTGATATCTAATTTCATGAAAATAATTTTTATAGATACTTTTTTAGTAAAATTCTTAATATTATGTATGTGCGAAACATCGTTGTGTGGTTTATATGATTTCTAAAATCTTATAAGGCTTTGTAAAATTATTCTTGTAAAATAATAATGTCGTTATTATGCTGTATTATGCACTATTATTGTTTATTACGCCGTATAATACTATATCATGCTGCACTATGCTGTATTATGCTGTATTATGCCGTATAATCATGCTCTACTATACTGTATTATACACTATTATTCCGTATTACACCGTATAATGCTATATTATGCTGTTCTATGCTGTATTATACTGCGTTATGCTGTGTTATATTGTATTATCTTGTATTATCTTGTAATATCCAGTGTTGTTTTGTATTATTCTGTATTATTCTATATCATTTTGTATTATACTTTATTATCAGGCCATAAATTCAATACTGTACCTTCAGGCTCACATTCCGATTTTCTATAAAGCCACCCACACCTTGTAAATAGTCGTAATTATTTCCATAACCTTTGCATGTAATAGCGGTTTGTATTTATAATCATAAAGCTTATTAAAGATCCTTTGAAAATATCCAAGCCTATTATGAACTCCTCGGTGTGTCACGGTGCGCAGGTAATACGACTTCGTTCTCGGCTCTCTACTTTAAGGAATAATTTCTATTCAAGACTGGAACCTGTTTCATTTCATTTGCAAGATTTCAAATGATTATCCAAGCAGAGAATTTCGATTTTTTAAACATTTCAGTGTACTAACTCCTCAACAGTTGTCAATAAAAATGGTAGCGAAAGCGTGTCGGTAACTATCGAATAATTTTGAAAAGGAATTTACCATAGAAATTGACCGACTTGTAATAACTTGTAGTTGAGCGTTAGAAGCATCTTCACGTAACGGATGGCGACTAAACTCGTTTAAAAATATTCTCCATCGTTCGTGTCCCGCTTTGTTGCGTCCCCGGCGTTGTCGTTTTATGTTTTGTCACGTCATATTTGCCAGTCAGCTTAAAAGCACTCTGTGTCGCGTGCACGTGACACGAGCACGTTTAGGCGTTTAGAACGCGCCTCTAACCAAACGCCGCAGACGCAAAGCGTTTCTGGTTCGTTTGATTCGCATTAGAGGTCCTCTAATGTCGCCGATATTTCAGACCGTTTCCCCGACGTTCCGTCTCTTTTATTTCCCTTTCCTTCGAGTTTCGCTCGATGACTTCCAGCTGCAAAACTCCGCAAACTGCGCAGACGTGTTTTGAAATGTTCGACATTGAATCTCATGCATGACACGAAGCCCTGTCTCGCGTGTTTTCAAGGAACGGCGTTGCAGCAGATGGCGCAAACGCGTTTTTAAAGTTTTCCTCCCGACGCAAATCGAACAGAGTTTCCGTTTTTCAAATTCCACGGTTTCGAGTTCGTCGAAACTTCCAGCTAAAGATCCGTTCGTGACTCGACCTAGGATTCAATGTATATCTCAATTTAAAATTTTTAAATTACAGTGGTTTCGCAGAAATTTTACCAACAAATATAAATTTTCCCAGATAAATAATAAAAAAATATTCCAAACTTGATTGGACTCTTTGAATGATTAAAGAACCTTAATGCAGATTTTTCGAAAGAAAAGGACGACTACACGGTGTCCACGCTAAAGAGTGACAGACGCATATTGCAATGACTGTTGATGATACGAAAAAATTGTTTAGATGTAAATTGTAGAATATAATGGGCTCTATATTGTGGTGTAAACGAATTTTTTTTTATATTATTAATTGAAAAGATATGATAGTGAAGTTTTGTTTTTTTTAATGGAACTATATATTTTGGGGTGTACATGGGATAGTGCTTTTCAAGACGAATTCATTGACCCTTAACGTATGTACCCGATTTTTATTTGTTTTCAAGGTAGAACGCTTCGAAATTTACTGATTTTCTGCTTTTAGGAACTTGTCACTCAAATCGAGACTTTTTCACTGAAAATTAGTAATAAGATCAGTGTCTAAAATTAACTTGCGTTTTTCCAATTTCGATGGATGTCTTATCATACTCTAATCGTACTCTAACGATTTTATTCCGTCTAAAAAGTTTAGGTGCAAACTTTTACTTCTATCTGACAACTTTACGTGAACTAGATGTACAGTCCATCGTAAAGCATTCCGGTTATATTCTCTTGCTTCTGAATTGCAAGATTTCATCGAGATGTTGGCTGCTTTAATAAATAATTGTTCGTTCAGCACAGAATTAATTTTTATATCTAATACGCGTGGAATATTATATTTTGGAATATGAATAAATATCGAACAACGCGATGTTCGTTTAAGGGCAGAACACGCGAACAAGGGCAGAGAGTTTACCAACGTCCACGTTTACCAACAGTTTTCTGTTTCCTCCAACTACTACACGCATGCAAAGTTTGCGCTATGAATTTGTGAACATTCCGCATAAAATAGCCGCTCCGTCTACCGCGCGAAAGTTAGCCAGAATTTAAGGCCCGCAGCGAAGCGTTGCTCGCTGCTACTTACGACCCAAACACTTTTAAAAACGATCCAAGTTTCTCCAGCGGTTTTGTAATGTCTCCAGCTCATCGAGTACCATCAAACAGTCGAAGAAGTTGCCGAGCACGCTGCTGCAGTTCCGCAGCCGTACTTAGATATCGCGTTTTCTTATACGGAAGTTGTGCAATTAGCAGGGAACGCCGCCGCTTCGACTTAAACGCCGCGAAAAGGATTCATTAACGAGACTAATAACGAGGACGATTGTAAAACGCGGCAGCTGAATACTCGGTAGAAACAGGGAGAAAATTACTGGCGCCCTTTTAATCGCGAGCTGTTGATAGAAATTAGAATCATGGCATGAAATTCGATGAGCGCAACTCGTCGAGAGGCGGGATTATGAAAGTTTCCACCTACTCCCTGTAATCCGATCGCGTTTACGCTCACGAAACTCAGGCAATCAGTGTCACTTCTTCCCGAGACACGAGGACGGTTCAATACATAATCTCTCTCGCTCCACTTTGGTAGAATGGGATTCCACGCTACGTCGGAAGGATTGTCGCGAGGCGACCGATTTGAAATTCGGTTACAGGCTTCGTTACCCTCATTTCGCACCCCTTCGGGCTGCCTGTCGGCGCCCTATCCGTGGAAACAGCTTCGAAAGTCCCGTAGAAGGAGTTTCTCAACTCGTTTTCACGAGCCGTTTGTGCCAGACGCTCGCGATATCTATACGTTTTTCCTCTTGTTTTTGTCCATCCAGCCCCTTCATCGCTGCAGTCGAATTTCCTGTCTCGTTATTCTAAGCCTGGTACCAACGCAACTGAGGAAACTCGTGGACGGTCAGAAGATGCGATGTGTAACGAGCAAATTTGTATCCGTCGTTTCTTACTTTCATCCTTTTAGAGACGAGGGAAAGGACTGCAGCTAAGCAAGCAACACCAAATCAAGTCGAATCAATTTAGTAAAGTAAGACGGAACAGTATTTGTCGTACGACAAATCGCTTCGAAAAGTCCCTTCGACCGTTTGAATGAGATTTGCATTGTCTGTGGCACGTGCCGTCATATCTAGGAGTCGCTCCGTCATAATTTAAGCGGCGTTGCTATTTGCGATTCTCGTCATGGGGCGGCGTGGTAGTACATGCCATCTAATAGACAGACGAATGTGAGCCACCGGTGGTACGCGCCGCCCGGTGAGACATATTAGTGCGAGCCAACATACGCTGGATTCCATGCGTCTTCTTATAGGCACATTTCAAACTATTGCGCGGTCCAAACACTCTTCTTTCGCGCCTCAGGTTCTCGTCATCCATGCATTCGTCGAACTCCTTTTCACGCTCTACACCAAATCACCCTTAATTAACATTCGGTCTCGATCGTCACCAAAATCATACTCCTGAGTACTATATCAATGTTTTGTATGTCAAACCGGAGAAACTGCTACCGATTGTCCCAGTTGCTAGAATCGCTGTGAGTGTTAAAATTACCGTTCGGAGAACAATGCAATTCATTTTTTTACTTGCTACGTTATTCTCATTATCGTTTCACGAAACAACGGTGATAGTTCCGTTATCTCCGTGAGACATCTCGGATCGGCCAGCTCTCAATTTCCATCGAAATCGATTCTCGTAGCTGTCGAAAATACGGCTCACCCTTAATTTTTCCGTTGAAAAGCTTCGCTTACCGAAGGCGAAGAGGGAACGAGCCTTAATTTTCGCGGAGGGAGCTTGAATGCTGCTTTGTGTTCGCCGCGATGCCACGCAGGGGAGAGACACAAAATCGAGGGAAGAGAACCCGGAGTCTAAACGAGACGGAAAGGAAGATCGAGGGGAGAGAAGGGAGAAAGAAGGAAGCAGACAGGAAGACAACGGCGAAAAAGTTTCAAGCTTAGCCAGAAGGCTTCGGAGGAACGGGCTGGAAAATTCTTTCGGACTTGGAGACTTTTATGGGGCAGGAAAACGAAGGGACCGACGACAACGATGACAACGATAGTTGGAAAGACGTAAAAGGGTGCTAAACGGGAATGAAAATGGAGCCTATCAGCTTGCTCGACCATTTCGAGTTTGACTCGGAGGCATTTCATCTGTCTGTCCTACGGTGAAACCGTTTAATTATCTTCTTCTCCGACATAGAGTTCGAAAAACGAACCTGGAAGGACCGACCGCGATTTTTACGATTAGTGGAAGAATCAGTTGATGAAAGAGTTGTAGAAATTAAGTACAATGTGCTTTTCCAATGCAAAAATTACCATTTATTTATAAAGAACAATCAGGCGACTTTTAATCTTCAATCACACATTCTACTATAATAGACTGTAGCATTATTCTGTAATTTGATTTTAACTCTTTGATATACAATGACGAGTAATGTTAATTTATTCATTTCATGTGTTAGTATTGACTTTGACAAAAGCTGTTTTTATCTGGCACAGCACAGCAGGGTATTTGACCCAAAAAATAGGAACAAGTCGTTTTTCGCGACTTCCCTCAAAATGAACAAAAAAAATCTCCGCAGGCAGTTGAAAATTAGGGTCATAATGTGGTGTAATTTTTGTTCACATTTCTTAATTATTAACGCGGGTACACGCGATAAAGTAATCAACTTCAAAATCTTCCTAGAAATCCTCCTAGACAAAATTTTATAATGGAATCATAATGGCGAATTAGTCTCGCGGCATTATTCTTTATACGAGAAAATTCTAAAGGATAAAGAAGTCGGATAATTTTGTTGACGTTCGAGGTTTTGTTAATTTTGTTTGAAAAATACTTGGAAAGTACTATTCCAACTGTTCGCATCGCTTTCTCGCCCACGCGACCGCAGAAACCATTTATATTCAATCTATTGTAATCGTACAAGAAAATATGATTCTTGGAATCATCCTACGTGCATTCCGTAAGGAACCCCGATTATTTGCGTACAAAGCTGTTGCACCTTCTCGATTTTCCAACGAGATGCAGCGTAAAGAGATAAACGGAAGCGCCTCGGGCATATGTATAACGGATGAGAAGGGAAGACGAACAAAAGAAGATTAGGGAGATGGGTGGAAGGTTAGATCTACAGCCTTTACGATGTCTAACGTGGAGGATTTAGCAGGCCCATGTTACGAAAATCCTCTCTCCGGTAAGAGCATTTTCGAAGATTTCGGAAAAGTCGATGACGTCGACGTTGGACGAAGAGTCAAGCGAAACAACAGAATACGTAGTGGCTAACAAAATTGATGATATGCGTTGTGTTGCGTCTACAGCGCAATTTTAAATTGGATTACGTTAAATTGGATTAGTGAGTCGGAGGTAATGATGCATCATCCGTATGAAAGAGCTACAACGAAGACGTCAACTAATTATGAAATGTAGTAAATGTAAAGAAAAAATTAAATAAAATCTTAGTTTGTACTGGCCCAAAGACTCTGAACAGACCGTCAGTTTTCTTCTACGAATTTACTCCTATAACATCTTACTTTACACATAAAAAAGAAGTTTAATCACTAACGATACACATACAACGAAGACAATTTGTTCAAATTGGCGTGGTTCGAATAAAAGAGTTTTTAAAAGAAAATAAAACAAGAGGGGAATTGAAATAAATTTGACTAAATAGAAATACAAACGCGATATTCTGGTAATTTCTATTAAATATTCTGTAAATACAGAATACGGGGAAAAGCGGACGCGACTTGACAAAACCAGAAATAATTTCGGATTGTAACGATGATAAATCATTGGTGGAGCATGTATCAAATTCCAGCATGTTACGCATGCACAGTGGTTCCACCCAAGCCGGACCACCTGAATATCTCTCCCAATTTTGGTCCAACGAAAAATATTTTACATGCAATTTCGATGATATTCGTTTATTTATATCGAGAATGTATTTTTAACGAATTCGTGAAACCGTTCTAAAAATCTGTTAACATTGAAATGGGTATAAAATCCTCTGAAATGACTGCGGCAGTCAAGTCTATCGTATCGTGTCAGTTTCCATTTCCAGCAGGAAAATTATATTCTTGATTTGTTGAATGAAAATTTTGACACGTACGAGAGCCACGCGATTCACGCGTGTAGACAGAACTCGACAGTATTGTTCTCTCGATATTAACACGAAATGGCTTTAGCAAACTTTGATTTAAATTTCCAGTATTTTTCACTCCCGAAGCTAATACGTTGGAATATTTTTAGTTAGCCGAACTATTCCGAGCACTTGATTTTCAAAAACACAAATTTCTTTTTAACTATATATATTAGTAATGAAATTTCAATACAATTAAAACAAATTGTATTATGCTGTATAATAAACTTTAATTTTCCTGCGAAAGGTTGCATACCTTTGTTTTGCGCGTATTGTCAGTTATTTTGTAATGGCAAAACGTAGACAATAATTAACAAATTAATAATATGCTTTATATTTTTATTTATTATCTCGTCCTGTTATGTAGTGAATAATTTTGTTAATATTTATTGTATATGACGGTAAGTTTATATTCTTGTGTTGTTCATGTAATAAATTTTTATTAAGTACAAACATTATACTCAAAATTTATTTATTGTATTTATCTTCAAATACAAAATCTAATTACTTTAAGTAAGAGAAATTAAAAAAAAAAAACCCAGTCGCAAATAATCGAAACTCAAGCTGATACTGTGCAAGTTCTAGACGCTACCGTTCAATTACAATCTAACCTGTAATCATGTTTTACAAAACTGAAACCTATTGTAATACTGACAATGAAACTTCAGTTATAAATATCTAAAAAAGTATTGAGTGTTTGCCCCTATAATACTATATTCTCATACACAGAATGACAAAATCTGCCAGTATACAAAGTTTCAACTAAATCGATTGCACGAAACGAGATTATTTTTAACCGACTTCGAAATGGAGGAGGTTACCAATCGGGATGAAACCTCTTGAATCTTCTAGAGCACGTCTCCCAGTTGGTTCCATTATCGAGACATTTTGCGATTTCTAATTTTTTACCCGTAATTTATTCAACAAAAACAATGTTTTGAACTTCGTATTGTCCGCCTTTGTACCTCCGTGTCGAGGTGGAACAATTGCGTCGCCACGTCTTCAGCCAGAATCCGGAAGTCTCTCTTAGGTCGATGATAAACCACAAGAAGGTTCAATTTCGTTCGGCGAGCAGCCCCAGAAATGCAGACACCGTCGATTTTGCCGAATAGAAGGAAGGACGGTGTTTCTGGAGAGGCAATTAAAGGTCCTCGGTCGTGTTGGAACCAATCGAATCCGGAGAAGCACTGAGCGGTTCGAGCCGAAAGCTCGCGTGAAAAGAGGCAAGAAGAAAAACCCGGTTCTTCCCCCGAAGCTTTTTCTATCATTTGCTGCCCTCCTTTCCATTTCCCGTTCGGACATACGAACCATCGGAAGAAAGCTTTTAAATTATTGCCGACTTACGGGACCGGTTCTTTCGCGTTGCGTTAATTTTACGGTGCAAAGAAGATCCCCGCGAGTCACTTTTTGTCGCTTATCCCACGGCTTTGAACGAGCAGCTCATCGATTTCTTCCGAATAGGGCCACGTTCAATTTCGCCTGTCACTTCATTACCGACGCCAGCCGTGGCAATTACAGCGCGCACCGTGCGAAATGTAATCAGACCAGCGTTTCAGCGCCCATCCTCGCATTTGCATAAGACAAGTACGGGTAAATATGGATGCGGGTCTATTGACTGGCCAGGAAAATATTAACGTCGAACAAGGTGACAACTTTTTCTTTTTTTTTTTTTTTATGTTAAGGCTTTGTCCTGCGCTCGAGGTTCTTTTCTATGCGAACGACAGAATGGATTATCTTAATGCCATGAATGTTAAACGCGCGCGGAACAAAAGGTATTCTTGAGAAGCGCTCCTTCTTCGGTACTTCTACTTTCGTCGCGTTGCAAGGTAAGTATAGTTATCAACAGTAGATACTATTAGCTGTAGGAGAAGGCTCTGTTCGCGATTTTAATTAAACGTGATAACGTCTGCTATTCATTTCACGTTTCAACGTTTCTTTATAATTACATAGTTGATTCATAATAACGAAAAAGCAGAAGCTAGGACAGAATCTTGTGAATGATCAGACGGAAGTGTATGTTCTTTAGATTTCCCAATTCTGGGCACAGACGAACTCAATAAAAACAAGTATTTCTATTAACACATGATATTTACCTGTAAAAATACGGAACCACTCCGCATACAACACAAACTACCCACTAGTTTAAGGGTAAGCATGCACAGAAGAAAACTTATAGAAAATAATCCAGCTACTTAAAGATGCATATATTTGCACCAACATCTAACAATAAGGATAACCACATAAAAAACAGTCGCTAATAACCAAAGGTAATTATGTAAGGTACTGTAAGGATAGAATTTATAATCCAGATACCTTTATGCTACTGTCTTACGAAAAGCCAATTCCATGTATCGTGTCACATTATTTTAGTTTATTCATTTCACATGAAGGCAATTAGCGGTGTTCCAGCGCCAAAGTAATAGTTAATATTCGATAAATTTTATAAATTTAATCAAGTAATTCTTTAATTCTGTGGCGTATATTCGATCAAAATAGCAAATTATTTAATGAATAATTTATATTCGTTTAGGAGTAATTAACGTTTTAATGACGAATATGGAGATACTACCACACTTGCAAATCTTATATCGCTTTGCTTTAATTATGTTTGCTTATATTATATTGCTTTTACTCTTGGTAACAGCCGATGTATCATGAATAAGTACCCACGCCAGATTTTAGACACATCTGGATTGAGTTGAGCTATGGAAACCTGGACTGGTTTTCCCGAAATTAACGTACGTCGTACCCGTATTGCATATCTGCATGCTTCATGCGAGAGATTTGTGCGAAACGTATGCAAAATTCACGAAATCGCCCAAACAATTCCCGTAGATGTTCTAGTGTTTCCGTTGATTATACCATAGATCTTCGAGATCATTTCAGAGGGACAATTGCTACAACATGCAATAAGGAGCAAAACCGAACAGAGATATGAAATTTCAACGTAAATAAATATTTTATTCGATATGTGTATATATCAGGGTGGTGTTTGCTTTAATCATTTGTTACATCTATGTCACGCACATCCTAAATGCTCTGCAAACACATAAAAAAAAAATTCCTGAATTATGTAAACTCTTAATTTTAACATTAACATGTAAGCTTCGAAAGTTTTAAATGGAAAATATATGCAATTTTTTCAATCGGTTACTTTCTGTTTTATCACTCTAGTAAAAATTTATAAAATGATTTGAAATTTGGCAGTTATTACTTATGCTAATAGGAACAATCCCCAAAAATTTCAAATCTTTATTTTAATTATTTTGTATCAGACTGGTAAATATGAAGCTATATTCTCTGCTCAAAATAGTTTTGTAATATTATTTTAAACGTTCTAAATATGAATTTATGCATTATGTTTTATATATTCTTATTCAAAGAAGAATTTTGATATATTCCATTTTTGAATTAGCTGGAAAAAAAAATATTTCTTTATGGAACCTTTATATCTCATTATTTACTTGCATCCATGTCGCTTTTGAGTACCCTTTGTGCGTTAAATTATTCATTATATCTTCGTCGTTTGTAAAGGTATCTTTATGATTCCTGTTCTAAAATATTTTGCAGACAATAAAGAATGATATGAAATGAAAAACTTGATCTTTAAACTAATATCTGCTCACTTGAACGTCAAGAAAAATGCCAGAAGTAATAAAACTGTGATTATTTATGTCTCGTTGACCCAGTCTAATGCAAACATTGGACACTCAAACAAATTAATCCTTAATCCAAACCGTTATACTATGATGTCTCCAAATTTTTTTTTTATTATTAACAGAAAATTTACAACTGGCTCTTGGAGCCAACCAGCAAATTTGCTCGATGTGTGTGTCGCACGTGTGGACGACGCTCAGCAGCGTTTCCATTAACAATCAAAATTTATCAATTACATTTTTAGATCAGTTGGCTTCTGTCTCCTCAGTCTTCTCGTTGTTGGTGCTTGGTTTAGCATCTTAGCTAATTCTTTGGGATGATTTGTAATTTTATTTTTATATGTAGTTGCAAATTTGTTTACGTGCTCGTTGACATACTGTATCCCTAAATCTTTATGAATGGTATCGCCAATGACATACCATGGTGCAGCGGTTATGATGATGTCTCCAAATTATTACATCAATCCGACGACTTTAAAAAAAAAAAGTTTTTCTCGCGCTAATATTGCTATTTCGACCACTGTGCAACGCTTCAAAGCTTCGGATTAGCCTGACAGCGGGCTGCAGTGGCCTCGGTGTGAAAATCACGTCGCCTGATTGTCCAGTGTCACTCGACCTCAGCGGACGGTGTCAAGCATCTTGAAAAATGCAGGACTGCGCGAGCCGCAGCCCACGGCTTTTTTTTTCGCGAGATTTACGTCCGCAGGAATTAATAATCCAGCCTGCGAGCTTGGAAATTGTCGCGGCTTTGAATCGTCAGCGATTCATTCGTACCTCCCCGCTCCCGGCTCTTGCGTTACACCCCATTGAAACAGCGCGTCGAGATTAATTTCTAGATCCGGGTTTCGATGCAAATTTTCTTAATTTCGTCGAAATCGTCGAGCATCGTCGATTGGTAACGGCGCGGATGTTCGTAAATATTTGCATTAAATCTCCGTATTCTGAAACAAAGAGTAGCTATTTGTTTCAAAAGGTATCGATAGTGGACCCCAGGTTTGCCGGGCAGCGAGTTTAGCCGAGTTTTAATTGGCTTTATTTCCTCGACCGAGTCGTTAATAAAAGACTGAAAATAACGGAATTCTCCTACTATAAATTGGAGACAACTGCTTTCGTTGTGTATGTGTGTGTGTGTGTGTGTGTGTGAAAACAAATTTTGCTTTGGATAGAGGAAAGGGAATTCGTTCATTGATTATGAGAACTTCTATTATGTTTTCGACTATTTTCATCGCGAAAGCTAAGAATTAAGACTAGTTTGGATTAGTTATAAATATGTATCATTGATCTTCTTTTGTACACATTTGTATCTAAAGTATGTACTTTGTGTTTAGTACTGTAGCTACAAACATTGCTACAGCCCCTTGTTTATATCGCGTGCATATCGCGCATTGCATTGTTTCCTCCTCGGTGCTTCTAACACCGAAAATTATTATCTACGTTAGTTTTTCGCTAAATTCAATATTTCAATCTTGCGATTACCTCCTCGGAAATTGCATTCAATATTTTCTTGATAACTCGCCTACATAGATACGTCATCAAATATTGAGTCTTGTTGAGACTCAGCCATTTGAGATTGCAGCAGTAGTTAAATTATGCTATTTGATTTAACTTTGAGATCCGTGAACGAAATGGCTACTAACGTAAATGGAGCAGGCCAGTCAGGAGAGTCCAGAGGGACTCCCTCTCGTTGAAAATTGCAAATATGCCTTCTGTTTCGTTCTAGTGAATACCGTGTTGTTTCTTCGTTGCCTATGTGTGCACACGTCTGTCTGTATGCGTGCGTAAGTAAATACCTTATTCGGTGCTTCTCGTTGTTCTTTACACGCAGAATGTTCACTCACCCCTAAAGCAATTACAAAGCAATCACATTAACGTCTTTTCACTTCATGATATTCTTAACATCTTATGCTACGATTTAATTCTGCATGTATTTTTCGTAACGCACTCAACGCGTTCTCTACCTTCTTTGAATAATTTATGTAGCAATAAAAGTTGGTATATTGACACTTGCTCTGGACATTGTCTCCAACGTCCTTTTCTAACATTTCCAACGTGTCGAAAGTCAAAATTCCATTTTTGTAGTAAAATTTAATACAAATTCTTTGCTGAATTCTGTTACACATTCTAAACATCGCTGGAAGCACTATTTTAGGTTAAAATAAACAAACGAATCTCCACGACTGTTGCAAATATTACAACATACAGTTTGACACATAGACGTTTCATAGAGTGCTACCAATAAAAAAGAAATTAAATCGTTCCGATACCTAAGTCTACGTGATTTAAATGTACATATAATTTGTGTATAATTTTTGTAACTATAATCAATACAGTTTTACAAGTTTTTGTGCAATTTTCAATATCACATTTTTGTACGTTTTTAAACAAATTCTAAAACTGTATTTTTTCGTATCTATATATATATATATAGATACGAAACTTTCTTCTTAAACTTTCCTCATTCACGACTTAAAAGATATAAAATAAAAATATGTTAATATTTTGTGATGATTTATTGATTAGGATATATATAAATTGGGCTTCTTTCTGTATTCCGCTATATTCTGTATTTCTGAAAGAAGCTTTTAATATATATATATTGTATCCTAATCAATAAATCATCACAAAATATTAACATATGTTTATTTTATATCTTTTAAGTCGTGAATGAGGAAAGTTTAAGAAGCCTTGATATAGAAAGACAAAGTTAAACACACTTCAGTACCGAAAATTTTAATGATTCACGGTATATATTTTGGTTTGACAGTTTAAGAAGGTTTACACTACGGACTAGATTTGTAAATATTTTGGTTTTGCACACGGAGAACGATTACGGTACGAAGGCTTCCGTGACTCGCTTTACACTCGTTCACAGTCTACGTCGATAGCTTTCTCGGGACGCGTATGTGTATCTATAGCACTCAAAGGGTTAATTAAATTCTATTTACGTGTTCGCTGGTTCGACACGGCGAGTAATTTCTCCTCGCATTCCAGAACATTCTCGTCGTGAACGCGGGAACCGAGAACTTCGTTGCAACCACGAACTTGCCATTTTACCCCGTGTTCGCGTCATTTCGATTTTTACCGTTTCAACGGTGACGCGCTGAAAGAGGGTTGGCGCATTTTTCGGGACGAAAGTTAGCGCGCCCACGCAGCGGTCAATCTTTGGCGACTCTTCGGACGATCTAACAGTGCGTTTCAAGCGAGTCTAGTTTCCTTATTAACGACAAGTGTGCGAGTTGGGTGTGAAAATCCCGTACAAAGCGTTACTGTATTTATTGCGCGCGTTCTTTTGTTTGCGGGACTTTGCGGTTTTTTGGGATCACACGATTGTTTGTTTGGAGCGGTGACCACGTCGTATGGGCGTGACCCGTTCGCAGATCAGTGGATCGTTCTGCACTCCCCAAGCCCGGTCTCCCCACGTGAACGCGGCGCGAGGTTGCGGCCCTGAAGCGACGCTGAGCGTCTGTATTATTTACTCGTCAGCCACCACAATGTACATATTTCTGTTGAATGAATCTACGTAGAAAAATACAGAAATCTATTTGTACTTTTATTTATCCTCGATAAAGCCGTGTAAAAAAGCGCCCGAGACTTAACCGGAATTTAACCGAGACCTAACCCAGACCTAAAGGGACATTAAATATTGTAGATTTGCTGCGTGAAACCTAATGGTGACTGAGAGTCACCTCTCGAGTGCAAAGGGTTAATAACACATAATTCATGTTTCTACTAGTTTGCGCCGCAAACCGAAGAACTGCCGGTCTCTTAGTTTAGGTAGCATTAAGCTAGATTAAGTACCTCTTTATAATCGTCGAATATATCTTTGTGTGGACTTCATAGCGCAATTTTTAGTTTAAATAAACATTCCCTTGTTCAAGCTTTTCCCTCTACACCGTGAAGGTTTTTGCGCCGGGCCAAGTTCGCGTTGTACCGGGAATTCATGTGCCCGTCCACTCACTTTCGCGAGTTGCACTCAATTATTTTATGTAGTCGTGTTTATATAAACAATCTAATTTTATAGTTATTCATGTTGTAACAGTAATGGAGCAAAATGAATCGTGCACAATTGAGTAATGTAACATAAAACGTAAAGTATTGTGCAACCTAATATCTTTCTATACTGATTTTTAAATCGCCGAACTCTGGTCGATAAACCTAATTCTCTGAACACCCCGAGTAGGTAACTTTTCTTCTTTCGAGGGGATTTTCCTGTTCACCCGGCATCTTCTTGCCGATAACAGCGTATTGTTAATGTGAAAGTCTCGCGGAGTACGTTTCGATCCTGCCGAATGACACGCGTCTCGAAACTTTTTCGATGAATAGCCACGCTACCCTTCCCGATAATTCGTCATCCCGAAAAGCGCCCGAGGGGGTTTCATCCCCCGACGCGTCGTGACGGTTTGTCCAGCTGAAAAGGGTGCGTTACACGCGAAAGGTCGGAAGGGTGATAGCATTCCGGTGCTTGAACTAATTATTTTCAAGTTGGTGCTGCGCACAATAGTCGAACGACGGAGTTTCTTTTGTAACCGGGTACGATTAATTCCGTAAAATGGTACCCCCGAGAGTGCTTGGCCCTTGCTACCCTTCCTGACGATCCTCTTGGCACGGTTCCTCGCCCCGAAAACCCCGTTCGCCATGCAAATCCATGCGCTGCGATTCCCATTAAGTCTCGAATACTTGCATCCTTCGTTCAGTCCTTCGACCAACTGTTTTCGCTCGATACCCGTTTTCTTTTCCGTTTCAACTCTCGTTAGTGACGACCTCGAGCTACGAGGCCGTTTCGTCGACCCGGAAGTAGCGGATGAAGGATTCTTAAAATTGTGGACACTAAGAGAAACTTTCAGTTATTTTTCTTATCGACTACAGTCCTTTTCTTCTTCTTCTCTTCTTCTCCTATTTATTTATATATGTACGTATAAGTTTTCCAATGAAAAATCGAAGGACTTTTTCAAAAAGGCAATCGAACAACTCCCTTTACAGCCTTTACTGTTGATTAATATTTAAGATTTCTTTAATAAATAAATCTCGATAACATTTCGACTACTTTTCGGTCCCCTTGGTAATAAAAATATACAGTTATTATTTTATGCTCTTCTTCTTTTACTTCACGTGAAAAACATTGGTTCTGTGTTTGTTATATTGTAGTTGCTCAAGGTTCTCAAAATATCTCCAGAAAATTACATTAAATAAAAATTCAGTTGTTGAATTTATAACCGTTTATATCAATCGCGTTTTTCTCGAAACGCTGCTTCTCAAATACGGTTACGCGTTATTTCAAAGACAAGCAAGGTGTTAATTAAATTGAACAGCTCAATTAAGCCGCTAATGGAGAATTGATCTCGAAGCTCGCTTCGCCGCACCCCGATGGATCTAGAGACGAACGTCGTCGCAGAAATCACGGTATTAACGACATTAATTTCAACCAGGCCGTCAACAACATTATTGTCTCCCTGGACAAACGATGGCGCGTCTGCGGCTCGATTGTATGGCTTCGCCGACAATATGTGCTTTACCTACCGCGTCCGTCGCATAATTCCGCGACGTTCCCCGAGTGCACGTTTGTCCCGAAGTCCCTGCGATTCCGTCGGGAACCAACTTCGGTCAACGTGTACGAATTGGCCAACAAAACAAGACAAGTTTTTCTCTTTCCGGAATTGTGCACGGTTCTGTATTTAATTTTGCTCTCTGCGCACGTTAATTCTATTCCATTCGTCCATTGAAAGTTAAAGGGACCCTTTCATCAAGACTGCGAAGAAAAAGGTGATATTTGCAATTTTCTTTCGAGGAAAGTGTACGACAGGGAGAAAAAAAAAGTGTTTGACATTTATAAACAAAGTATTCGAAAGTACAATCAATTTTTCGAAGTGTAATTTTTTATACGACGTCAGACCGATTTAAGGGTGTATTTTAGTCCAGAGCGTCAATTTTTAGTTCTTTTTGAGGATTTTTTTTTCATCCATAAGGAATTTTTGTAAAGGATTCGCATTGTGAAAATATACACAAATTTTACGCAGGTGAAAATAATGAAAATTGAACGTAATACGAGTGATCATGTACAGTCTTGTACATACAGAAATTGAAAATTCCAAAAATGCCAACATTTTAATGTTTGAATATCAATTTTTTAAAATTCTTTTTATCCTTATTTTGATGAATATGACAGAATAAAAATTTTCGTTTCAATCACAAAATGCTAAAGAAAAGCCTAAATTTAGGCACAGAAATGTGAATACAACAAAAATGCTACGTACCTTGTTTAAATGACAAAACTATTTCAATGAACTATTATGTGTGCGGTAAATTCCGTAAGTATTCATATTCTCTTTGTCTATCGCAGCTAATTCTATTCAACAGCGCTTCTGTTCATCTTAAAAAATTAAGCAAAGTATGGATACCGGTGAGTTACGTATTACACAATTATTTACCGATGTAGGAATTATGAAAATTAAATCGCTCTCGGACCACTCGATCGCATTTGTTAAAATAGACCAGTTAATGTTATAAATACAGCATTGCTTTTATTATTAATTGCCTTAGCGAACAAAACGATTTTATAAAATTTATCTAGCTCCCCCCGACCCAATCATTCGTTATGTCATTTGCATCGGCCATAAATCTATTCCAATGTATGTCAAGCTGGTCGCAGAGAATAATGTATTTCGCAAAACCTTTCTTGCTGGTGGAAACATCGATTTTGTGTACACTCGATACTATGTGATTTACGATCGCGGAATAATTCACCGAGTCAGAATTCCCAGGATGCCCGGTAATAAGATAAAAACTGGACTTTATGGATAAATCTCGCGCGTGATTTGTTTTGTACAATTACGGATATACCGGTGTAACTTAGCGCAACTATTTACTCGTATCGAGAACGAATCGATGTTCCCGTATCTTGTCTGTCCGAGCGAATCGTTCGTCAGCCTCATCGATTTCTCTCCATAAATTGGAGATGAGACTCGTAGAAGCGAATAGATTTGATTCGAAATCGAACGGATAAGAAGAGAATCCAGGGAAACTGCGTACCCAGGAGCCATGATAATATCGAACCGGTTATTTTCCAATAGTCCTAATAGAATCTTCGAAGCATGCACTTAAGGTAGGACAATGAGTGCCATCGGTATCGTCTATATCGAACGATAATGCCCGTAAAGGTATCCGGATAGAACTTTTCTATCGGTTTACGATTAAAAGAAATTAAGCTTTCAGTTTTTTATATAATACGCAATAGTCCCTTTGGCGCCTTTCCAAAGCTCGATTTTTATGTGAACATTTTCTCGGTTATTTGAAATAATAGATTTATTAAAAAGAAATGATCTTTTCAAGAAAAGTGTTTTTATTATCTGAATCAAATGAAATTTACTTGAAAGACGGATGTAATTAGTGTAAGTACATCGTTTTAAACAAAGATAAGAAGAGAGAAACGAAGAACAACATTGTCTATTAAGTGCGTTATTTTTTCTTGCTGGATAACATAGTTGTTTAATTACGTTCATGTCGGAAATACACAATTTTGACAAATTTCTTTCAGTTTCAATGGAGGTATTAAAGTGAAGATTTATTAAGATTTATTCGATTAATTTTTTATCTATGAATAAAATAGAAATATTTTATCTTAAGAATATTTATTTTTAAAATATTCCTATTTTATTCATAGATAAAAAATTAATTAATGAGTTTATGAATTTCCATAAACTTGATATATGCACTTTGATTCTAAATATAGTAGAATATTTTTCTTTAACAGTTTTATACTTTACTACTTTTTTAAAATAGAGATCCTATTAATTACGATATAATACATTAATCCTGATGCGTCTACGGGTGAATAAAGATGGTGCGTATCGATTTTGTGTGAAAATTAACTGTCAACTTTCAACTAGAAACTTTTTCTATTATAGAGTTGTAATCCACTTTTATTGGTTCGGAAAGTTGTGTAAAACTTCAAGAAATTCAAACTACGACCCTCGTGTCGATTCTGCTTTCGATAAGTCATTGGTTATAGCTTAATAATGAATGTAGCAGAAGGAACTTTCAATTTCGCCAGTTTCGTATTTGTCACTTTGTTTTTTCGCGTTCAGACATTTTATCAAAACGGTTTATTTATATATGACTGATCAGAGAATCATATCCACTGAAAATTTAATTTTGTCGTTAATATTGAGAAGGTTATTCAAGAGAAACCAATAGAGGGTGTGTAATAAACTTCTTCGTAAATCTGAAAATATTTTCACTGTAATATTTTACCTGAATTCCGCAAAATCAGACTTTCAGATGACTAATCAGAGAATCATATCCACTGAAAATTTAATTTTGTCGTTAATATTGAGAAAGTTATTCAAGAAAAACCAATAGGAGGACCGAATTTGGCCACTTCCCTCTATTTTCCGTGAACGCGAATGAAAAAATATTCGTTATTCGCGGTTCGGGAATTCGTTTTTTCTTTTGCGCTCTCGTAATACACCCTGACGACACACGCTGCGAAGAACAAGTTCACCATGCGCCCAAAGCTGTTCGCCGTAGTTATTCCGGCAAAGTTTCGATCACTAGCAGCTAACTTTGACCACTCACACGCGTATATGCACACGAACGCGAAAGTTCCAGTGGAAACCATGAGTCTGCGGTACAAGTAGTTAGGCATTGTGTGAGTGTACCCGTCGCAAATTGAGACAATTTCGAAATACTGCGGCCTTGTCCATGGTGAACCTAAACATGATTATTTCATCATTCATCGAGGTATACGGTGGCCATTGAACGACTTAACGAACACGAGGCAGTTATGAAATAACACGAATCGTAATAGTATCGTGTGTTTCGTAATCAATCTTCTCGAGGTTAATGATTAGACCGCCGATGTTTATAAATTTATGGCAAATGGAAATAAGGATAAATATCTATCAGGATGCGCACGAATGTAAAAATATATAAAACATCAACAATAATATACATGTTGTATAGTTTAGAAAGTAGATAAAACATACATTTCATTCAAATTTAAATTCTTTTTTTGTATCTGTGAAAATCTGAATTTGCATAAACATTCGCAATAAATGATTCAGATGAACAGGACAAGAACGAAATTATTCATTTTGTGTGAAAAACATGAATACAGTGGATTTTTCTTTGCTTTCTTAACTTTTTGCGACTCTCTCTTACTAATTAAAGAGACAGAATACCCATTGTACGATTTAATCATCCTGTCATCTAGTATAAGTATGTTGTTTCGCAAGCTTAAATCACAGGCAATATTATAAGATCTCGAAAACATTTAGACGCTAGTTATTAGATTTCTGTGCAGCGTCAGAAGTGCTCGGATAACTGCGTTACTCTTCTTACCCCAAGAGTTGAAACGATCCCTCAGAGCTGTGGTATCCTCCTAGAAGTAGTTTAAAGAATTCAATTAAATTTAACTTCCAAAAGCTTCGAGCACTGCTCCACCCACGTAGAGTTAACTTTAAGAAGAAACCTCTAACCTAGGCTGAATAACATTTTGAGAGTTATTAGTAGAAAGTCTTACGTAGTATTTGGTATACATCAATATCGGCTAACAATGCGTCGATGAAATAAATAATTAACTGACTAAGCTTATGCATATCTTTTAGAACCTTTTTATTGAGTGACAAATACTATAATTATACTTCCCGAATTTTTCAGAACATCTTATGTAAATATTTCTCTAGAACAATGTCTAAAATTGCCTTTATTATTCGACTTTTATTAATTCTTAACCGACCATTATAAATTAATACGATGAGAATTTTCGATCCATTGCGCGAATTAATAATCGTGTAACAATATGGACAGGTTGTATACGTTGGCAAATTAATGTAGTTTATATTCTTCCACGTAATGGAACGTTAAACATTTATTACGAAATTATCACTATTAGTTTCTGGATATTCTGAAATTAACCCTTAACTTAATAAGCCAAGAACTTTACACGCTATTCAGGTAAAACTTATAAAAGAGTAGAAAACTATATCGTGTTTTTTTGTGTTTCAAAATCTGACACTTAAAAACTTGCAAGTCAAAGTATGATGAGAATAAGTTGGAATTGCCGGTCGATATCACAATTAAAAGTCGGAGTGTTAAGGGATAATATAGCACTTATAATCTCGCTCGAAATACTAATTAGATACAAAATTAACACATATTTGTAACGATAGTTTCCGAATTAAAACACGGGCAGAAATTCCTTCCTCGCGACGATAACTTATTAAATACACGACCGTAATCTCTGTGCTTTCTTTAATTCAATATCGCCTTGGAAAGTCAGTTTTTTCACTGTCTATGTAGCGCTTTATAGAGTAATGATTACAGTCGAAAGCCCGCGCATCCCATGATCATATTTACCAACTAATTACCCATTTGCCATGCAAATCCGCGCTCTGCAGGGAATTCCCATTAAGCTTCGATTCTTTCTCCGATTTCTCTCTCTTCCCCGTTAGCTATCTCCTTTTCGCTCCTTTTTCACCTCCTAATTCCACCAGGGTCCCTCGGCGCACGTTTGTCTCCGATACCAACCCTTTCTTTTCCCGCTGCTTAAACTTTCGTATAATGTCGGTGTTTGTTGATGTGAAAACTTGAATTCATTTCCGTATCTCCGGTTCTTCTGCTCTGCTGGTATCCACAACACCTTGATACGGGGAATTATATTGCACTTGGAAACACTTACAACCTGCTCACTATACACTCTAAAAATCATTACGATAAACGAACGTATTTTAATATTTCGCTGATAAATTAACAGTAATATTTGTAAGATGTCAGGGAAAGACGGCAGACGTGAGACAGGACTCGAACAAATTGTAGGTAGGTCTAACGTGTATTATTGTTCAAAACGAAGCATTTTCCACGCAACAGATAAACACGTAGAAAAATATACGGAAAGGAAAATGTAAACCGGTCTCGAGGGGAGATTGACGAGAAATACCGCAAACCGTTCCCTCATTGACTATTTCGAACGCATTTCGGCGTAATTCGCAATTCGGCCAAAGAGTTGTCGGCACCTTTGATATGTTCGGTCTCTTCTTACGTATTCATTAAATTTAAAAAGGATCTAAATCTAAAAGATTTTAAATCTTAAAAGATCTAAATCTAAAAGATTTTAAATCTTAAAAGATCTAAATCTAAAAGATTTTAAATCTTAAAAGATCTAAATCTAATTTCACTTTACACTTTACACACTTTACTTAAATGCTTCGATTGAATCGTATACAATTTAGAACGAATGAAATTATATTCTTAGAATGAATACAATTCACAAATGAATGAACGAATGAATACAATTATATTCGTTAAAAAAACATTCTTGGTTTCGACACTCGTGACATAATATATTTAAGAAACTTGGCGGTTTGTAAAATAAACACCTTTGGTCGTTTACCTGGAAAAAATTGTTCAATCTACTAGAAAAAGTCAAGAACAGTTAATTTTATAATATTCATAACTCAGAGGAAGATTCTAAACGAATCGCCGACAATGTTAAAGCAAGTGTGCATGAAGAGTGTTAATATTAGGAACAGGGAAGAAGTGAAATCCATGGTGTGCTGAATAGACGTTGCCACTTACAGGAAGAAATTCTTTCGCAAAAAGCAACGTAAACGAAAAACTACGCGATGACTCTTTCCCAGCTGTCCGCCGACGGAAGAAATCGGATTTTCGGCGACATGTTCGCGCCGTCTTCACCATCAAACAAAGTGCTCCGACGAGACTCGAGCGTGAAAAGAAACGAGGAAAAAAGGGACGACAAGGGAAATAAGAATGAAACGGAACCTCGCGGTTAAGTATACGCCGAAACCTCCCCTTTGTATCGGCGTTGTCGGCTGAGGAATTATTTTAGACTTGTTAATGCAATTTCCTTAAAAGCTCGCGCGATATATCAGCACATAAATGCGCGTATATTTCCGTCAACCGTGGCTGTCGGGTTTAAAAATATACAGTGTCGGCCATATACTTGCGAATATACAAATAATTATTTTCGTTACATGTATTACATGACACCAACAATGACTGCGATTTATTTCGTAATATGTACTATTAGGTTGTCCCAAAAGTTTCTTTCGTTTTATTAATAATTAATTCATACACAATATTTTATGTTTTATGTTACATTACAAAATTGTGTACAATTCATTTCGCTCCATTACTGTTACAGCATCAATGTCTAAGAAATTAGATTGTCCATTTATATAAACACTGCCACAGAAAATAATTGAATGCAATTCACGAAAGAAACTTTTAGGACAACCCAATACTTTCACTCGTCACTTTCTTTCATAACTAGACTGTATACATTTACGATTTACAGTAATATGGAAAATGTACGAAAAATATATATATATATATATATATATATATGTTGAATATATTCTACAATTAATATAACGATATTGTTATTTCATTTTGCATAAGTGCACATACCTTGTGGTTATGTTTACCATTATATTAGTTTGTATTATAAATGCATAAAATCCGCAGTATATTCGTAACTTATGTAGACTATAAGTCAATTTAAACTTGCTTGCATTTGTTAAATATACATCTGAGCCTTTGATAAGTTGAACTGGAATCTAAACTGTACCCAATGTTCGTACTGTACGTACCACCGCCTTCTGTTTTATGCAATATCGCGCTCTCCAGGCAACCGTTCGTAATGCAGACGAGAGGGTACGTGAAAAATGTACGAAATAAAGTATAGTTCGCATGTGACTCCATGATTCCTGTTGCAAGACTCGAGAACACGAAACGTTTTACCAAATTCAAATGACTAATATCTGAATCGGTATGGACACGTGTCTACGTTTGAACACCTAAATATCATCGTTATCTTAAATAATACGTACAAATATTTGTCACAAAAATTGTAAGGTTTGAGGAAACGAAACATTCGTACCACATTATGCATCTATTGAAATCTTACAATTTCTGTGCGAAACATTTCCGCGTATTGTTTAAAATAACAAAGATATTCAGATAAATCGGAGGCCAGTCAATTTAATTAGACGTTTTATAGAACTTTTTCAATCGCACAGCAATCCCATTTATTGTTCGATATGGCTAATGAAAACTCTTTATTTGTTTGGTTTTTTTCTCTGTATTTCCGTTCCCCTTTATGTGTTCGTCTCTGAAATCCATATTTTCCAGATTGATGTTTGCTTTTCTTCTTTCATGTTACTCTCTCTTCGTTGTTAGCACGTTAAAATAATCGTTATATTCCGATTTTTTAAATATTTGTACTTAAATATTTTGTAACTCAAACACGATTGCAGCAATAGTACCCTTCATTGCAATTATCTAATAAAATTCTACAATAGTAGCATCAATTCTTTTCATATTGAAATATAACAGGTGTCCAGCGGGTTTTTCACACGTTGAATATCGTAGTATAATTGGTTTTTATGAAAAACATTTGAAGACACTGAAACATCAAAAATCAAAGTGTTCGTATAATTTTGATTCACAGTCCATTGAAATATTCGTGGCTTTTCCTGTAACATTCCACGGAAAGCAGGTCAGCGGAAACGTTATTTATCGAAACTGTATTCACTACTTTCAGTTAATTTCGTGTAAAACGTAAACATCTCAACGAACCCATTAATGATTCATTTCTAGAATTAACCCAGTATGTTTTGCGCGTTTCCAAAGTGAAAGATCTGTCCGACTGCACAAACAAATTTGATTACTCCATTAAACGAAACCAATTTTCAGCCATCCACGTTCAATTATATTCGAATCCTGTGCAATTTCCACGGAATTATGATAACGTCCAGAACATTTTACGCTCCGTGCACATTTTACACATTACCAACCAAGAAATTGTAGTTGAAACTGCAAATGAAATTTAAAATGGAGTATCCAAATGAACTGCAGATGATAACCTCGTTGCGGACATCGTTCTCTTTGGATGTCCTTAATTTCATTAATTTTCCGAATTCTACAAAGTCTTGTGGCAGATATATTTTTAAAATTTTCTACGCTTTGAAAAAACGCAAAAAAAAATCGATATTTTAAACGTACTAAATTAGAATACCCCTTTAACGTTTGCGTTAAATTTCCTTCAATTCTTCAATAAGAATGAGGTAGGAGAAAGAGTGGGTGTGTTAAAATATTTCTGTAATATTATATCAAATGTCTCAAGGATGAACTTATTTATTATTTTTTATAAATGCTCCATAAACAAAAATTCCTTTTCAGGTATGTCAAAAATGTAATTCTTCTTTCAATGTTAATTTATATTTCAAACATTTAAGATATATCTTACAGATACATTTGTGTTTATATTTTATATACGTGTATATTTTTCAGATTTGTTACGCTTTGAGAAAATGCAAAAAAAGTCGATATTTTGGATATTCTAGATTAGAATACCCCTTTTAAAACCAGTCAGGACCGAAATCGTGTAAATTTCTCGTTTCAAATTCTCTTTCACCCTATGTTACGTCCATATCGAATACGCTGTTCGCGTAGGATAAGCAACAAGTCGAGATAAGCTCGTGTCAGATCAAAGAAACCCGTTAATTCCATGCATCGCGAGAATTGTTCTCATCTTCTAGTAACAGGCTCGTATACGATCGAACACGCCGTCATTCCCAATTCTTTCCTCATCGATAGAATTTCGATACGCTTTCGCCGGTCAGCCTCCCACCTCCTGCATTATCGAAGACGGTAAAACGATTTTCCGGCCTCCTCGAGCATGTATCGTGTTTTGCTTTGAATCGATGCCTCGTCAGAGGGATTCCTAGCTTGTTTAACGGCGACACCGTTGAAGCTAATGACTTCTTTTCCCGTCAAAAGTTCGCGAGTTCCCTTTGATCCCAGCATCCGTGCGCCTCCCGTCTTTCGGAGATTCGCGGAAAGCCTTTGACTGCCAGACAGAATCAATTCCTAATAGCTTCTTTCCTTTATCGCATAACGTACTTCGTCTTACCCTTTAAGCAGCGCCCCTTTGTCTAGGCCCCAGGGTCCACCGAGTCCTTCCCGCGTTTAAGATTTATTTTTATACTACCACTTTCAGCGAATTCAATTTCCGGATGCTGACGGATGCGCTCGTAATTCAAGATTTTTAGATAGGAGAGACTCGTGAAATCTTATTTCTTGTCGAGTTATCTGATTGCTCGTCGACCGGCGTGCGTTATACTGTCCGCTCGGGGAGTCCAGGGAAATAATTGAGCCGTTCATTACGATGGCGATATAAATCCATCTTTTTCGTGAAACGCAGATTTTTCAATGAACGTTTAACCCTCTTAGTACCTTGGATCCGATATATGGACCATTTGTTTTGAAAGTGGTGTAGGGGCTGCCGGATGTTGGGGGTGTGTTTGTTGGTAACTTTTTAATTCAATCCTTCACCTTCGACGCTGTTATCACCTGCAAAAATGCGTAACAAGTCCATACGCGAAACCAGAGAATTTCTATTGGAATACTTTAGAAGTACATTCCTAGTCTGTGAATTAGCGTGTTTTAAAAATAATGAAATTTTATCTTCGACATATTGACAGAAGGAGTTACAAAAGTAACCAGTACTTCTTATTCCAAGTCACACTTTTTAACCATAGATAGTGCATAAATTAATTATATATGTACACCTATTTATCACGAATACTTCGCTATGTTAACTGTAAAGGAGAAATGAGTTCAAAATTTAATTTTTCTTTTTCGTTTCTATCTTAACGCAGTAATTTACATTATATACGTTTGTCAGAGTTTTCACAACAATTTCTGCTTTCTAATTGCAATTATTTTTACTACATTACGTATAACAGAGTAAAAAATATATTCTTAGTAGTAGTATTCGTTCGTAATATCATCATTCTCTTTCTCGCCGTACAGTAACGATTGTATTTTAAGGTGAAAGTAGGGAATAAAGCATACTTAGCTTTTCAATCCCTGATAAAAGTTATCACAAAATTCTTGTCACTCAAAGAATTTGCTCCTGCGCTATCTCCCCACATAAATTCCCGTTTCCCTTCGATCTAATTTTCGTTACGATTTCTCGTTTCTCCAACTGCTTGTTGTACAAGGACTCAAAAGAAGGGAGGTGATTAAATATACCTCGGTATCTTTAAATAAGGAAGTCGAGAATAAGGCAGTCTAGAATGTTCGCGAAGAGAAAAAACAAGACGCGAATATTACATCCTCTTGATACACGAGAAAATGAGTCCTTCCTTCTTCTTTGACCTCCAAATGAGTTACTTTTCAGGGCAAATGAAAAACTTCTGATATTACTTGTCGTCAAATATTACAATCTTGTTTCTGCGAAGTACGATGTCGGCAATGAGAGAGCAGCCTGTACGAATGAAATACTGGATCCCCTTCCTGGCAAACGATAGTTGTTAAAGTACCCTAACATTTCTGCTTTTTTAGAGTTTTGTATGTTAAATTGAATCCATCTTCGATTTACAATGCTATTTCTAATTTTTAACAGTCTCTTATGACGCGAGAAGTGTTTTCATATTTCTGAGATATGTTAATATATTAATAAAAGATATATTAATAAAAGACTCGTCGATATTTTATGGTTTTTATGAATTGGCCATATATTCGTAATATAGACGAAATTAATTGTTACGTAATGTGCAACTAATGCAGAATATTATTGCACTGAAATAAAAGGATACATTAAAAATTAATTAAAAAAAAAAACAGAATTATGTGGAATCTATCTCGGTTGAATATACAATACTTAAAAATATTCGATATAACTAAAGTTTCATTTGTATATACGACATTTTATATGCACCAACCTAATACTTTTTTGATACAGAGTGAGCCATTTAAAACAGACCACCTGAATAATTTGCTTACTTTTAGCGAATTCAGTAGTCGATAAACGTCTGGGTCAGTATGCTTAATTATAAAATAATTAATTCTCATTTTAATAACAGAGCCTTAAATAGTCGCTAGTATGCACAGATGGCCAGTTTTAAATGCCTCACTCTGTATATCGCGCAGATTATTTAAAAAGAAAGAATAATATATTACGTATTTAGTCACTTTTAGCAAACTCCAGTAACCGTGGAGAACTTTTAATATTTCACTGCAGCGCACATGAACTGACTATTCAGTTTCCAATTTTAGTTTAGGATATTTAGCTAAGGTATTTATTTTGTTTAATTACAAAAGTAAGAAGAACTGATCACATTCTGAACTGATTCAACATTAAAAAAAAACCAAAGTTAGAATAGTCCATCATAGTTCGGTTATGACGAATCACGTTTCAAAAGCGTTGTCAAAACTACATCCATGATTCCAATATCAACAAAACTATAAAAGAGAAAGACATAGCCGTACACAATAGATTTATTCAGTTTGATACCGACTATAATTATCACACGTTCTTTGCTATATACTCTTTCGCGCAGATCAAAAGCATCAGGATCAAAGACACGTCCTTTTTAGAAACGTTCATTAACATCGAAACTTCGTCAAAGGTCCAAGGCCTACTATTGAACGACCAAATGCGTTTCGAGTGCTCTTTGTAGCCTCGACCTCTTCATACTGTGCAAAACCTGTAATCTCTTCTCTACGCGTATCAGTTTTCCCTTATGTTCTTTTTGTAGCTAACTTTAACGTTCGAAATGTGAACCTTCGTCCGATCTTTCAACTTCTTCTACACAATTAATTAAACCTGAAGAGGATCTCATGGAATATCCCTCTCCACCGAGGTAAGGTCATGTAGAGATTTTTTACACCCCTCCTCTCTCTCTTTCGGGATCCTTGCGTAATTAATGAACCTTAAGTGTTGGCCCTTAAGTATCGGAACGTACTGTTTTTATTGTTGATATCGATAAAGAGGAAAGAATAGCCTTCCAGTAAAATTACGTTCGATTTATTTTATACGATAACTAACTTACTCCGGCTCTCTGTTCGCACGTGATTCAGAATTCAGTACAACATAATCTAAACTCGTTTTCGTGTCACGAACAACACGTGAGTGTACGTAGAAACCTAATTACCAGATAGGAGAGAAGTTGGGTAACCACGAGCACGTTATGCGTGGACATGTCCTATCGTTGCATTTTAACCCACTTGCACCAAGAAGTGGAATACATTGAGTTAACCGTATTATCGACGACAGAAGATTGTTATATGAACGGATCAAATATTTTTTCTTGTAATTATTTGTTCAGCATTGGTAGTATATGATGTCATTTTTACGTCGACGGGGTATATCGAAAGGGGCACAGTACTGTAATGGTTCTAAAACGAGAGATATTCTCAGAAATTCTTTGTGAAAAACATATGCATATCCTTCTATACGACGTATTGTTTTGAAACTTTTACGACGTTTTATTGAATATTTAAACAAACAGCGGGCTCGTTTCAAACTTTTTTTGATGATTCTAGACCCTAAGAAAGTTCCATCGTGTCCGAAGATTTTTGTGAGTGGACCTCAGGAGGGCCTCAAACAAAAATTCAAGAAACCAATAAACGAATATTTTAATTTCGGCAATGCGAGGAACTCAGTAAAAATAGTTAAAAAATTCTAGGGAAATTATTTCTCAAGTTATCGCCAAAAAATCCCTTTCGATACTAATTTTCGAAAAGTAAAGAAAATGTTGAGTTCTGAAAAGAAAACTGGACCACCACCGAATAACTGAGACGCCGAGGTCCCGATTTTTCCCGGTTATCCAGAGAACACTGCGTTCCCACTCCTGGATATAAATGGGACAAATGTAACGTCACGAAGTAGCCGTGTTATCGTCGCGGCACACGATGACGCTTCTTGTTTCACAGCGAGTTGTACAGAAACGAGTCGCGCAGTTGGATGGTCCCATGGTTATAAATGGGAAAAATTGTAGGCAAGCGGCGTGAATCCTCGGCTAACCAGTACTCGCAAGAAACAAGACGGAGAGAATCGGCCGCGTTACGCTCTAACGATTATTGTTGGCTCCCGACATTCGTTGCTCTCCGACAACGACCGGAAACATACGTGGAAAACCGCAGATGCCTTGGTATACAGTGGCGATTTCTTGTTGTTTTCCGCGAACTCGACCGATGAGAGGGGAGGATAGAAAAACGGGTGGCAAGAAGATCGCTAAGACTTCCGCGAAATACGCACTCGAGGAGACGAGCGCCTTCGACGTTAAAACTTGATGTATCTATTAGGTTCGGTATAGTTCGGCCGGCTTTTAAAAGTTCTGCCGAGACTGAAGTGACGATGCTACTTTGCCAACTCTCTGATAGTTTTATGACTTTCCAGACTTACGGGACAGTCTCGTTCGCGGCGAATTAGCGACTCTGGGGAACCTTACGCGCGAGAAGTTTCTTTGTTTCGTCCGTCTATTTTCGAAGTTTACCCGTTCGTAATTGTAGCCTTTCGGAACGGGTACGTTATTGTTATTGTTTTAAGCTTCATCAGTAACATGAAATCCAAGAGAAATTAATACACTCCTTGCAGGTGCGAGTGACTAGAGTTTTACTCATCAAATTCATTCAGGTTGAGACACCTAATATTTGTTGTAATAACACATATTGTACATGTTTGCACTTTTTGTACACATGGCATAATATTACCATATCATTAGAAATATTAGGGATATTTCAAGTTCAACTCTTCTTGACTTTTTACAAATTACTACTCAAGGTAGTGTAGGTCATTTTATTATACACCTTTGAACTTGTCTATTAATTAGCTACAAGATTGCAATATTGAAAATACCCCGTTCCGTTAAAAAAAAACATTGATGACCTTAAAATTTCAAAAAATATGATGTTGAGCTAATTTTTTTTACTCTAACCTTTTCCTCTGGAGAGATATCTTCGTGTCACTAAAAGTAACGAAGATATTTTAGCAACAAATCTTAAATCACCCTTTATAATAAATATTCTTGAACTATTCCGGTTTTATATTTAGAGTATTTATCTCGATAGAATTTATATTTTTTATTTACGTCGAGTACTGATTTGACCATTGCACGAAACGCGGTCTGGGATCACCCTAATCCCATTATTCACGACGTAAATCGTAGCGTCGATGGAACGGTCGTGGAAAAGGATTGCAGGGTTGATAGGTCCGGTATTTCCCAACCGAAATTGATTATCGACAGGTCCGCGGATATCGGTAAGGAAAAATCGATGTCGATGCGCATTGCGCGGATCAATCATAATCTGTTTCGCTTTACACGCGGTTAATTATTCGAAATCAATTCAGGGTGAACGTGGAACGATTGACGTTTTAGCGAGACTCCACGCCTTTAATTAATGCCGATACCGCTTCTTGAGTTTTTCACGAGTCGAGGCTTTTATGAATGCTCATTCGACGCGTTTCACCGAATTTATTGAGTTGTCTGGAAAGTCTATGCCGATTTTTAGTAGGCCAGGTCTGAATATATCGAAATGGTTGTAAATAAATAGCATGTGGACATCCCTTAGAAGGTGGAAAAATTGTGGAACAAAATGGTACTTACGTAATTCAATAAATATATATATATATATGTATATATATATTGAATTATGTAAGTATTTTGTTCCACAATTTTTCCACCTACAAAGGGAGGGCCACA